>NW_003852644.1:911742-924587 GCF_000181295.1 Otolemur garnettii | reverse complement strand
ATCTTTAAAATTTTTCATGGCTGGCTTGGCGCCTGTGACTCAAGTGGCTAAGGCACCAGCCACATACACCTAAGGTGGCGGGTTCAAATCCAGCCCGGGCCTGACAAACAACAATGATGGCTGCAACCAAAAAAAATAGCCAGGCGTTGTGGCAGACGCTTGTGGTCTCAGGTAGTTGGGAGGCTGAGGCAGGAGACTCGCTTGAGCCCAGGAGTTGGAGGTTGCTGTGAGCTGTGATGCTAAGGCACTCTACCCAGGGGGACAGCTTGAGGCTCTGTCTCAAAAAAAGAAAAAAAAAGTTTTTTTTCATGGCCCACTGAAGATCCTCTCATGGCACAGTGTACTGTGTCACACCAGTTGAAAATCACTGTTCTAGAATTTTCCTTATGTGCCTTCATGCATGCATACATATTTTAGATGAATGAGATCATATGTGCTGTTGTAACTTGCCTTCTTTCCTCAACAATATGTGATAGATATATCTGTCCTTGTCAATAAAAAAGGATTTGTATCTTCGCTTTTCCCTAGAATGAAAATCACTTAATTGTATTTTCTTATAAAAGTAATACATGTTTAATTTAAAAAATGTTTTTCAGAAAATATAGAGAAAAATTAAAAATTACCAACAAGGCTCGGAGCCCATAGCACAGTGTTTACAGTGCCAGCCACATATACCGAGGCTGGCAGGTTCAAATCTGGCCCAGGCTAGCTAAAACAACAATAACAACTACAATAAAAAATAGCCGAGTATTATGGGGGGCACCTGTAGTTCCAGCTACTCAGGAGGCTGAGGCAAGAGAATCTATGTCACACCAGTTGAAAATCGCTTAAGCCCAAGAGTTGAGCTGTGATGCCTCGGCACTAGACCTGGGGCAATGTAGTGAGACTCTGTCTCAAAAAAAAAAAAATTGCCAATAAATCTGCCATCTAGGCTTGACACTTGTGGCTCAAGTGGCTAAGGCACCAGCCACATATACCTAAGGTGGCAGGTTCAAATCCAGCCCAGGCCCACCAAAACAATGACAGCTGCAACCAAAAAAATAGCCAGGTGTTGTGGCAGGCGCCTGTGGTCCCAGCTACTTGGGAGGCTGAGGCAGGAGACTCGCTTGAGCCCAGGAGTTGGGGGTTGCTGTGAGCTGTGATACCACGGCACTCTACCCAGGGGGGATAGCTTGAGGCTGTGTTTTAAAAAAAAAGTCCCTAATGGAACTCTTGGATTTCTTTTCCCCTTCAAACCTACTTCTCATCCTGTTCTCTCTATTTTAGTAAGTAACGTCAACATCCACCCAATGATTCAGTCCAAAATTCTAGATCTCTGGAGTCATCCTTGAACTGTTTTTCTTACTGTCCTCTAATCTACCAGCAAGTCCTGTGAGGCCAACATTTTCTCACCATCTCCACTGGCAGTATTCCGGTCCAAGCCACAAAACATCTCTCAAATGAATACACCAAGACTTTGGATGATATATTGAACAGCTTTATCACCCTTGGTAGAGTACTGTGGCGTCACAGCTCACAGCAACCTCCAGTTCCTGAGCTTAGGCGATTCTCTTGCCTCAGCCTCCCCAGTAGCTGGGACTACAGGCAGCCACCACAATGCCCGGCTATTTTTTTGTTGCAGTTTGGCCAAGGCTGAGTTCAAACCCACCACCCTTAGTATATGGGGCCAGCGCCCTGCCCACTGAGCCACAGGTGCCTCCCACAGTTCAGTTTAAGTACTGAGTTCTCTGCCTCCATGCTGAAGGATATGCAGTACATCCAGCTATCGTCCATTCATTCCACAGTGGTGTGAGGTATCTCTAGTACCCCAGGCCCTATGTTAGACAGTAGATAGGGTGACCTAGACAGATTTGGTAGCTTTCCTCATGGAGTTTGGGGGCAGAGATAGATATTAAATAATTACACAAGTACTTCAGTGCTCAGAAGGACAAGTATGGGAGTGGGGCTCCTTATGATGCCATACAGTCATGTGCTACACAAAGATGGTGGTCCCATGAGATTATACTACCATACATATTTTTACTATGCCTTTTCTCTATTTTGATATGTTTAAATACATAAATACTTACACTGTGGTACAGTTGTCTGCACTTTTCAGTACAGTCACATGTTGTATAGGTTTGTAGCCTGGGAGCAATAGGCTCTATCATACAGGTATGTAGTAGGCTATACCATTTAGACTGGTATAAGTACACACTACGATGTATGTTCAATGACAGAAATTGCCTAATTACATATTTCTCAGAATGTATCCCCATTTTTAAGCAATGCAGAACTGTGTAATGGGGAAATGAGTTAATATTGAGCGGGTTGAGGAGGCCTTTCCTAAGGAGGCAGCTGGGAACCTTGTGTTCAGGCAAAGTTTGAACAAAAGTGGTCAAGGTGCAGAACGGCTTTCCAGAGGGAGAAGAGCATGTATAAAGGCCTAGAGTTTGGCAGGAGCTTAGCCCTGTATAGCTAGAGTAAAGAGGTGGTCAGAGAGGGCAGCAGAAGCTGGATCATGCAGGATTTTAGATGTTAACATCAGAGCAGTATGAAACTTGAAGGGCAAGGTTGTTTGGGTTTTGAATTTTTATTAATATATTACAACCACTCTGTCACAAGTCAGATATAACAAAAGAGGTTATGTTGAAAACAACAGTCTCTGTCCCTTTTGTTTCCTGTTCTGTGACCCAGAAATGTCAGCTTTTAACCATTTCTGCTTTTAGTTGATGGTTGCCTTCAAAATTAAATCATATCCTCATACATCTTTCTTTTCCAACTTTGTGGAAATGTATTAACCTTCTGAAATGAAAGAGGATGACTTAGCTTATGTTACTTCCCCATGTTGAGATCCATGTTCACATTTCTCTGTAACTGTTCACAGTGTTTCTCGTTCCATCAACATTAGTCCATATGGTAGTTCCCCTCTGTATAAGATGAGGACATTAATAATCCTACTTTTCTACCTTCCATCACCAATTTGTGCTTCCTAAAAGCTATACTTGACCATATACAGTCTTAGAATTGTTAACATTTATTTTCTGCCCTGCAGCCACAGCCAAGTCATAGGTTAAAATTCTAAAGTTGAAAAATCAGTCAGCATCATTTACATCATTACACATATGTGAATATTGTTCTTGGCAAGGCCAAGTAGCGAATGCTAAGGTTAGGTTTCCTTCTTTTTACACCTGAACCATTTAAAGGAGAATGACCAATCAAGGTCACACGGATTCTGTTTTCTTAAGACTCCATCACCTGGGCTCGGTGCCTGTGGCTCAAGTGGCTAAGGCGCCTGCCACATATACCTGAGCTGGCGGGTTCGAATCCAGCCCAGGCCCACCAAACAACAATGGCTGCTCCAACCGAAAAATAGCCGGGTGTTGTGATGGGCGCCTGTGGTCCCAGCTACTTGGGAGGCTGAGGCAGGAGACTCACTTGAGCCCAGGTGTTGGAGGTTGCTGTGAGCTGTGATGCCACAGCACTCTACCCAGGAAGATAGCTTGAGGCTCTGTCTCAAAAAAAAAAAAAATAATAAGCCTGCTTGAGTTGTCTTTTCTGTTCCTTGTAGCCAAAAGCATCATAACAGATAAGTCTTCTGAGTCACTGCATATATGAAATGCCTTTCTTTTATTTATTTATTTTTGAGACAGTCTTACTATGTCGCCCTTGGTAGAGTCCTGTGGAGTCACAGCTCACAGCAACCTCAAACTCTTGGGCTTAAACAATTCTCTTGCCTCAGCCTCCCAAGTAGCTGGGACTGCAGGCTTCTGCTGCAACGTGCGGCTATTTTTTTTTGTTACAGTTGTCGTTGTTTAACAGCCTGGGCCAGGTTCAAACCCACCAGCTTCAGTGTATGTGGCCAGCACCCTAACCACTGAGCACTGGTGCCCACCCTGAAATGCCTGTCATCTGCTTTTATACCTGATTGGTTGAGTATAGGATTTCAAGTTGAAAATAATTTTCCCGGCTCAGTGCCTGTAGCCCAAGCGGCTAAGGCACCAGCCACATACACCAGAGCTGGCAGGTTTGGGCCTGCCAGACAACAACTACAACCAAAAAACAGCCGGGCATTGTGGCAGGCGCCTGTAGTCTCAGCTACTTGGGAGGCTGAGGCAAGAGAATCACTTGAGCCCAGGAGTTGGAAGTTGCTGTGAGCTATGATGTGACAACCTCTATCCAGGGCAACAACTTGAGGCTCTGTCTCAAAAAAGAAAAAGAAAATAGCTTTCCCTAGGGCAGCACCTGTTGCTCAGTGAGTAGGGTGCTGGCCACATACAGGAAGGCTGGCATTTGAACCTAGCCTGGGCCAGCTAAAACAACAGTGACAACTGCAACAACAATTAAAACAAAAAAAAGTTGAGCGTTGTGGCAGGTGCCTGTAGCCCCAGCTACTTGGGAGGCTGAGGCAAGAGAATTGCTTAAGCTCAAGAGTTGGAGATTGCTGTGAGCTGTGATGCCACATCGCTCTACTGAGGGCACCATAGTGAGACTCTGTCTCAAAAAAAAAAGAAAGAAAACAGTTTTCCCTGCTAACTTTGGAGGTATTTTTCCCATTGTCTTCTAGTTTACATTATTATCAAGTTATTAAGTATGAAATGTCCAATTTCCTTAAGTACTAAGTTTGAGAATTGTTATCTGACATTTCACTTTGACACTTCTTGTTTTATTTTTATTGTAAAGGTACATCTTCATTCTTTCAAATATACATTTTGAGTTGTGATTATCTTTCTAATATCTTATACAGCAATTTTTGTGAAACCATGGATAAGTCAAAAATTCAACTGTGAGTTGTGTGGTATCAATGCAGTGCAAATAGTTCGAAATACTAGCAAAGCATTTGGAAAAGATGTGGCTGAATATACAGATTTTAAAAAATATTTTAGGGACAATCTCACTATGTTGCCTAGGCTGGCCTCAGACTCCTGGCTTTAAGTGATCCTCCTACCTTAGCCTCCTAATCACTGGGACTTACACCTGGCTGGCCCACATTTTAGACATCTTTCTTTTCCTGTGATATGATGTAACTGTTTATCCCTTATGTTAATTGTAAATGAGAAGTTAGGATTATAAGCTTTTTTAGGTTAAACTTTTTGGGCAAGAATTTTTCATAGGCAATACTGTGTAATAAAGCATCAGCTCAGGAGGCACTTAATAACTGCTTATCCTGTGATAGGTGATGCCCTTTTACTACTTGGTTAAAGAAGGAAGTGACTGCCAAATCTCCAGTTGTAGATGTACAGTTTTCCGGTTGTCATTGATATATCTGTGATGTACTGCTTTGGCATCATACAAATACCCTATTCCCAACGGCCATTCACTTGATGGTTTTAGCATTCATTGATAATACTTGCCTGAATTCATTATTACATTGGGCTTGTAAAATGGCAGTTTTTCTAATTCTGTCATCTCTTCTACATTTAATACTGGCGTTCCTCTGTAAAGATGTTCCCCTTATCACATAAGAATGAACTGTATTTCCTCCTAAAAAGATAGTATAGATTTTTAATCTTTGTTCTTTTTTTTTTTTTTTTTTTTGAGAAAGAGTTTCCCTATGTTGCCCTTGTAGAGTCCCATGGCATCACAGCTAACAGCAATCTCCACCTCTTGGGTAATTCTCTTGCCTCAGCTTCCTGAGTAGCTGGGACTACAGGTGCCTGCCACAATGCCCGGCTATTTTGGGGGGGGGGGGTTGTAGTTGTCATTTTTGTTTGGCAGGCCCAGGCTAGATTCAAACCTGTCAACTCCAGTGTATGTGGCTGGCGCCCTAGCCATTGAGCTACAGATGCTGAGCCTTAATCATTGTTCTTAATTACTGAATTTAAGAGTAAGGAGTTTGTCTGATAATCACCTTAAATGGTGGCAAAATGTTTGCTGTTGTGCTGTTTTTGTTTTCCTCTTTCATGTCAGTGTGGCCTCATGGAGTTTTATTTTTATTTTTATCTTTTGGAGTTTTATTTTTTAAATGCTTTACAATTCAGGTATAGTCGTAATTCTTTTCTGATCAAATTATTCCAAATTTGGGCTCGACGCCTGTAGTTCAAGCAGCTAGGGTGCCAGCCACATATACCGGAGCTGGTGGGTTCAAATCCAGCGTGGGCCTGCCAAACAGTGACAACTACAACCAAAAAATGGCTGGGCATTGTGATGGACACCTGTGGTCCCAGCTACTTGGGAGGCTGAGGCAAGAGAATTGCTTAAGCCCAGGAGTTGGAGGTTGCTGTGAGCTGTGATGCCACAGCACTCTACCCAGGGCGACAGTTTGAGGCTCTATCTCAAAAAAAAAAATATATATATATATATATATATAGCTATTTATTTGCTTTATCTTGTAATAGACATAAACTTACAAAATTTGCAATACCAATACTACTGTTATCAATGAAAATACTGAATGAGGTTCAAGATTTCTTTCTGTCCCAAGCTATATCTTACTAAGGATGTAAAAATCAAGATTTTTTTTTTTTTTGGCTTGGTCTGGGTTTGAATCCACCACCCCCGGCATATGGGGCCAGTGCCCTACTCCTTTGAGGCACAGGCACCGCCCAAAATCAAGATTATTTTGTTCAGAAATAATCCAGAATGTTCACTACTGGTAGTGGTAAAATAGCTCATTTCAAACTACCTCTCTTACATATAGTTTAAAACTGAACAAAAATAAAAAACAAGGCATTTAGGGTGGCTCACTCCTATAATCCTAGTGCTTTGGAGGCTGAGGTGGGAGGATCTTTTGAGCCTAGGAGTTTCAAGACCAGCCTGGGCAACATAATGAGACTCTATCCCTACAAAAAAAAAAATTTTTTTCATTTTGAGTCAGAATTTCACTGTTACCCTGGGTAGAGTGCCATGGGTCATAGCTCACAGCAGGCTCAAACTCTTGGGCTCAAGCAATCCTCTTGCCTCAGCCTCTTGAGTAGGTGGAACTACAGGTATGTGCCACTGCACCTGGCTGGGTTTTTTATTTTTAGTAGAGACAGGGTCTGGCCCTTGTTCAGGCTGGTCTCAAACTCATGAGCTCAAGCAGTCCACCTGCCTCTGCCTCCCAGAATGTTAGGATTACAGGCATGAGCCACTGCGCCCAGCCTGCAAAAGAATTTTTTTAAATTAACTTGATATGATGGTGCATGCCTACAGTTACTTGGGAGGCTGAGGCAGGAGGAGTTTGAGGCTATGATGAGCTGTAATCATTCCACTGCACTCCAGCCTGCACATCAGAGCAAGACCCTGTCTATAAATGAATGAATGAAAGCTATTTAAAGGCACTGTAGAAGCTGGCTGGGCACGGTGGCTCATGCCTGTAATCCCAGCACTCTGGGAGGCTGAGGTGGGCAGATCATCTGAGCTCATGAGTTCGAGACAAGCCTGAGCTACAGCAAGACCCGCCTCTAAAAACAGCTGGGCATTGTGGTTGGTGCCTATAATCCCAGCTACTTTGGAGGCTGAGGGAAGAGAATCACTTGAGCCCAGGAGTCTGAGGTGTCTGTGAGTATGAAGGCACAGTACTCCACTGGGAGCGACAAAGTGAGACTCTGTCTCAAAAAAACAAAGGCACTGTAGAGTGACTAAAAGCAGACAGGAACTATAGGGAAATTTATGATACTTAGAAGAAGGAAACTGCAATGGGTAAATTCTCTCCTCTCCTCTCCTTGTAATGGCGTTTCACCCGAGAACAGTCTCAGTCAGTGCTGCTGCAAAGAGACTGAGACTTGAATAGACGCCTGTAATCTCGGGATGAGGAATCAGAAGACAGTTCAGAGCTCCCACAGCAGCTACTGTGAGAACTTAGGGGGAAACTTGGACAACAGATAGCCACAGGCAAGGGGCCCAAACTCCTCATATGTATAAACTCTACTGAGCTCCAGCTAAGGCAAAAGAACTGAATAGAGATTTCAGTTGCTGCCACCCATAAAGAAGACATAGCTTGGAGTTTGAGTTCAACAAAGTTAACTGCCTGCTAAAGTAAAAAATCAGAACTCTTTGTCTGGAATGTAACAGAATCCAAGGTCTGATAGTGTACCATTCAGAACCAGAGATATCCAACCTTTTTTCTTCTCTGTTGCACATTGGAAGAAGAGTTGTCTTGGGCCACACATTATTAAATACACAAACACTAACAAAGGCTGATGAGCAAAAACAGTCCGTGAATAATTTTCACGATACCCAACACTACAGATAAGCACAGTAGTCCTTACATAATTCACTAGCAGCCACAAATTGGATACCCTAGTGTGACCTTTACTCAGGAGCAAGAGTCAGTGCATTTTTTCCCCCAAAACAGTAACTATTTTAGTTTTCATAGGCCATGTGTTCCCTGTAGAAACTGCATAATTATGCTCTTGTGCAAAAGCAGCCATAGACAGTATGTAAACATAGATATTGCTGTGTTTAAAATAAAACTTTATTTACAAAAACAGCCAGTGAGAGGCTGGGCAAAAAAATAAAAACAGGCAATGAGGCTCAGCGCCCATAGCACAGTGGTTATGGCACCAGCCACATACACTGAAGGTGGCTGGTTCGAACCCAGCCTGGGCCAGCTAAACTGCAATGAAAAAAATAGCTGGGTGTTGTGGCAGGTGCCTGTGGTCCCAGCTACTTGGGAGGCTGAGGCAAGATAATGGCTTAAGCCCAAGAGTTTGAGGTTGCTGTGAGCTGTGACGCCATGGCACTCTACCCAGGATGACATAGTAACACTCTTGTCTCAAAAAAAAAAGGCATTAGGAAGCTGGGCAGAGTTGCTCGCACCTGTAATCCCAGCACTTTGGAAGGCAGAAGTGGGAGGATCACTTGAGGCCAAGAGTTTGAGACCAGCCTGGGCAACATAGCAAGACCTCGTCTCTACTAAAAATAAACTATTCCAGCATGGTAATATACACCTGTAGTCCCAGTTACTTGGGAGACTGGGATAGAAGGATCTCTTCAGCCCAAGAGTTTGAGGTTGCTGTGAGCTGTGATGCCACTGCATTCTACCAAGGGTGACATAGTGAGACTGTCGCAAAAAAAAAAAAAAAAAAATAGGCAATGAGTTAGATTTGGCCTGCAAGCCGTACTTTGTTCACCCCTGTTCAAAGGAAAAGGCAGTCAGTGGACACTTACCCCAAGATGATCCAGACCCAGGTACTGGAATTAGAAGGATTTTAAAGCCAGTGTTGTAAAGACGTAAAAGAAAATGTACCTATGAGTAAAGAACGGATCAATAGTCCTAAATCCAATCATGTCAGTAATTAAGTATAAATAGACTAAACATTTCATTTAAAAGGCACAGATTGTAGACTGGATTAAAAAGTAAGATCCAACTAGATGTTATCTATAAGATGCAGAGTTTTAATATTAAAACATAGCTAGGTTGAAAATAATAGAATGGGGTTCTGTGCCCATAGCACAGTGGTTATGATGCCAGCCACATACACCAAGGCTGGTGGGTTCAAACCTGGCCCAGGCCAGCTAAACAACAATGACAACTGTAACAAAAATTGGCTGGCAGGCTCAGTGCCCTGTAGCACAGTGGTTACGGCGTGAGCCATATACATTGAGGGTGGCAGGTTCGAACCTAGCCTGGGCCAGCTAAACTGCAACAAAAAAAACAGCTGGGTGTTGTGGCGGGCGCCTGTAGTCTCAGCTACTTGGGAGGCTGAGGCAAGAGAATCGCTTAAGCCCAAGAGTTGGAGGTTGTTGTGAGCTGTGACGCCATGGTACTCTACTGAAGGTGACATAGTGGGACTCTGTCTCAAAATTTAAAAAAGCAAATCATTGAAGAGGGAAAAGATACACAGTGCCAACAGTAAGCATAGGAGAACTGGAGTGGCAATACTAATATAAAAAAATGTATATATATATTGGTTCAATGCCTGTAGCTCAAGCTGCTAGGGTGCCAGTCACATACACCAGAGCTGGCGAATTCGAATCCAGCCTGGGCCCACCAAACAACAATGACAACTACAACAAAAAAATAGCTGGGCATGGCAGGCACCTGTAGTCCTAGCTAGTTGGGAGGCTAAGGCAAGAAAATTGTTTAAGCCCAAGAATTTGAGGTTGCTGTGAGCTATGACACTATGGCACTCTACCCAGGGTGACAGCTTGAGACTCTGTCTCCAAAAAAAAAAATGTATATATTTGCCAGGCACTGTGACTTACACCTTTAATCCTAACAAGTAGTTAGGACTACAGGCACACAACACCAAGTCTGGCTTGGGGTTTTTTGGGTTTGTTTGTTTTTGTATTTGTAGAAACAGAGTCTCCTTAAGTTGCCCAGGCAGATCTCAAACTCCTGGCCTCAAGAGATCCTCCTGCTTCAGCCTCCCAAAGTGCTAGAATTACAGGCATGAGCCACCACATGGTGGTGAGAGTATGAAGTATCCATGGTGATGTCTTTTATCTTGTTAGGAGTTTGTGTTATACAGAAGTATGCACTTGAAAAAACTGATCAGATGGTACACTTTAAATGTATGCATTTTGTCCAGGCACAGTGGCTCATGCCTGTAATCCTAGCACCTTGGGAAGCTGAGGCCAGAGGATTGCTTGAGGCTACGTTTTCAGGACCCGCCTGAGCACAAGTGAGACCCTTTCTCTACAAAAAATAGAAAACATAGCTGGACATAGTGGCACGCACCTGTAGTCCCAGCTACTTGGGAGTTTGAAGTTGTAGTGAGCTATGATGACACGACAACACTCTAACCCAGTGGCAGAGCAAGGCTCTTGTCTCAAAAAAAAAAAAAAAAAAAAAAAAAAAAGTTTTGTGCATTTCACTGGATGTAAATTATACCTAAGGAAAAATGAAAATGAACTTTCAACTCTAGTTAGTGATACATATGCAGAAGTGTTTAGGATGAAGTATGCTGGTGTGCAAACTTTTAAATGCGTCCAAATGTATTGATGGCTGGATGAATGATAATGGTAGAATCTGGGTGATAAGGATATGGTTGTTCTTTGTACTATGTTTTCAATGTGCATGTTTGAAATCTTTCTTTAATATGTTGGGAAGAGTCATTAGGAATAATTCTTGTGTGCTATTAATTTGATATATAGTTAGGTTTATTTGTTTTCTATTTTGTGGTTTGCTTTTTTCCCCCTCTTTATTTTTGGATTATGCAAAGTCTTTCAGTGATTCAAAACTTAAGCCTAATTCAATATGGGAAATTGCTACTTCACCCAGCTTTGTTTAGCTAATTGTAGGTTAACAAAGTATTAGAAGTATAGTAGTGATACTTTATATTAATGGCCTATATGCACACATGAACATGTATGGTTTTCATAATTCTTTTCTATGTTTTATTTGTTCTGATTATGTTTGTTGAAATGCAATTTGTTATCTGTTGAATCTAATAAAACAGGCTTGCATTTTATTCTTTTTCAAGCTTGAATTTTAAAGAAAGGGTTTAGCTGGGCCTGGTGGCACACGCCTATAGCCAGAACATTTTCTTCTTTTTTTTTAGAGACAGTGTCTCACTTTGTCATCCTCAGGAGAGTGCCGTGGTGTCACAGCTGACAGCAACCTCCAGCTCTTGGGCTTAGGTGATTCTCTTGCCTCAGCCTCCCGAGTAGCTGGGACTATAGGCACCCACCACAATGCCCAGCTATTTTTTTTCCAGGAGTTCAAGACCAGCATGGGCAACATACCAAGACCCCCATCTCAATTTTAAAAAGAAAGAAAAAAAAGCTTACTCAGACAAGTTGCATTTCCATTTGTACTTTTTTGGTCGTATTTCCCTTTATCCTTTATAGGTGATTATTTTTATTAGTGTCTTGCTCGTCTTTCTAATGTTTTCTTTTGCAAAAATAAGCTAATGTATGTGTTATTTCCTCATCTTTCTTACACAGAAAGTTGGTGTGCTGGATATACTGCACCAAGTCTTGTTTTTATTTTACTTTCACTTAATCTATCCTAGAGATCACTACCCCAGCATGGAGGGTCTTCTTGTTTGTGCCTCATCTTTTTGTTCCCATTGCACAGTCTCCTTTGTATAGATAAACCCTGCTTTTGTTGAACAGATCCATGTGAATAGATGTTCCAGTTCTTTTTAGACATATTGTAAACAGCCACAGTGGAAAACGTTGTGCATGTATTGTTTGGTATTTGCAACCCATTTTTAATCTCTGAGCTCTTTTATTGTCTTGTTTCTTTCTTATGTATGGATTTTTCTTTTCTTTTCTTTTCTTTTTTTTGAGACAGAGCCTCAAGCTGTTCCCCTGGGTAGAGTGCTGTGGCATCACAGCTCACAGCAATCTCCAACTCCTGGGCTCAAGCGAATCTCCTGTCTCAGCCTCCCAAGTAGCTGGGACCATAGGCACCCGCCACAACGCCTGGCTATTTTTTGGTTACAGCCGTCATTGTTATTTGGCAGGCTGGGCTGGATTCGAACCCGCCACCTTAGGTGTATGTGGCTGGCACCTTAGCCACTTGAGCCATAGGCGCCAAGCCATTTATGGATTTTTCTGTTCTGCTCTGCTGTGGTGGGGTCCCCTGTTGCCTGCAGAGGGCGGTTTAGAAGATAGTGGCTTTATATCTTCTAGGATTTCTCTGAGGATATCATCTGTTTTCTCTAGGGACAGAATTGGTCTGTCTTCCAAACTGCTGTTTCTCTTCCCCAGCCCTGGAGACCCATTCTGGTTGGGGAGAGGAGGCCTCAATAGTTGGTGCGCTGCCCCTACTCTGCTGTGGTGGGGTCACCTGTTGCCTTCAGAGGGCGGTTTAGAAGAGGAGTTCTGTGGGGAGCAGGGCAGGTTTGTAGGCGACACTGCTTTCAGGGAAAGTATGTAAGGGGATCCTTCACATCATAGGAATGCTCACACCATAGGGAGTCTCCCAGCTGCATTGGGAGCCTTAAGCGTAGGAAGGGAAGGAAGGTTCTATCCACTGATTTTTTTTTTTT
>NW_003852644.1:907292-911326 GCF_000181295.1 Otolemur garnettii | reverse complement strand
CCTGTTGTCCCAGCTACTTGGGAGGCTGAGGCAAGAGAATCGCTTAAGCCCAAGAGTTTGAGGTTGCTATGAGCTGTGACGCCATGGCACTCTACTGAGGGCAACATAAGACTCTTATGTCAAAAAAATAAAAAAGACTCTTTGATTTCTTGGCTGAGGGAGGAAGTGGCAACTCTTGATTCCAGTTGTACTCCACTGACAGTCCCAGTAGCATAAGGCTCGCCTGGGAGCTTGTTGGAAGTGCCCTGCCCCAAACCTGGATCTGGATTAGCAGTCAGCAGGTCCTCCCAGGTGATTTTATGCACGTGGGAGTTTGAGGGACACTGCTTGTTCCTCATCTGGTTTGGTCTGGTCTGGTCTGAGAGCCTCCTTGGAATTCTGAGAGGTACATGGGCTCCCATCTTCTTTATAGTTCCTTTGTAGTACATTCTACTCTGTCTCATTAGTCAGCGTGCCCCTGCCTACTTTTAGCACCTAGAAAGTTACTAAGCATACTTGTTTGTATGTCTCTTCCTGCTGTTGTCTCTAAAGTTTCTTCTTCTTTATACAAAGTCAGACAATTAAGTTCACAAACTCATCCTAGAAAAAGTGCTACATTCTTCATTGCTGAGTGTTACTAGGATCACCTTCAGAATACTACTCTTGGCCATCTGGTAACTGTAGGGTTATTCAGCAGTGACATATGTAACAGTTTTTCTAGAATGAGTTCGTGAACTTAATTGTGTGACCTTGAAGGGCCAGGTGGCAAATGCACGTACACAGTTGGCCATCCTCTAGTGAAACATTTTAAGACAGGAGTCACACAATCCATTTATGTCTATAAACTAGAAGAGCCCTACCTATAGTACTGCAAACTTAATTGGAGGTAATGGGGACAGAGGCCAGATTGGAGTGGAAGGTAAGGGTGTAGCTAACTCTTTTTAAGAAGTTTTGCTGTGGGCTGGGCGCCTGTGGCTCAAATGGCTAAGGTGCCGGCCACATACACTTGAGCTGGCGGGTTCGAATCCAGCCTAGGCCTACCAAACAACAATGATGGATGCAACCAAAAAATAGCCAGGCATTGTGGTGGGCGCCTGTAATCCCAGCTACTTGGGAGGCTGAGGCAGGAGACTTGCTTGAGCCCAGGAGTTGGAGGTTGCTGTGAGCTGTGATGCTGCGGCACTCTACCCAGGGTGACAGCTTGAGGCTCTGTCTCAAAAAAAAAAAAAAAAAAGGTTTTGCTGTGATGAGGGCCAGAAAAATAGGTATGGGGTTGAGGAAGATTATGGTGTTTTTTAAGTGGGTTGATATGAGAGCATGCTCGCATCCCTGTGAGATTAGGCCAGTAGAGGAGAGGAATAAGAAGGAGGTGAAGACTTGGAGGAGCAGAGTTTTTTCATAACAAGGGGAGGTGGCATCCAGAGCAGCCACCAGAGGATGGGCTTTGGATAGAAACTTTCTCTTTGGCAAAGACAAGGAAGGTAGAGCCACACAGACCTTTAGTTAAAGCTCAGAAATCTAATGAAAATTAGAGCTCAAGTAGAAGCTGGTGCGTTTACCAGGTGGTCAGAACAGAGTACACCCCCCCCACCAGGTGGCTTACACCAACAGCGGTATATTCTTACACAGTGCTGGGGGCTGGAGGCCTGAAATCAAGATTTGGCAGGGCCCCACACCCTCTAGGGCAGTGATTCTCAACTTTCCTAATGCCGTGACCCTTTAATACAGTTCCTCATGTTATGGTGACCCCCAAGCATAAAATTATTTTTGTTGCTACAGCAATGAAAGGAAGGTTGAGAACCACTGCTCTAGAGGGTGTGGGGATCACCACAACTTGAGGAACTATATTAAAGGATCGCAGCATTAGGAAGGTTGAGAACCACTGTTCTAGAGGCTTCATCATGGGGCCCTTCTTTGCATCTTGCAACTACTAGTGGCTCCTTGGCAATACTAGACTTCCCTTGGTTTGTGGTCACATTATGGTATTCTCTTGCTTCTGTGTTCAGTGGCCTCTGTGTCTGTGTCTTGTTTTCTGGATGTCTGTCATTGGATTAGGACCCACCTTAAGTCCAAAATTATCTCATTTTCTAGATCCTTTGCTTAATTAGATCAGCAAAGATCTTTCCAAATAAGGTCACATTCATAGGTTCTGAGAGTTAAGATGTAACATACCTTTTGGGGGCCACTATTGAGCCCACTGTAAAAGTCTATCTATCTCCAGGATAGATGGACCCAAGGAAGGGCCAGGAGACCTCTCGGAAGAGTTGTTTTCACTAGACTCCAAGCTATAAGCAGATGGGCTGTCACCCCTGACTGCGTATAGCGTGACTGCAGTAGTTTAGCCTGAAAGATTTTACAGCTGACTTAATGAGATGCTTACCTTGTCCTAAGTAGTCCTCACAGTAACACCCTTATAACTTCTGGCTTTGAATGATAATGTTGCATTCTTATCTGGTTGCCATAGTTAAGTAGATATAAACAGGATAACCCTCCTTATTCACTGGAAACTTTGTGTAGTCAAAGGCAAGTATTCCCTTGAGTCCATTCTCAGACTTCTCTGTACCTTCTATGATTCGACATAGAAGCAAAACATTACAAAGTGAAAGTACTTGGGCAGCCCCTGTGGCTAAGTGAGTAGGGCACCAGCCCCATGTACCAAGGGTGGCGCGTTTGAATCCAGCCCCAGCCAAATTGCAACAAAAAAATAGCCGGGCGTTGTGACGGGCACCTGTAGTCCCAGCTACTTGGGAGGCTGAGGCAAGAAAATCGCCTAAGCCCAGGAATTGGAGGTTGCTATGAGCTGTGACGCCACGGCAATCTACCCAGGGCCACAGCTTGAGACTCTGTCTCAAAAAAAAAAAAACATACACACACACAAAAAAAAAAAGGCTCAGCGGCTAGGGCACCAGCCACATACACCTGAGTTTGGCAGGTTCGAATCCAGCCCATCCCGCCAAACAACAATGATGCCTGCAACCAAAAAATACCCGGGCATTGTGGTGGGTGCCTGTAATCCCAGCTACTTTGGAGGCAGAGGCAGGAGAATTGCTTGAGCCCAGGAGTTGGAGGTTGCTGTGAGCTGTGATGCCACAGCACTCTGCCTGGGGCAACAGCTTGAGGCTGTCTCAAAAAGGAAAAGAAAAAAAAAAATGAAGAGAAACCAACCTATAGGAAAAACCCTATGCTTCTCTTTATCAGCAAGACTTCAGTCCCTGTCTCCACACTCTCTTGATACCTTTCCAGTCAGTCCTTTGCTGCCACAGCTCTGCCAGGCTGCTCTGTGAGGTCTCCAGTGATAACCTTCATGTTGATAAATTTGTCACTTCTCTTCTCCAACTTGTGTGCCTCAGTCAAAGCCCATATTATGTGAGTCAGCTTCTTCCTTCTTCTCAGTAGGGCCTACCAAACCCCAGCTTTGTCCCTTTCTAACAGAATATGTGACTGACTGTGCTTATCTTAATGGTCACCCCTGGAGCAGAAGTTTTGTGTATTAGGGTCATCCATTAGGTGTAACCCAAGCATCTGGAACAGTGTCTGGTGTCCACAGGTCTGCTGAAGTCCCAGGTGAGCATGTGAATATCTACCTCTTAGTCTTCCTCTACTTCCCATGTGATGTCAGAGGGCCTCAGGGTCAGATTTCTCTTCTCTACCCTTATTCCCTAAGCGATTCTCCAGCTTCAGGGCTCTCCATCCCATTGAAAAACCACGGGGTCAGGTGGTGCCTGTGGCTCAGTAGTTAGGGTGCTGGCCACATACACTGAGGGTGGCAGGTTCGAACCCGGACCCTGCCAAACTGCAACAAAAAATAGCTAGGGTGGTGCCTGTGGCTCAAAGGAGTAGGGCGCTGGCCCCATACTCCAGAGGTGTTGGGTTCAAACCCAGCCCCTGGCCAAAACCTGCAAAAAAAAAAAGAATAGCTGGTCATTATGGTGGGCGCCTGTGGTCCCAGCTACTTGGGAGGCTGAGTCAAGAGAATCGCCTAAGCCCAGGAGTTGGAGGTTGCTGTGAGCTGTGATGCCACAGCACTCTACCAAGGGTGACAAAGTGAGACTCTG
>NW_003852644.1:898109-906035 GCF_000181295.1 Otolemur garnettii | reverse complement strand
CCGGGCTGGGGATTCGAACCCGCCACCTTAGTTGTATGTGGCTGGCGCCTTAGCCGCTTGAGCCACAGGCGCCGACCTATTTGTACTCTTTCCCTACATCTCCCCCACTAGAATCTGAGCCCCATGAGGGCAAGGATTTTTTTTTTTTTTTGCCTCTTCTCTGCTATATCCCCAGTCCCTAGAATCATGCAATTTAACAAATGAGTGAATAAATTCTGCAATGTGACCCTGCCTTAAGATCTTATCTTATAAGAGGGGCAGAAGAGAATGCAGCCTGTGCTGTTGCGGGCTCATCAGCTTCAGAAGCAGTATTGTTTATAGGCTAATCAGGCCTATAGTCATGAGTCAGAAGGTACACATAAAGGACAAATATGTGGAATTTGAGTTACTTACGGGGGATTTGCAGTTACCTGAAAACATGGAACATATCAGTGAGAGTCTACACATTTCCCCTCTTTTTAAACATACCTCCTTTATGAGTGTATAATTTAACAGCATAATTTCCCAGTGCAGCTTTGCAGAAAAGGGGAAATTAATTTTAAAGGCTGTCAGGTGCCTTTACAATCTGTGGCTTTGTATTTGTGTAACAACATTTGTGTTTTGCCAACAGATGTACTGCTTAAAGTACCCATGAGAATGGCCTCCGTGGTTTTCCACTTGACTGGATGGAACCTTGGGAACTGATTATTGAGAAGAGGCTGACACTACCCACTCTAGCTCCCAGGCCTCAGGCACTTGGCCACCCTCCCTTTGGGCCCTCACTGATTCTTGTAGACATCGTTAGCAGCCCCTGTAGCCAAAAAAAAAACCTAACAGTTTTCTGGCATTGCTCTTCCCCTAATGGGTTATAAGCTCTTTGAGCACAGAATCATGTGTAACTCCCCCAGGGCCTCGCTCTGTGTACTATAGCAGCTGGCAAGTTGGAGGCACTCAGTCACTGAGTTAGGAATGAGCAGTTGATGGAGTCCTTCCTGGATCTCTGAGGAAATAGGAAGGGGCAGGGTTTCTGGGTTCACTTACATAGAATCTGGTCATTGGCATCTAGGTATGACTATCACCTGTGCCAGGTGTCCATGTTCATGCAGTAGGCTTAGGCTACTCGATTCACTGCTAGATGAGTGTAGTTTGGGAGAGAGTATTTTCTTTATTTTTCTGAGGTAGAGTCTCACTTTGTTACTCTCAGTAGAGTGCATGGCATTACAGCTCACAGCAACCTCAAACTCTTGGGCTTAGCCTCCCAAATAGCTGGGACTATAGGCACCTGCCACAATGCCCGGCTATTTTTTTTTTTTAATTTAGTGGGCCTAGGCCAGATTTGAACCTGCCACCCCTGCTACATGGGTCCAGCACACTAATCACTGAGCTATAGGTGCCTCCTGGGAGAGCATTTTCTATGTTGTGGCAATTAAACTTTCTGGGTCTCAGTAGTTCAAACAATGTTTTGTTTTTATTCTGGTCAAGTTATAAAAGAAAGGAATCTAGTATTATAGGAAGTGGTGTATTGTGTAATTACTTTTAAGTTTTTTTATATTTTTGCAGTAAGGCAGGATTTCTTTTGACTAAATAATGCTGTGAGCTTATCACATGGAAGGCATGTGTTATGCTCAGTACATTCTGAGTTATTTGGATTTATTTTTTGTCTCTTGAATTCACTTCCAAACAATTCAAAGGCTTCTTTTTAGTTAACAAATAGGAAGAAGAATGTCAGAATCTATTTTGTCATTTTTTTCAATGGCTTGAGTTACCGTGATTTGTGGTAATTTGGCAAAAAAAAAAGCAGTGTAGTGAGAAACCTCACACGTGGTCTATCATGAACATTTTATTGCCTTTCTTTGACTTCTGACCATCTTGATACCTTAATTCATGTTGAGAGAGTCCACCATTGTATACATTTTGGGTAGGAGGTAGGTAGATCCTAGTGTCTACTTCAGAAAGCCTAAAGACAGAGTTGAGGGCTTGTGTACTTTTTTCTTATGTGCTATGAAGTCTGGAAGTAGATTGTCCATAGCTACTGCACTAGCTCTGTAATTATCCAGGATCTAGGACCTCTCAGTGGGTGACTTCTGGTCTAAAGATTGCCTCATGGTTGCAAGACGGTAGTTGTAGCTCTAGCCATTGCATCTACCTCTCCAGTTAGGAAGAGGAAGAACAGAGGGAAAGGGCAAAAGGGTCCATTTAATAAATTCCATTTCCATCTGCATACCCCTCATGTTTTACTAGGCAACAAATAGCTCTAGCAGCTTAGTGGCTACAACAGCAATCATTTATTTCTCAGTTGTGTGTCTGGGTCAGCTGCAAGATGGAGTTCAGATCTGTTCTCAAGCCTGTTGTTCCAGGGCCCAGGAGGGAAAAGCGGCTGCCAGGGAAAGTCTCTTCATAGGCAGAGGTGAGGAGTCCAAGATGAGTGAGCAGACAGGCCTCTTAAAGCCTTTTCCTCCCCTGTCCTGTCAACACATGAGCAAGCCCAGAGTCCGTGGGTGGGAGGTGTGCTCCACCCATAGTCAATAGGGCAAGAGCAGGCATGAAGGAAAATGGTGATCAGGAGTGCACTCTGTTGCCATCTCATTAGCTAGAACATAGTCCCATGGTCTGCTGGGAAGTTAGAAATATCTTTCCTGGCTTGGCACCTGTAGCTCAGCAACTAGGGTGCCTGCTACATACACTGGGGCTGGCGGGTTCAAACCTGGCCCAGGCCTGCCAAACAACACTGATAACTAAAACAACAACAAATAACCGGGCGTTGAGGTGGGCACCTGTAGTCCCAGCTACTTGGGAGGCTGAGGCAAGAGCATCGCCTAAGCCCAAGAGTGGAGGTTGCTGTGAACTGTAATGCCATGGTACTCTACTGAGGGTGACAAAGTGAGACTCTGTCACAAACAAAAAAAAAAAAAGAAAGAAAGAATGAAATATCTTGGGCGGTGCCTGTGGCTCAAAAAGGTAGGGCACCAGCCCCATATGCCGGAGGTGGCTGGTTCAAACTCAGCCCAGGCCAAAAAAAAAAGAAAGAAATATCTTTGCTTAGCAGAGCATTAGTGAGGCAGATGAAGAACATGGGGGGGGGGGGCTTGGTTTGGGGAGGCAGGTAGCAGTCAGACTACCTGCCATAGGGAGATGGATGTATTCCTTCTACTTGTTCTCTGGAAGCTTGGGGATGACAGGCCTAGGCTTGGCCAGACCCATTCTGCCCACAAGGACTTTGACTCATGAGGGACAGTAAGGAACTGATTAGTCATGAGACTAGTACCTTGAACCAGGAAACCAGCAGTAATGGCTAATGTCTAGTGATAAATAACACGGCAATCGTGCCCACAATGGGTGTCCCAACCAGATGGTCTCTTTAATATAACTTTCTCTGTGTTTTCAGTTGTGCAGCCTCTCTATTTCTGCTGCTTTTCTTAGCCCAGTTTTCGAGTCTTCTCTCCATTTCCAGATCAGCTGCCCAAGAACTCCTTTGTGATTGAAGTTAGCCAGAGTTGATTTCTGTTGCTTGTAACCCAGGACCTTGATGCAATGTGCAGGGTTTGGGCAAGGTAAAAACACACTTACATGATTTTACCTCATTTATAGTGGAAATTAGGCCTTTTGAGCCATGTAGCCTTGGAGTTTTAAATCCAAGATCTTTCACTTTGCTGGGGGCCTCAACAGTCATGTCACTTAACTTCCTTGAGCCTCAGTGTTACCTTCAGTTAGATACTGCTTGCAGTGTGTTGCTGAACATTCAGTGAGATTGTTTGTAAAGCAACAGTTGTGAAAATACTGAGAAATAACTTGGGGAAATGTCCTGGTCTAAACTTTGTAATTGGTTCTCTGTCATTGGTATGATGAGATAGTAATTTAGGAACACTAATAGCAACTCAAGAGGTCCTCTGGAAAGAGTGTGAGGAAGGGCAGGGATGAATCTGAAATGTTCAACTTAGGAAAAAGTTTGGATGCAGATCACTGTTCAGTGACTCATCCTGGGCTTAATGCCTCTGGGCAGTGGGTACAATTATCGTGCATTATTTAGTAGTCATTTATTATGAGTATGTATGGGCAGATTTTTAAATTTCCTTCTCAGCCTAGAAAGCAACAATTCTTATTGCTAACTTACCAGTAGTCACCACTGATAAGCAAAGGATATGAACAGGAAATTCATAGAAGAAGAGATACAGATGGCCAATGAAGGTAGGAAAAGAGTTCTGCCACTGTAGCAATCAAAGAGATGCAAATGAAAACAAAAAAGATGGCTTTGGATGGTGCCTGTTCACTCAAAGGAGTAGGGCGCTAGCCCCATATGCCAGAAGTGGTGGGTTCAAACCCAGCCCTGGCCAAAAACTGGGAAAAAAAAAAAAGATGACTTTTTCACCTACCACATTTGTGAAGATTAAAAAGAAAGCAAAGACCCATAGCTGATACTCACACCTGCTCCTACTTTATAGCAGGCACTGTGCCAGGCCAGCCTCCACAGCATAGCCAGGCGAGCCCTTTCCATGTATACAGTCACATTTGGACTCATCACTGAATAAGTGACAGATGTGCATGGTTCATAATTCAGGAAGTTCAAACCCAATAGGTAGACTCAGAGTAGGCCCTGGTGGTGCTGCCTGTAGTCCCAGTTACTTGGGAGGCTATAGTGGGAGGATCATTTGAGCCTGTAGTATGCTATGATCATGTGATCATGTATGACCAGTGAATAGCCACTGTACTATCACCTGGGCAACATAGCAAGACCCCACCTCTTTAAAAAAATTGATGCTTGTTCCAAATATACATGTTGTCCTGGTCTTCCCAGCCTCCCAGGCCATGTTTTAGGGAACAGCTGCTTAGAGGATCTTGGTATGTGTCCTCTGAGGTGTTCTCTACATGTATAGACACATCTAAACCTGTTCTTATTTTTCCTGCACCTGCTTGAGCTAGTGTGGGGTAAGTTATATTTTTTTCTTAGGAATTTGTCCATTTTGTCTGAGTTATTAAATTGGCTAGTGTGAAGTTCATATTATTACTTTTTAAATGTTTTCAATGTTTCCTTATGCCTTCTCCCTTTCTGCCTTGTTTTGATAGAGATTCATTGGTTTTGTTCATCTTTCACAGAGCAGACACGTAGGCAGTATTCTGCTCCATTACTCTGTGTCTGTTTTCTAGTTCATTAAGTTCTGCTTTTATCTCTATTAATTTTTTTCTCTGTTCTTAGAGTACATTCTGTTTTTCTGCTTAAATTGTAAATTTAGTTCATTGATTTTTCAATCTCCCTTTCAAATATAAGGATTTAAGGCTAACCCTCTGGAACTATTTCAGCTGTATCCATCAAGTTCTTATAGTATTGTCAATTTAAGTCAGTTCAAGGGTTTTTTTAATTACCTTTGTGACTTTATCTTTGACCCACAAATTACCATATTTTGCTGTGTATAATGCACTCCCATGTATAATGTGCATCCATGTGTTTTTTTTTCCTTATGCCCAATGACTATTGTGGGAGCTCACCCATGTTTTTGGCTTAAACTTTCAGAGAAAAAAGTCTTTTGTTTTGGGCAGCACCTGTGGCTCAGTGAGTAGGACGCTGGCCCCATGTACCAAGGGTGACAGATTCAAACCCAGCCCCGGCCAAACTGCAACAAAAAAAAATGGCGTTGTGGCAGGCGCCTGTAGTCCCAGCTGCTCAGGAGGCTGAGGCAAAAGAATTGCCTAAGCCCAGGAGCTGGAGGTTGCTGTGATCTGTGACATCACAGCACTCTATTAAGGGCGACAAAGTGAGACTCTTGTCTCTTAAAAAAAAAAAAAGTCTTTTGTTTTAGTTTCTTAAAGGAGGGAGGCAGTGGCCACACAGTGGTTCCTACTCCTCTCATAAGAGGTACAGGATGCAGAGCCAGACACTACAGAGAAGCTGGAAGTGAGCCCAGGCAGCAGGTGAGAATGGTCCAGACAGCTGAGCACCCGGTCTCCCCCAACTGGCTTCTCCTAGCCTACTCTCATCCCTACATCCTCTCATTTCTATTTTTTTTTTTTTTGAGACAGTCTCATTATGTTGCCATCAGTAGAGTGCTGTGGCATAGCAGCTCACAGCAACCTCAAACTCTTGGGCTTAAGTGATTCTCTTGCCTCAGCTTCCCAAGTAACTGAGACTACAGGTGCCAACCCACCACAACACCCAGCTATTTTTTGGTTGTAGTTGTCACTGTTGTTTAGCAGGCCCTGGCTGGGTTCAAACCCGACAGTCCCCATGTATGTGGCCAACACCCTAACCATTTAGCTACAGGTGCCAAGCCATCCTCTCATTTCTTATTCATGCCTATGTCCATTGGTGGGAACACCACCATGGCCACTCCACAGGGACTTGTTTCCTGGGAAGCTGGTGTAAGGGGCCAGCCCTGCTTGCCCTGGACTCCTGACAGTAGATCCCTGCCTTTCTGGTTTCCTCATCTGGCCCCATTCTGAGGCCCCCAGGACATTGCACTGAGGAGGAGCCTTCCCTCGTGACACCCCAGTGAAGTACATATTGTATACATGAAGTATACACTGCATTTACATTTCCGTTTACTGACTAGACCGTGACCTCCTTGAGCCATCCAGATCTTGGGCACGCAGTAACGTCAGAGTGAACACCACCAGCCTTTCCCAAACTTGGAAATCCTACAGATCACCTGGGAGACTGGTGAAAATAAGACTTCTGACCCATACCATACACTGAACCAACTCTCTAGGGGAAAGACCTGGGTATCCATTTCATCAACAATCCGTGGGCTCCGGTACCCCTAAGCTTTCATGCTTCATTTCCAGGTACCCTCACAGACAGAAACTTCATGGGGACTGAGGCCTGAGATCATAGCAGCTCAGGGATCTTCCTTCTTGGCACTGCCCCAGGATCCTCAGAATGGGACCAGCTGTGCAAGAGATAAGACAGCACAGAAAGGGGAAGGATTTACAGAGCCTACAGCAGGCAGGCAGGGCCAGCTCAGGCCTCTTACACCAGCTTCCTGGGAAATAAGCCTGCCAGGGTTTTAGCAGAGTGGCTGTGGGCACGTTCCCACCAACAGCCATGGCTGGGAATAGGAAATAAGGGGATGTGGAGACAAAGGTGGGCTGGGAGGGGACAGTTGGGGGAGGTCAGGTACTCAGGTCGTTGGGACCACTCTCCTGCCCCCTGGGCTCAATCCCAGCTTCCCTGCAACTCCTGGCTCCCAATTCATGCTTCTCACAAGCGAAGGAGGTACCCATGCTTGGCCACTTTTGCCCTCCTTTCACTGAGCTCCGGACACTAACCATTGCATCACCATCAGCATTATGCCTGCTTCCAAGGTGGAGGTAGCAGCGGTGCTCAGTGTGATTGGCTCCTACAGCTCTAATGCTGCCCAGTGTGGAGTGGCCAGGGAGGAAGGTAGCATGGAGAGGACGTGATTACCATAATTCCAGGATATTATTTTGCATACAGATATATCATTGCTTTCTAGAGTTACAACCTTTTTTTTTTGGAGACAGAGTCTCACTTTGTTGCCCTTGGTAGAGGGCTGTGGCTTCACAGCTCACAGCAACCTCCAGCTCTTGGGCTTAGGCAATTCTCTTGCCTCAGCCTCCAGAGTAGCTGGGACTACAGGTGCCCACCACAACGCCCAGCTGTTTTTTTTTTTTGTGCATGTGCAGTTTGGCCGGGGCTGGGTTCAAACCTGCCACCCTTGGTATATGGGGCCCATGCCCTACTCACTGAGCCACAGGCACTGCCCTAGAGTTACAACTTTTAATGCACGAATATAAGAAAATTTAAAACATTTATATAGGCTTGGCACCTGTGGCTCAAGTGGCTAAGGTGCCAGCCACATACACCTAAGGTGGCGGGTTCGAATCCAGCCCGGGCCTGCCAAACAGCAATGACGGGTGCAATTAAAAAATACCCAGGCATTGTGACGGGTGCCTGTGGTCCCAGCTACTTGGGAGGCTGAGGCAGGAGACTCGCTT
>NW_003852644.1:896522-897791 GCF_000181295.1 Otolemur garnettii | reverse complement strand
AACTCCTGGGCTCAAGCGAGTCTCCTGCCTGCAACTCCCAAGTAGCTGGGATTACAGGCGCCCGCCACAACGCCTGGCTATTTTTTGGTTGCAGCTGTCGTTGTTGTTTGGTGGGCCCAGGCTGGATTCGAACTTACCAGCTCAGGTGTATGTGACTGACGCCTTAGCCGCTTGAGCCACAGGTGCCAAGTCCCTAGTTAGTTTTTTTAAAACAACTTCTAGCTAAATGGTACCGGGGGTCAAGAACTTGGTCTGTGTGATACCAGTCCTAACAACTGGTTGATGACGCTTCATGATTTTGTCTACAACCAGTGGGCAGAGTGTGCCACTACCAGTTATGGGTACAGGATTCTACATATTTTCATTACCTTGGCATTGTTCCTTGTGCTGGGGAAATATTTCTTTCTTCTTTCTCATTTTGTTTGCTTGATTTATCAACTGCTAGGGAGTATGTGTTAAAATATACTACTATGGTGATGGGTACATCAGTTTTTCCACAGAGCTTTGTTAATTTTGTTTTATTATTTATTTTGAAGCTATGTCTTCAATTTTAGAATCAGTTTTATCTTCCTGGTTAATTGAACCCTTTGACATTATAAAGTAACCCTCTTTATATTTAAAAATGTTTCTGCCTTGATTTTTACTTTGCCTGATAGAAATAGCACTGCACCACCTGTGTTTTTGCCTGACATATCTTTCCCAGCTTTTTTTCAGTGTCTTTATGGGTTAGGCATAGCTCTTGAAAGTGGAAAATAAGTAGATTTCTAAAACAAATTCTGTTTTGTCCTTTAACATCTATTTGATTACATTTAGATTCATTTATATCATCTTATTTTGTGCATTCTATTGTTTCACTTTTTTTAGTTTTTTAAACAATGTTTTCTTCTTTCTTTCTCTTGGCATTTTTTTAAGAGGTGAGGGTCTTGCTGTGTTTTCCACACTGATCTCAAACACCTAGGTTCAAGCAGTCCTGCCTCAGTTTCCCAAATAGCTGGAATTACAAGCACAAGCCACCACACCTGGCTTGGATTTCTTTTTTAATTGTGGTAAAATACACATCACCTAAAATTTGCTATCTTAACCACTTTTAAGTGTATATAGTTCAATGGCATTAAATAGAAATTGGATTGAGTTTTAATTGGTATCATGGCGCTGTGTCATACTTGTTCATTTAACATTAAAATATAAACATCGGCTCGGCGCCTGTGGCTCAAGCGGCTAAGGCGCCAGCCACATACACCTAAGGTGGCGGGTTCGAATCCCCAGCCC
>NW_003852644.1:887238-894318 GCF_000181295.1 Otolemur garnettii | reverse complement strand
CTGTGGCATCACTGCTCACAGCAACCTCCAACTCTTGGGCTTAAGCGATTCTCTTGCCTCAGCCTCCCAAGTAGCTGGAACTATAGGTGCCCACCCAGCTGTTTTTTGGTTGTTTGGCAGGCTCAGGCTGTATTTGAAACCACCAGCTCTGGTATATGTGGCTGGTACCTTAGCCGCTTGAGCTACAGGCGCCAAGCCACGTTTTCTTTCCTTACATGGTTACTTCTTCTAAATCAGTGGTTCTCAACCTTCCTAATGCCAGGACCCTTAAATACAGTTCCTCATGTTGTGGTCACCCCCAACCATAAAATTATTTTCATTGCTACTTCATGAAGACTCAGCTCAGGTATCAGGGTCTCACTCTTGAGACCAGCTTGAGTAGCCTTAAAGAAGGGTTTAGAATCTGGCTCAGTGCCTGTGGCTCAAGTGGCTAAGGCGCCAGCCACATAAACCTAAGGTGACAGGTTCGAATCCAGCCCGGGCCCACCAAAAAACAACAATGACGGCTGCAACCAAAAAATAGCTGGGTGTTATGGTGGACACCTGTGGTCCCAGCTACTTGGAGGCTGAGGCAAGAGAATTGCTTGAGCCCAGGAGTTGGAGGTTGCTGTGAGCTGTGATGCCACAGCACTCTACCCAAGGGGATAGCTTAAGGCTCTGTCTCAAAAAAAAAAAGAAGAGTTTAGAATCTAAACCCTTTCTTTGGGTCTTTTCTGGGACCCCATACTCTTTATGTGTACACTGTCCATCTCACTTCATACCTTGAGCCCACTTCCATATTTCACAGAATTCTCACCCCACATTATGAGTTTGTTGGGAAGACCATTGATCTCTGACTGTAGTCACTGAAAATGCCATATTCTTGTTTGCATAGCTTCCGTTTCAGTCAGGGCAACAGTTGGCATACTCCATCCTAAGAGTGAAATCCGGACCACTGCCTGTTCTTATAAAGTTTTATTGGAACCCAGTTCCACCCATTCCTTATATGTTGACTGAGGCTGCACTCCTGCTACAACATAAGTTGAGTGGTTATGACAGAGGCTGTGTGGCCTGCAAAGTAGGCCTTTACAGAAAATAATTGCACAAACCCTGCACGAGGGTATAGGTATTTGCCCGAGGCTCCACCAGTCATGACTTACCCACTGAGAACAGAAAGGCCAGACATGGGCCAGGCACGGTGGCTCACACCTATAATCCCAGCACTCTGAGAGAGGCCCAGGCAGGTGGATTGCTTGAGCTCATAAATTTGAGACCAGCCTGAGCAAGAGCAAGACCCAGTCTCTTAAACAGTAGCCAGGTGTTGTGGTGGGCACCTATAGTCCCAGCTACTTGGAAGGCTAAGGCAAGAGGATCTCTTGAGCCCAAAGAGTTTGAAGTTGCTGTGAGCTATGACACTACAGCACTCTACCAGGGGCAAGCAAGTAAGACTCTGTCTCAAAGAAAGGAAAGGCAGGAGAAGCCTGCTCTCAGCATTGGTGCCGCAGTACCAGTGGCCAGTAGCGCCCCCATGCAGGGCGGCAGAGGCAGTGCTAACTGCCCTGGGTCAGTTTGGTAGATGGGTTTGGAGTATTGTTTTTAGCTAACTGGACTCAACCCTATTCCTCCAACCCTCTAGGGATTCTCTGACCACCTAGTATCTTTTTTTAACCTCTAACTTTTTTGGATAATATATTTTTTTTATTTCAGAGCATTAGGGGGGGTACAAATGTTTTGGTTACCTAAATTGCTTTTGTACAGTTTGAGTCAAAGTTGTAAGTGTGCTCATCACCCACATAGTGTACACTGTATCCATTAGGTGAGAATTTACCCATCCCCTCCCTCCCCCACTAACTCTTTTACTGTGGTAAAATACACATAAAATTTGCCATCTTAACCATTGTTAGGTGTACAGTACTGTAGTATTAAGTACATTTGTATTATTGTACAGCCATCACCATATCCATCTTTAGTAGTTTTTAATTAGTCCATGTCTGCATAAATCAACTAGAGTTGGTTTCCATTGATCGCCATCAGTAATGTTGACAGATATGTCTGATCTTCCTTCTGCTACACTGACACCTCTTTTTCTGTCTCTTTTGCTGACTCTTTCTCCTCATCATAACTCCAAATAGTGGAGGAGGGTTTTCCACACTCACATCCAAGGTGCCCTCACTCTCCTGATCTCCAGGCTCCTATGTCTAGCCAGCTGCCCTTTACAGCTCTAAAAGGCTGTAAATACCTCATTCTCGAAAATGAATAGCCTAATGAAATAGGCTCACACCTGTAATGCCAACACTGTAGGAGGCCAAGGCAGGAGGATTACTTGAGCTCAGGAGTTCGAGACCAGCCTGAGCAAGAGCCAGACCCTGTCTCTACTAAAAATAGAAAAACTAGCCAGGTGTGGTAGTGGTACCTGTAGTCCCAGCTGGTTGAGATAGGATGATCTCTTGAGCCCAAGAGTTTGAGGTTGCTATGAGCTATGACACCACAGCACGAAGTGAAACTCTGTCTCAAAAAAGTAGAGCAGCGCCCATAGCTCAGTAGGTAGGGCTCCGGCACATACACCGAGGCTGGTGGGTTCCAACCCAGCCCAGGCCAGCTAAAACAACAATGATAACTGCAACAACAACAAAAAATAGTCGAGTGTTGTGGCAGGTGCCTGTAGTCCCAGCTACTTGGGAGGCTAAGGCAAGAGAATCGCTTAAGCCCAGGAGTTTGAGGTTTCTATGAGTTGTGATGCCACGGAATCTACCCAGGGCAACAGCTTGAGACTCTGTCTCAAAAAAAAAAAAAAAGTAAACATGAAATAAGGAAGTCCAAACCCTGGATCTCCTGCCCCCAGCACACATGCCCTTGGCTGATGCCACCTAGACCAGCCACCCACATCTCTGCTTAGACTCTACCAATAGTCCCACCTGGCAGGCTCAGAGGTCACAGCCAGGATCCCCCATGGGTACTGCAATTAGCAGGCAGATTCCAATTGTCTGTTCCTTTGGCTTTTCTCAGCTGAAAGGGCCTCCTCACCCAAGATGAGACCATTTCCAAGTTAGCACCCTGGTGACTGAACAAGGTGAGGGTACAAAACCCTTGTGTGACCATTTCACACTTTGACTTCTTCCTTCCACCTCTTTGTGTGAGTGTCAATCCCTGATAAACATCTTGTCCTCCAATTGTGACCCAACATCTGCTTCTGTGTAGCCCACCTCATAGCATCTTATATCCTCTTGCCCCTCCCACTCTACATCACTCAACATCTTCCCACAGTTACAGTGGGCTTTTGAAAGTGTTTATGTGGGGCAGTGCCTGTGGCTCAAAGGAGTAGGGTGCCAGCCCCATATGCCAGAGGTGGCGGGTTCAAACCCAGCCCCAGCCAAAAAAAACTGCAAAAAAAAAAAAATGTTTATATGATCGGGTTGCTCTGATGAGAAAAACTCTCTCAGAATAAAACCCAAAGTCCATTGCTTGGAAGGAGGGTCAGCTTCGTGTAGTCCAGGATTTAGAAAAACCTATGCTTGGTTTAATGCTATACTATCATCATCTCAAAATTCTTTTTTTGGTGAGTAGGTTAGAGTCTCACTCTGTTGCTTAGGCTGCTAGAGCACTGTGGCGTCAGCCTAGCTCACAGCAACCCCAAACTCCTGGTCTTAAAACAGTCCTCATACCTCAGCCTCTTGAGTAGCTGGGACTATAGGCTAGGTTAGGCCATGATACCCAGCTAATTTTAAGTTTTTCAAGAGCTATGGTCTCACTATGTGCCCTAGGTTGGTCTCAAACTCCTGGGCTCAAGTGAGTGCTACTGGGATTACAGGCGTGAGCTACCACACCTGGCTTATCATCTCAAAATTCTTAAATTTCTGAACAAGAGGCCCTGCATTTTCATTTTGCACCAGGCCCCACAAATGATATGGCTGTATTTACCTCTTACAGCCAGATAAAACCTGGTCCCTACCTGCCTATTTGACCTTATTTTCTGCCAACATGTTCTTGCCCTTCCTGGAACATGCCAGAATGTTGCTGGAGTCAGGACCTTGGATCTTGTTATCCTCGTGACTGGGCCCATCTTTCCTCAACCTGCTCACCCAGCACTCAACTCCCTTTAAATCTGTGTTCATATTTCATCTTCTCTGAGAGCCTTGGAACCCTGCCCATCTCTCTGTCCTCCCCACTCACCACTACTGCCCTAATCTGCCGCAGAATTTTGTAGACATTGTGTGCTCTTCTGAGGTTTTCTGCTTGGAAGAATTCCAAGGTGTCTGAAGAATACTTTATTTATCCTTGAACTTAAATAGGTTGACTAGATTATATTGAGTGTTTTTTTTATCAAATTTTCCTGAGAACACAGTGTACTCTTGCAAGCTGCAGATGCAGTCATCTTCATTTCAGGTCAGTTTTCTTACGTTTCGACACCATCTTCTGTTACGTTTGTTAGATTCTCTACTTTACAGGCACAGATTATCGTCATGTTGGGTTGCCTTTGTCTCTCTTCCAATGCTATCAGCTTTTCCCTAATTGCTTTAGCTTTCATCTTCTACATTCACTTTGTCTAATTTGATTTTCAGCTATGTATATTGTTTCAGACTATTGTTCTATGTGTGTATTAGTTCCATAATGATGTATTTTGGTCTTCATTTTGTCTAGATTGGAAATTTGTCTTGTCTTATTCCATTTTATCACCTCATCTTTGAACTCTTTTATTGGGAACTTGTTCTTATAAAGTTGTGGGGAATTTCCTTCTCTTTGTGGTGTATTTTCTTCTTGGTGGGAGACTTTGCCTTTCCTGAGCCATCTTCCTTGCTGTCTCTTGTTTTTTCTTTTGGCTGTAATATGTTTGCAGAGTCACCAAATCGCTTCTTTTCATCTTGGCTCAAGCTTGGATACCTTTGGATGGTGGTTCTGTTTGCTTTGAGACAGTGGGGAAATTCTTGGCTTTCCCTTCCCAAGTCTGTTGGCATCTTCTCTCACTGTTTACCCCCTGAGCTATCGTGTGCAGACTTCTTGTTATCTCATGTTCAGAGACATTGTGCGCACTGGAGGGACCTACAGCCATGTAGTCTTTGGCAGTATCAGGACTCTTAGCTGTGTTCTAAGAATTGTGTTAAATGTCTTATACTAAGTCTCACACTAACTGCTTGAGGGATATGTATGCCATTTCCATAGGGATGGGGGCTCTGGGTGGTTCTATAAATCTGTATGTACTAAGAGCAATTGCTTACAACACAGCGGCCCAGGGCTCACTGGGCACTTAGCTGTTTCTCCTATGCCTCCCAGCCTGAGTTTATGTAGTTCTGAGCCTAAAAGGAAAAGGTGAATGATTGTTACTCAGTTACTTCTCTCCAGCTTACTGAATTCTTAGGTTGTTGTTGACCCTCTGGCATGGTTTCTGAGTCTGGGGGTAGGGTTGGGCCAGGAGCCCAGTCTTGCTGCTACATTGTCATTTAGAGTCTTGTCTTGGACTGCTTTCATTTATGTCGCTTCCTTCGTTTGATGAATTCTTCCTTCACACTTCCCTTCCCCACCTGTCTTTGTTGCTCATTTTACTGGAGATTGGAAGAGAGGGATTCTGTGGGGAAGTTTGAATCTAATTCTCCAATCCACATGGCAGCATTTCTGTTCTGCGATTTATGATGTGATTGTAGGAAATAGTCCCTAGAGCAGTGGTCACAAGAAGCAAATCATGGCCCATCTGCCTTCCCCCATCCCCAGTAATTTCTCTGGCTGTTTTCAGGTGTTTGTCCTAGGTAAGTGTCAGTTTGCAAAGGAATCTAGTTGAGATTTTGAGTGGAATGACTGGTGTTTAGTTCTCCCATTTTATTTTCTACCTAGTTAGTATTTGTACAGAGTTGATTTGTTGATAATTTGTTTTGTCTCTAAGCATGTTACTTTCTTTTCTTCTAGTCCCTAGAGTTATGTCTGGAATAGAGACTTAGCCCTTACTGCTTCCCTTGTGGCAGAAGCTGGAGTGAGGGTGGAGACCCAGAGTGCTAGTGACAAATCACTGAGACAACTAGAATCTCCGTCCATATCAGTGTGTCTCCTTTTTGTCCCAGGAGTGCTCTTCCATTGTTCACCACTGTCCGGGGAACTGGCTAGCCTGTCAGTGGCCTTTCCACCTAGGACACTGATGGACTTCAGGCCATTAAATTTGCCACCATCAAACTCTGCTTCAGCCACCCTAGCTCATGGGTCCAGTTTTTCTGCTATGAGGGATTTATGGATCTCTGCTGGTGAATCCTCATAGCTCTCCTTTGCCTGTGTTTTAACTGAGGTAGAGTATGAGCCCTGCTTCTCTTACACTGACCTGCCCACACATGCTTTGCAGTACTTCCTCAAAGTTTCTCGGCCACTGATGGCGCCTAATTGCCCACATCAACAGATAGTTCCTCCTTTCTTCCATGTTATTGGTCATTTCAGTAGTATCAAGTGAAGTAAAAATGGGGGTTCAGATGGCAACTTCAGGAAACAGAAGGTTGTCCAGCATGCAGACATGGATTGACCTAACCTAGTGAGATGCTGCATGACAAAAACAAGGGCATTCACTCCCAGTTGGTTGGGATACACTAAGACCAGGTGAGCTGGCCTTTATACAGAGTTCTTGCTTCCTTTGTACAGATCTTCTCCCTTTTTTGTTCCCCAAAATATGTTGCCTTCATGATGAAAATTTACTTTGGTAGATATGTTCTTCAATAAAAGCAGCCAACACTTTGATAAAAGTTGTGAAACACATAAAGTGTGCAAAGGAATGAAAAAAAACATCAACAGGAAATGGAGAATGTAATGTCAGCATCTATGGAAACAGAGGCTATTTGGACCTTGAAGACTTGGGTGTTTGGAATTGGAGGTACCAGAGGCCAACTTGGCCCTAGTGACTTTCCAGCCACTTTGTGGAGGAACAAGATGAGAACCCTGCTAGAATATAGAAGCAAAGGCACAAAGGAAAATGATGGAGAAGTTGCTAGAGAATGGAGAGCTCGTCTTAGAAATAGAGGCATTTGGCTCTGCGCCAGCCACATACACCTAAGGTGGCAGGTTTGAATCGGGCCCGGGCCCGCCAATGACAGCTACAACCAAAAAATAAATAGCTGGGCATTGTGGCGGGCGCCT
>NW_003852644.1:885243-887104 GCF_000181295.1 Otolemur garnettii | reverse complement strand
AAAAAAAAAAGAAAAGAAAAGAAATAGAGGCATTTAAGCCCAGCGCTGTGGCATACATCTGTAATCCCAGCTACTTAAGAGGCCAAGGCAGTAGGATCACTTAAGCCCAGGAGATTGAGTCCAGCCTGGGCAACATAATGAGACTCTGTATCTCAAAAAATAAAAATAATAAATAATACATAAATAAAGGAGGTTTTTTGTTTGTTTTAGAGAGAGAGTCTTTGTTGCCTTCGGTAGAGTGCTATGGCATCACAGCTCACAGCAACCTCCAGCTCTTAGGCTTAGGTGATTCTCTTGCCTTAGCCTCTCAAGTAGCTGAGACTACAGGTGCCTGCCACAATACCTGGCTATTTTTTTTGTTGTTGTTGCAGTTTGGCCGGGGCTGGGTTTGAACCTTCCACCCTCAGTATATGGGGCCAGCACCCTACTCACTGAGCCACAGGCGCCGCCCATAGGTAAAGGTTTTTAAAGACAGACTTTCCGTAGAAAAAATACCATTCCCACTTATATGAGATGTCCAGAATAGAGCCAGACACAGTGGCTCTTGCCTGTAATCCTAGCACTCTGGGAGGCCAAGACAGAAGGATCCATTGAACTCAGGAGTGTGAGGTTGCAATGAACTGTAATGACACCAATACACTCTAGCCAGAGCAATAAGAGTAAGACTCTTGTTTAAAAAGAATTAAAAGGGCTCGGCGCCTGTGGCTTAAGTGGCTAAGGTACCAGCCACATATACCTAAGGTGATGGGTTCAAATCTAGCCCAGTCCAACAAAACAACAGTGACGGCTGCAACCAAAAAATACCTGGGTGTTGTCGCAGACGCCTCTGGTCCCAGCTACTTGGGAAGCAGAGGCAGGAGACTTGCTTGAGCCCAGGAGTTGGAGGTTGCTGTGAGCTGTGATGCCACGGCACTCTACCCAGGGGAACAGCTTGAGGCTCTGTCTCAAAAAAATAAAATAAAAAGAATTAAAAGTCACAGGTGATGCCTGTGGCTCAGTGGGTAGGGTTCCAGGTTCAAACCCGGCCCTGACAACAAAAAAATAGGTGGGCATTGTGGTGGGCACCTGTAGTCACAGCTACTCGGGAGGCTGAGGCAAAAGAATTGCCTAAACCCAAGAGCTGCTGGAGTTTGCTGTGAGCTGTGACTCAACAGCACTCTACCAAGGGCGACAAAGTGAGACTGTCTCTACCTCCCCCCCCCCAAAAAGGCAGCTTGGCGCCCATAGCACAGTGGTTATGGCACCAGCCACATACACCAAGGCTAGCGGATTCGAATCCAGCCTGGGCCAGCTAAACAATAATGACAACTGCAATAAAAAATAACTAAGTGGGCGGTGCCTGTAGCTCACTGGGTAGGGCACTGGCCGCATACACCAGGACTGGCAGGTTTGAACCCAGCCCAGACCTCCAAACAACGACAGCTGCAACAAAAACAATAGCCAGGCATCGTGGCAGGCGCCAGTAGTCCTAGCTACTTGTGAGGTTGAGGCAAGAGAATTGCTTAAGCCCAAGACTTGGAGGTTGCTGTGAGCTGTGACGCCATGGCACTCTACTGAGGGCACCATAGTGAGACTCTGTCTCAAAAAACAAAAGCAGAATTGGGGTGGTGCCTGTGGCTCAGTGGGTAGGGTGCTGGCCCCATATACCGAGGGTGGTGGGTTCAAACCCAGCCAAACTGCAACTCAAATATAGCCGGGCATTGTGGTGGGCCCCTGTAGTCCTAGCTACTCAGGAGGCTGAGGCAAGAGAAACGCCTAAGCCCATGAGTTGGAGGTTGCTGTGAGCTGTGTGACACAATGGCACTCTACCAAGGGCAATAAAGTATGGCTCTGTCTCTACCACAAAAAAAAAAAAAAAAAA
>NW_003852644.1:851416-884751 GCF_000181295.1 Otolemur garnettii | reverse complement strand
TGATGCCATGGCACTCTACCCAGGGGGACAGCTTGAGGCTCTGTCTCAAAAAAAAAAAAAAAATGGCTAGGATAAAACTGATTCGTAGAGACAATAGCGGATTAGTGGTTAGGGCCTGAGCAAAGTGGAAATGGAAACAACCTGTTTTTGTGATTTAGAGTAACTGGTGAAGTCAAACTGCTATTTTAATGGGTTTTAAAAACTGAGATACCATTCAAAGCCCCTGAAATTCACTCACAGAGTGTACAACCCCATGGCATTTAGTGCATTCACAATGTTGTACAACCATTGCTTCTTCCTATAACATTTTCTTTTTTTTTGAGACAGAGTCTCATTATGTCAACCTCGGTAGAATGCTCTATATGTCTGGCTTTTTTCACTGACCATAATATCCTCAAGATTCATCTGTGTTACAGCACATATCAGAATTGCCTTCCTTTTTGAGATTGAATAATCTCACATTGTATATGATGAAAGACAATTAAGTTCATAAACTCACCCTAGGAAAAGTGCTTTGAAAGATGGACTAGATGCTGGCATTACTGCATAGCTTCCCAAGGGGAGTACTTCGAAGGTAACCATAGTGATATTCGGCAATGGATCCTTTTTCTAGGATGTGTTCGTGAACTTAATTGTCTGCCCTCATAGATAGACCACATTTTGTTGATTCGTCCATCTGTCGATTGACACCAGATTGCTTCTACCACTTGGCTATTGTGAATTATGCTGCCATGAACATTGGCATACAAGTATCAGTTCAAATTCCTGTTTTCAGGTTTTTGGAGTATATAGCTAAGAGTGGAATTGCTGGGTCCTGTAGTAACTCCATCCATGCTTAACTGTTTTCCACAGCAAGGATTTTTTTTTTTTTTTGAAACAAGCTCTCACTGTGTTGCCCAGGCTGGTCTTGAACTCCTGGGCTCAAGCAATCCTCCTGCCTCAGCCTCCTGAGTAGACAACATCACAGGAGTGTCACTATGCCTGGCAGGAATTTTTTTTTCTTTTTGCAGTTTTTTGTTTTGTTTTGTTTTTTGGCTGAGGCTGAGTTTGAACCTGCCACCTCTGGCATATGGGGCTGGCACCCTACAGTCCTTTGAGCCACAGGCGCAGCCCAGGAATTTTTTTTAACCTGTTCTCTTTTCTCACCTGTGTGTGGCAGACTTGTGTTTAGATTTCATTTTATACACCTATAAAAATGAGATTTACTGTATGTCACTGGTTGCTTTTATTTGGGGAAAGATCTGCATTTGCTTGGCAAGAACCGTGTTTTATTTAGCTTTTCAAAACATAGATGATTTCTTGCATCTTCTCAAAAGTAAAGAATTAAAAAATGGACTGTGGGCTCGGCACCTATAGCTCAACCAGCTAAGGCACCAGCCACATACACCTAAGGTGGCGGGTTCGAATCCCCAGCCCGGACCCGCCAAACAACAATGACGGCTGCAACCAAAAAATAGCCAGGCGTTGTGGCGGGCGCCTGTGGTCCCAGCTACTTGGGAGGCGGAGGCAGGAGACTCGCTTGAGCCCAGGAGTTGGAGGTTGCTGTGAGCTGTGATGCCACGGCACTCTGCCCAGGGGGACAGCTTGAGGCTCTGTCTCAAAAAAAAAAAAAAATGGACTGTGAATTCAGAACAGGGCGGCAGCAGAACCTCAGGGCAGCAGAACCTCAGGGTCTAGACCAGTGGTTCTCAACCTGTGGGTTGCGACCCCTTTGGGGGTCGAACGACCCTTTCACAGGGTTCACTTAAATACATCCTGCATATCAGATATTTACATTACGATTCATAACAGTAGCAAAATTATAGTTATGAAGTAGCAATGAAAATAATTTTATGGTTGGGGGGTCACCACAACATGAGGAACTGTATTAAACGGTCCTGGCATTGGGAAGATTAAGAACCACCGGTCTAGTCTGTGGCTTCCAACCAAGCCCCAGGCCCTTTTGCTCCCTAGAGACCACTGAGACTCTTCCACTGCCAGCTTTGACTTCTCAGGATTTTAAAGGGCTGAGGCTGGTGTCTCACAGTGCTGCAGCCTTTATTTATTTGTGCAGAGAAGCCTCCTTGATTCTGAGATTCTGTAGCTTATACTAGGAAATAGAAAGAATTGGAAGCACAATTGAATCACACTTTAGGATGGAAGCAGCTGGTGCAAAAGGCTAATTCTTTCCTCTGGTCCCAGACTGTTTACCTGGGGGGGAAGTATCTATTTCCCTGCCCTTTATGTGGTGCTGTGGAGTAATTGGAAATGAAAGGTGCTGAAAAATGCCATCTTCTGAAATTGACCTAATACAAACATGAGTGAAATTAGGAAAGGTCAGAATATTGCTGAGACTCAGAAATTTTCTCTGAAGTTCACTCCAGGGGGCAGGGAGGGGGCTGGATTCTGATTCAAGTGAAAAATACCTTTCATCTGCTGCTTTCTAGGCTTTTTTTTTTTTAATCTAAAAACCACTAGAGGCTCAGCACCTGTAGCTCAAGCAGCTAAGGCGCCAGCCACATAAACCAGAGCTTGGAGGGTTTTAATTCAGCCTGGACCTGCCAAACAACAATGACAACTACAACCAAAAAATAGCCAGGTGTTATGGTGTGCTCCTATAGTTCCAGCTACTCAGGAGGCTGAGGCAAGAAAATCGCATAAGCCCAGGAGTTGGAGGTTGCTGTGAGCTGTGATGCCACAGTACTCTACTCAGGGTGATAGCTTGAGGCTCTGTCTCAAAAAAAAGAAAAGAAAAGAAAACTGCTAGGATTAGGTGTTGTTTGCATCCTTGTCATGTGTGAGAGCCTTATGTCAAGTGAGTACCAGATACAGCCTCCTAGGATGGCCTTTTGGGGCAGGATTCTACTGTCCTGTCAAAGTACAAGCCGTTCTTATTGTTGAACTTCTCAGTATAGAGTGATTTGGCCTGAAAACAAGATTTCTGCAACTCTCATTTTCCTTACTAGATCAAATAAAGGATTTGATGTAATACAGGGGTCCTCAAACTTTTTAAACAAGGGGCCAGTTCACTGTCCCTCAGACCATTGGAGGGCCGGACTGCAGGCCCCGGTACAAGTCAGCTGCTAAGCAGGACAGGCAGTGGTGGCAAAAACACCCGGTGAGCCAGATAAATGTCCTAGGCAGGCCGCATGTGGCCCGCAGGCCGTAGTTTGAGGACGTCTGATGTAATATTTGCCTTCTAGCAGCAAAATCACTGAAGAACGTTAGTTACCTCATGCTTTAGTTAAGCTTTCTCAAGATGTTTCTGCTTCCTTGTGATATGTGCATTCCTGGAAAAAATCTGATGTTCTATAAATCACACAATAAAAATAGGAGTTTGCATAGGAAAAACTGGGTTGGGGGTAGTCTACTACAGCCCTATGTGGTATGGTAACCAGACCTCACTAACAAAACCATGAACAATTACTCTGGTGAAAAGAATAGCAGGGCACACTGAAGTCTCTGTTGGTATTTGCCCCAGCATTGCCACCAACCCTTTTCAATGTAACCTGGGATTGTGCTTCCTCACACTGTTCCATGTGCTTGATGTCATTCACTTGGGTACAGATGAGCTGTTTGGGTCCTAAGCAAGGCCACCTTTGGCCATGCTTTCTTTTTTTTTTTTTTCCAGGTTTTGGCCGGGGCTGGGTTTGAACCTGCCACCTCTGGCATATGGGGCCGGCACAGTACTCCTTTGAGCCACAGGCGCTGCCCTGGGCCATGCTTTCTTTAACACATGGGAAATATCTTTGTACCTTCTTCATTCACACTCACAGCTTCACCACATAGGTAGAATGTGGAGAGCATTGTGGTTATTCAAGCCACTAAAAGGAGGTACTTGCTGAACCTCAAACTCTTGGGTTTAAGCGATTCTCTTGCCTCAGCCTCCCTAGTAGAGGGGACTACAGGCATCCACCACAACTCCTGGCTATTTTTGTTGTTGCATTTGTCATTGTTGTTTAGCTGGTCCGGGCTTTGTTTGAACCTGCCACCCTTGGTGTATGTGGCTGGTTCCATAACCACTGTGCTATGGGCACCGAGCCCCAGCTTTTCCTCTTTTTTTTTCTTCTAAAGTTTTTTTTGTTTTATTTTTGCTTTTAATTTCTGCTGGCTTTCACTTTATATTACTTTGAAGTTGTTTGTTTTTTTTTTTAATTTTTTTTCTTCCTTTAGCGATTTTCTTGCTCCCATGCAGCTGGGATTACAGGCACTCGCCACAACGTCCAGCTTTTTTTTTTTTTTTTTTTTTTTTGGTAGAGACAGGGTCTCACTCTGGCTCACTCTGCCTCATGCTGGTCTTCCGCTAGTCTTGAACTTGGCTGAGCTCAGGCGATCCAACCGCCTCGGCCTCCCATAGCACTGGGACAACAGGCATGAGAGCCACCACACCTGGCCCCAGCTTTTCCTCTTTACATATTATGTAACAATGAGGCCTTGTCTTTAATGACATGCTTGCCTGCCACTGCTTTAAAATATTGCTGTCAATCAACATAGCTTCCAGTTATATTGGTGTTGTCTCCATCTTGTTCAGCATGTTCCCATGTTGGCATTCTGTCTGTCCCCCGCACCATTTAGCATTTGAACATTAGTCGTGGTCATCATGTTATTTCACTCCTAAATATTTGAGCATCACTTTCCTGAGAGCAGATAGAGCAGCTGTGACACTCAGGGACCTATCCACATCTTCCCATGTGCCCCATTCATGCCTTTTCTCTTGCCTTTGAACCAGAAATCCAGGATGGCCTCTTTAGTCTCCCCCAGCATTAATCAGAAACGCTCCTCCAACTCCCACTTTGCTCTTGTCTCATTCTTAAAGAGTCAGGCCTATTGTCATGTGGCGCGCCCCTCTCTCTGGACTGTTCTGGCTGTGTTCTCGTGGTGAGCTTGCTTATTCCTTCCTAGTTCTGGTCCATTTTGGTGACACCGAACCTCTGGGTTTGATTGCCTGTTAAGGCAGTACCTACCAGATTTGTCCTCAGAAAAAGGCATGTATTTTCCCATACTCCTTAGCCCGTGTGCTCCTTCTTGTCTTGCCAGCTTGTGGGGATCTTCTTTGGTGTCTTCAGTCCAGCGTTTTCAGTTGTTCAGCCAGAACCATGTCTGTACACTTCATTGTCATCTTGCCAAGGCCCTCAGTGACCTCCCTAGCCCCATCTCTAAAACACCAGCATTCAGGCTTAAACTTAGCATTTGTTGGGCTCAGTGAGTAGGGCGCTGGCCCCATATACCAAGGGTGGCGGGTTTAAACCTGGCCCCCGCCAAACTGCAACAAAAAATAGCCACGCGTTGTGGCAGAAGCCTGTAGTTCAGCTACTCGGGAAGGCTAAGGCAGGAGAGTCGCCTAAACCCAGGAATTGGAGGTTGCTGTGAGCTGTGTGACGCCATGGCACTCTGCTGAGGGCGATAAAGTGAGACTCTGTCTCTAAAAAAAAAAAAACAAAACTTACCATTTGTTTATTCACTTATTCAGAGCTTGCTTACTCTCAATTGCCCTGTTTGCTAGAAGTGTATGGTCAAAGGGATGAAGCTATCAAAAGAAGCGCACATAGCACCTTGGCTGTGTCACGCTCATTTACGTGCCTATGTTTCTTGGGTGTTGCTTCTGACCTGGCATTGTGCATCTAGGACAGGGGATGAGGTAGGCATGCACAGGGGTGTATTCTGAAGTCACTGAAGGGTTTAGGGTACTCTGGTTTGTAGAGCAGGGAGGGAGGAGAAAGAGGAGAGGTAGAAGCAGAGAAGCCTTCTCAGAAGTACCATCTTAACTGAACCTAGAAGAGGAAAGTTCTCCTAGGAAACTGTAAGCTGGGGGCAAGGATATCAGGCCCAGAGCTGCTAATGACAAAGGGTGGTGTCATTGCCTCCACCCAGGCATGGCAAAGATGTGGCATTCCCAAGCCCTCCTTTTAGCCCTAAAAGCTTGGCTTAGGCCTTCCAGCTACAGCCCACACACTTCTAGTTAATTATCGCAACTCTGCTTTCACTGTGCTTAGAACAAGCTGCTTTTAGGGGGAGAGTATCCCCATTTCTTTGTGCCTGTTGAAAGGTGGAAGAATGATGCTGATTCAGCCCTGGCTTCCTAGCTCCTGGCAGATGCTGGCTCAGGACAAAGGCAGTTGTGAACATACATGCATCTGATGACTGGACAGTGAATTCAGATAAGTTCCTTTGTCTAGTTAAACTTCACTTTTTCCCCCATCTGTAACACTCAGGAGTTGAATAGGTGGTTTTTCTGCGGATACTCTCAACTCCAAAATGTGTGAACTTTTGCACTAAGTGTTCCATTCTCCTCATAATCATCTTGAGATTGTGTGTGTTGCGTGGTCTGATTAGAGGAAGAATGAAGAAGGGTGTGTGGTTTCTTTGAAACAAAGCTTGTGTTTCAGCAAATGCCATAAGCCCTTTGAAGGACAACCCTGGAGTGCGCCTGCAGTGAAGGCCCTATGAAGGTGCAGGGTAAACTTACTGGGATTAGCTATTTTGTGAAGTTTTTACCTCTGCTTCCCACCAGGCAGAATCTATGCTGCTTTCTTGAAGTTTTGTTATTTGTTTTTATTTATTTATTTATTTGAGAGAGAGAGAGAGAGAGAGTCTCACTGTCACCCTCAGTAGAGTGCCATGCCATCACAGCTTATAGCAACCTCCAACTCTTGGGCTTAAGCGATTCTCTTGCCTCAGCCTCCTCAGTAGCTGGGACTACAGGTGCCCACCACAACGCCTGGCTATTTTTTTTATTGTTATTGTCATTGTTGTTTAGCAGGCCTGGGCCAGGTTCGAACCCACCAGCCTCGGTGTATTGTGGCTGGTGCCCTACCCACTGAGCTATGGGGCACTGCCTTATTATTTGTTTTTAAATGTAGAAGTAGCAGTCAGAAAATAAAGCAGTAGGTGGCACCCATATCTCAGTGGGTAGGGCACCAGCCACATTACACTGAGGCTGGCGGGTTTGAGCCCAGCCCAGGGCCTGCTAAAACAACAATGACAGCTTCAACAACAGTAACAAAAATAGCTGGGCATTGTAACAGGTGCCTGTGGTCCCAGCTACTCGGGAGACTGAGGCAAGAGAATCACTTAAGCCCAAGACTTTGAGGTTGCTGTGAGCTATGATGCTGTGGCACTCTACCAAGGGCAACATAGTGAAACTCTGTCTCAAAAAAAAAAAAAAAAAAAGAAGGAAAATAAAGTAGTAGAAACCTGTGTGCCTTTCATTTCACAGAATTGAAAATCACCATATTATCATATTTGCTTCAAGTAGTTTCAATGTGAAATAGCTAGCATATTACAGATAGTTAAAGGCCCTTTACTCCCCATCTTCATCATTGCTATTAAAAGGTCATTTTTTGTACACTTAAAAATAGTTAAAAAGGTAAACTTTTGTGTATATTTTACCACAATAAGAAACCCAGTGTCTGGGTGGTGCCTATGGCTCAGTGAGTAGGTCACCGGCCCCATATACCAAGGGTGGCGAACTGCAACAAGAAAATAGGCAGTTGTTGTGGCAGGTGCCTGTAGTCCCAGCTACTTGGGAGGCTGAGGCAAGAGAATCACCTAAGCCCAAGAGCTGGAGGTTGCTGTGAGCTGTGATGCTACAGCACTCTACTGAGGGCAACAAAATAAGACTCTGTCTCTTAAAAAAAAAAAAAAGAAAGAAAACCAGTGTGGCTCAGCGCCTGTAGCTCAGCAGCTAAGGTGCCAACCACATACACTGAAGCTGGTGTATTCAAACCCATCCCAGGCGTGCCAAACAACAATGACAACCTACAACCAAAAAAGTAGCCAGGCATTGTGGCAGGTGCCTGTAGTCCCAGCTACTTGGGAGGCTGAGGCAAGAGAATCGCTTAAGCCCAAGAGTTGGAGGTTGCTGGGAGCTGAGATGCCACAGCACTCTACCCAGGGTGACATAGTGAGACTATGTCTCAAAAAAAGAAAAAATATCCAAACAGTTCATTTAGGCCTTAGTCAGAGTCTGAGCACAGCTGCATTTTACCTGCTTACAGCCAGGCACTAAAGGTCTTCTGCCTATTGTTATGGGTGCAACCACTGCCCCTCATCCAGTCTTCCCCTTCTCAGTCAGTGGCACCACTGTCATCCCAGGCTTTGAAAGTGTTCCCTAACTCACCTCTGGCCCTCACTCCCATACCAGTCCACCATTGAGCTCTGTCGCACTACATCTTAACAGGTCCGCACATCATCTGCCCCTCCCACCCTGGGCCACACTAAGGCTATTGCTAGAAGCTCCTCAAGGATCTTCCCCGTTTTCCCCTTGTAGTCTCCAGCATTTCTAGTACCACAAGATACCCCAGAGCCAGAAGCACCCATTTTTCCTAGAAGCCAGTCTGCTATGTTTACTGCCCTTGGAGTGTCATTGTTGGCCTTAGAATATGTCCCACTATGGGTCATAAGTCATTTGAAATAAATCCTTTGTCCGTGGCATGTTGTCAGTTTGACATACAGCTAAGCTCTTTTGTTTCTGTTGGCATCCAATGTAATGCGGATTTATTGGTTTTTGTTGCAGTTTTATTTGGGTTATGTAAACATTTCCATGGTTCAGAAGTGTGTTAGGTCTCATTCTTCTGTGCCTGTACCTCTCCTTGTTCCTGCTCACCTCATACAAGGCACCACTCTTCATTTTTCCTGAGGTGTCCCTCCTTAATCTGCCTCCTTTCTCACAGAAAAAGCGTATAATACACATTTTTGCACTTTGCTCTTTTCACTTCACAGTAGATCCTGGAAGCTATTCCATGCAGCTCTTAGAGCTTTCATCGTCCCTTTTTAGCCACATGGCACTCCAGCATGAGTGTGCCATGGTACTCCACAAGCCCCTGAAGGTGGGTCTAAGGTGTCTACACCCTTTGGCTAGTAAAAGTAATACTGTGGTATATGTTTTTATCATGCATACATTTGGCATTTCTGGAGGTGTCTCTTTGGCAGAGATTTCTGGAAGGCATTCCTTTGGTCATGTGGTTTGTATTTGACCTCAGGGTAGTTAAGATATTTGGGGGAATACAAATGAGAGTTTAGAAGAGGTCAGACCTTTCCCATTGGTTCGGTACTTCAACTCGCCTTCAGGAGCATCCAGGTGCTTCTCCCTGGCACTAGGCAGGTTGTATGGAAGTGGCCATTTCTGTCTATCTGCTACTCTGGCCTTTTTTTGGCCCACACTGTTGTCAAGCTTCCCTTCATTCCTTCTTTATGGGGGGCCACCTAGTGGGCCACACTTAACTTCCCAGGGTTCTTCCTCATTTCCCATTGGGAACCCTGAGACTCAGATACTTGGAAAGTACACTCTGTACCAGAAGAGGTTAGAAACTCCACTTTACAGCAAAAAAAAAAAAGGTGCCCTGTGAGCTTTGGGTGCATCTGTAGTATAGAGCAGCAGCCATACTCTGCTGCCTTAATCAATGGGAGGTAGGTGCAGGGTAAGGAGAAACTCAGGCAAATAAATCATAGTGAGACCAGGATGTCCTGTCTACTCTAGGACCTTGTCACTTGATTACAGCCTATCCAAACCTGACCTGACGGTCTGGAAAGATGTATCCTTATAGCTTCTGAGTCCTGGAGCTAGCCAGCCTGTGATGACGCTCCCCCATCAACTGGAGTCCTGGCTTCTCACCAGTGCTTTACGTGTTGCTTTTATTGCAAAGCCTCTACAGTGTAGATGAGAGGGGCAGTCACTTGGGGCAATAAGGCAGTGGCAGCACAAACAGCCATGTGCAACAGGGAACTTATGGGGCTGCGAACACAGAGCACAGGAATAGTCATGTTCTTTTCCAGAATGAACTGCTAACTAAGGGACTAGTAGGCAGTAGCTTCTTTCCAAGCCTCCCTTGGCTTAGTCCAGCTAGAGCTACAAGTGAGGGCAGTGTGGCTCAGCTCTGCAGTCCTAGGGAGTGTCAATGAGACAGATGGGCCACTAGAGCATCTTGGCTAGACGTGGAGTTTGGGGCCTCATTGTGGCCATTGCTGAAGTACATGAGGAAGGGACCCAACCATGCTGAACTGATGTGTAGGGAAGGAACTGTTTCCATCAGCAGAGAAGAACAGGGAAGTCTTCCACCCTGGAATGGGGAGGGTACTCTTCTGCACCAGCAGGAAGGGGACACATGCCTATGTTGGGACCACACCTTTTTCCTTACCTTTCCCTTTGAGTCTACTAAGGCTGAGGCTGTTCCTGTAAGTGAACATTTTGTGACAAAGACTCATACAACCAGGGATCGCTTCTCTAATCACATCAGAACCTAAGGTAGCAGTTTCTATTGCCTGAGTTAACCAGTGTTTACACAAATGCCTCTGTACCTTTTCACCCATGATCCTTACAGTAAAGGTACCTCTGGATGGCTCACCCATTGTTGAAATGAGGAAACTGAGGGACAGAATGCTAAGGCATTTGCTCAGGTTCTTGTTTGGGAAGTACCAAACGGCCAGGGTTTGAGCTCATGTTGGCAGGCTCCAAACCTGTGTGTTCTTTCTATGACACTGCATTGTGTGCCACCTCACAAGGGGGCAACGCCAGACCACATTCCATCAGCACATCGCGGCAAGCCTTGTTGCACTGATTTGATAAATGGGGTAACACATTCGAGTAACCCAAAACTATGCCCAAGCCTGGGCCTTCATGAAGGGGACCCTCACCCCCATTTTGGGTGGCCATCTCTCTTGTCAACTGTCAAGTCCAAAGGCCCTTGGGATGTGACTCGTAAAGGTGGTATGCCGAGAAACTACATGGTATTTCTTTTTTTTTTTTTTTGAGACAGAGTCTCACTTTGTCGCTCTCAGTAGAGTACCTTGCGGTCACAGCTCACAGCAACCTCCAACTCCTGGGCTTAAGCAATTCTCTTGCCTCAGCTTCCCAAGTAGCTGGGACTACAGGCACCCGCCACAACACCTGGCTATTTTTTGGTTGTAGTTGTCATTGTTGTTTGGCAGGCCCAGGCTAGATTTGAAAACACCAGCTCCAGTGTATGTGGCTGGCTCCCTAGTCACTGAGCTATAGGCGCCGAGCCTAAAACCACATGATATTTCTACTCAAAAGAAAGACACCTGTGTAGGTCACTCAGTCCTGCAGTGCTAGGAGTAGGAAATGGTGATAGCCATTGTGCAGGTCAGCACCACCAGCAAAGAAATATTTGGGTCCCATTATTCTGGGCAAGGGTGCATTAGGACCTGAGTATATACTGGCCTGGGGCCTTGCATGTTGGGGAATACCCAAGCCTGCCTTTACCCACTCTTTCTGCAGTCTGATGTGTTTTCTGTTATACTTACATAACTTATTTAACACTTCAGGGAAGAAAAGTCAGAAGACCAGGATCTCCAGGGCCTCAAGGACAAACCCCTAAAGTTTAAAAAAGTGAAGAAAGATAAGAAAGAAGACAAAGAGGGCAAGCATGAGCCTCTGCAGCCATCAGCCCACCATTCTGCTGAGCCAGCAGAGGCAGGCAAAGCAGAGACGTCAGAAGGGTCAGGTTCTGCCCCGGCTGTGCCAGAAGCTTCTGCCTCTCCCAAACAGCGGCGCTCCATCATTCGTGACCGGGGACCCATGTATGATGACCCCACCCTGCCTGAAGGTTGGACACGAAAACTTAAACAAAGGAAATCTGGCCGCTCTGCTGGGAAGTATGATGTGTATTTGATCAAGTGAGTAAGAATAATTCCTATTTCTACAGGGTGGGGAGGGCGGGGTGGGTGGGAGGTTAGGGACAAGGCTCCCTTGGAGTGACAGCTCTCGGGTGCTGATGGATCACGAAAATGAGTGTGCATAACCATACCTGTAGGAGGCATAAATAATGACACCAAGACCAGGTATAGAAGGGGTAACCATGTACAGAGGCCACTGCCCTGAGTGGGAGGTTCTAGGGGAGCAAGCCCTTTTACCCTCTCCACACCTCAAGTCCTTGTCTGGAAAGGGAGTAGCAATAGAGCCCACTCTTGACTTTGTTTTTTCCTGCACATCAGTGTTGGGAAAGGATGGGTTCTCTTAACAGGGTCTCTGCAAAGGCAGTCAGACAAACTTCAGGTACCTTTCCAACTGTCCCTTTTGTATTTTTCCAGCTTTGGGCTGGTAGCTAGGCATTTCCTGTTGAAGCAGGTTAACTTCCAGAGTCAGAAGTTCAGAAGAGTGAAGAAGCACATGTCAGTTAAGCCCCTTAAATGATCCCCAAAAGATGAGCTATTTTCAAAGGACATTTGCAAAAAGCCTCATTGCGATTCCATGACTCTTTCATTTATCTGTTGAAACCAGTTCCCAGAGAGGGTGAGCACCAGGCCTACATTCAGATGCAGGAATGTTCTGGTGATACATAAGGCCCAGGCACCAACCAGCAGAATGGCCCCCAGCCTGATAGGACCCCACTATGTCAGCCTGGCCCCTTTGGTTGCTAGATTGTGGCGAGGCCTGGGAGGGCCAGAGGAGTGGCCTTGGTAGCAGCGGGTCCATGAAGGGCAGCCTGGCCACAGTTGTTGTGTAGCCAGCACCAAGCTGTTTGAGCCTCAGAGCAGGCCATACAGGTGCCCACTTCTACCGGGTGATCTGACTCCTACCTGTGCTACACTGCTTCACATATAACTCTAGCTGTGCCCTTCTTTAGCTCATCCTGGCATTTCCTAAGTATGACTCTTGTTCAGTAGTAATGTCTATCAGAGTTTGATACCACTGTCTACTCTGCCCCACCTCTGACATTGCCATGGAAAGTTTCTGATTGTTCTTTGTGTTTCTCCATTTATTCCCATAGTCCCCAGGGAAAAGCCTTCCGCTCTAAAGTGGAGTTGATTGCGTACTTCGAAAAGGTAGGCGACACATCCCTGGACCCTAATGATTTTGACTTCACGGTAACTGGGAGAGGGAGCCCCTCCCGGCGAGAGCAGAAACCACCTAAGAAGCCCAAATCTCCCAAAGCTCCAGGAACTGGCAGAGGTCGGGGACGCCCCAAAGGGAGTGGCACCACGAGACCCAAGGCAGCAACATCAGAGGGTGTACAGGTGAAAAGGGTCCTGGAGAAAAGTCCTGGGAAGCTGCTCGTCAAGATGCCTTTTCAAGCTTCACCAGGGGGCAAGGCTGAGGGGGGTGGGGCCACCACTTCCACTCAGGTCATGGTAATCAAACGCCCTGGAAGGAAGCGAAAAGCTGAGGCTGACCCGCAGGCCATTCCCAAGAAACGGGGCCGAAAGCCTGGGAGTGTAGTGGCAGCTGCTGCTGCAGAGGCCAAAAAGAAAGCTGTGAAGGAGTCTTCCATCCGGTCTGTACAGGAGACCGTCCTCCCCATTAAGAAGCGCAAGACCCGGGAGACAGTCAGCATCGAGGTCAAGGAGGTAGTGAAGCCCCTGCTGGTGTCCACTCTTGGTGAGAAGAGTGGGAAGGGACTGAAGACCTGTAAGAGCCCTGGGCGGAAAAGCAAGGAGAGCAGCCCAAAGGGGCGCAGCAGCAGCACCTCCTCACCCCCCAAAAAAGAGCACCACCATCATCACCACCACTCAGAGTCCCCAAAGGCCCCTGTGCCGCTGCTCCCACCCCTGCCCCCACCCCCACCTGAGCCTGAGAGCTCTGAGGACCCCACCAGCCCCCCTGAGCCCCAGGACTTGAGCAGCAGCGTCTGCAAAGAGGAGAAGATGCCCAGAGGAGGCTCACTGGAGAGTGATGGCTGCCCCAAGGAGCCAGCTAAGACTCAGCCCACGGTTGCCACTGCCGCCACGGCCGCAGAAAAGTACAAACACCGAGGGGAGGGAGAACGCAAAGACATTGTTTCATCCTCCATGCCAAGGCCAAACAGAGAGGAGCCTGTGGACAGCCGGACGCCCGTGACCGAGAGAGTTAGCTGACTTTACACAGAGCGGATTGCAAAGCAAACCAACAAGAATAAAGGCAGCTGTTGTCTCTTCTCCTTATGGGTAGGGCTCTGACAAAGCTTCCCGATTAACTGAAATAAAAAATATTTTTTTTTCTTTCAGTAAACTTAGAGTTTCGTGGCTTCAGGGTGGGAGTAGTTGGAGCATTGGGGATGTTTTTCTTACCGACAAGCACAGTCAGGTTGAAGACCTAACCAGGGCCAGAAGTAGCTTTGCACTTTTCTAAACTAGGCTCCTTCAACAAGGCTTGCTGCAGATACTACTGACCAGACAAGCTGTTGACCAGGCATCTCCCGTCCCACACAGACCTTTCCCCCATGTGGTATTAGGGACAGAGAGCAGTTGAGGACACTCCCATTTTTGGTGCCATTGGTGCCCTGCCTACAGCTCCCCCAGCACCCCCCACCTCACCCACTCCTAGTCACATTGGGACAGGGAGGTGTGAGGCAGGAGAGATGGTTGGATTCTTGAGAGAAGATGACAGAGATGGCCAGTGGCTATGGCCCATGTGATCCCACCCATGGTGGCACAAGTCTGGCCCCATACCAGCCCCAATCCAAAACTAACAAGGACATTTCGCAGTACAGTTAAAAGTGGCACCTGTCTGCTCCAGTTCTGGCATAGCTAGGAGGGGGTTGTCCCTTGAATTGCTGGGAGTAGACTGGCCTGAGCCAATAGGAAAGGATGGCCCAGGGTGAGGTGGCATCGCCCATTCTCAAGGGACGTCCTCCAGTGGGTATCACTAGAGAGGCCATGGAGGCGGCAGGACGAGGTGTAGGCAAGCTGGCTCGGGGTCGGGGCCGGGCCGGGCTGAGCTCTGTGGGATGAGAGGGACTCCTAACCTTTCAGAGCAGTCTGTGACTGGTAGTTAGGGACTTAGTGGACAGGGCAGGGGGCAACGGGGGAGGAGAGGAAAATGTTCTTCCAGTTACTTTCCAATTCTACTCCTGTAGGGACAGCTTAGAATTATTTGCACTATTGAGTCTTCATGTTCCCACTTCAAAACAACTAGATGCTCTGAGAGCAAACTGGCTTGAATTGATGATACTTTGTCCCTCAAGCCACCAGACATGACAGTGTTCAGAACTACCTGGATCTGTATATACCTGCGCTTGTTTTAAAGTGGGCTCAGCACATAGGGTTCCCACGAAGCTCCGAAACTCTAAGTGTTTGCTGCAATTTTATAAGGACTTCCTGATTGGTTTCTCTCCCCTCCTTCCATTTCTGTCTTTCTTTCATTTCATCCTTTCCTTTCTCCCCTTCCTCACAGTTCATCCTTTCTGTTTCAGGCAGCCGCAGTGCCCAACCATATACCAAGCTGACAATTGTTAGCTCCCACCACTAGAGCCCTCCCTGCCCTTTGTCATCCTGCTGCCAGTACCAGACCCCCCTTATGAGCTCTGAGGAAAACTTGGGCTCTGCTGAGTCCAACCTGGCCTCTCTATGAAGTGCAAGAGCAGCAAGGTCTTGCTTTCCTAGGTAGCCCCCTCTTCCCTGGTAAGAAAAAAGCAAAAGGCTTTTCAGACCCTAAACAATGAGCCTTTTCACCCTCCTGCTCTAGAGAAGTGGGCCACAGGAGCTGGACCAGATTTGGTAGCTGAGAAAAGCACAGAGGCCCCAGTGGCATACCAGAGTCATCAAGTGGACTCCCTGCCACCTTGATTTTGGCCTCACTCACAGATCCAGAGGCTAGCTTAGTGTGGCAGAACAAGTTGACCCCCAGAACCCAAGCTGGGACCAGCCCCTCCTTTGTTCCTCCTTTTCTAATGGAAATGTTTTGCTCTCCAGAGACTGGGTGGGGCCAGAACACTAGTCACTTGACCATCTGGCCCTGGGGTATGGTGTGGGTTTAGAGGCTTGGGCCTGCTGCGGTTCTAACCGCTCCGTTTTCATGTGGAACCCTGTCTTTTTAGCCTCTGTTCAGGAAGTCCTTACCTCGCTGCATATCTTCATCATATTGGTACATCCTTTTCTGTGTTTACAGAGATGTCTCTTATATCTAAATCTGTCCAACTGAGAAGTACCTTACCAAGTAGCAAATGAGACAGCAGTCTTATGCTTCCAGAAACACCCACAGGCATGTCCCATGTGAGCTGCTGCCATAAACTGTCAAGTGCGTGTTGTCTTGTGTATTTCAGTTACTGTCCCCTGGCTTCCTTACTACGGTGTAATCATGAAGGAGTGAAACATCATAGAAACTGTCTAGCACTTCTTGCCAGTCTTTAGCGATCAGGAACCATAGTGACAGTTCCGATCAGTAGCTTAAGAAAAAAAAAATGTGTTTGTCTCTTCTGGAATGGTTAGAAGTGAGGGAGTATGCCCCATTCTGTTTGTAAAGTCTCATAGTTGGACTTTGTAGCATATATGTACCCATTTCCTTATGCCGTAAAAGCAAATCCTGCAACCAGGCTCCCATCAGCCTGATCCCTGAGCCCTTCCACCTGCTGTGCTGTTGACCTCCCCCCCATTCACTCTTCTGACTCCTCCCCAGGAAAGGAAAGGGGTCCTTCAGAGCTCCTCTTCCTCCAAGGACAAAAGGCTCCTGTCCTTGCAGTGGCCTCGCACTCCCAGCACCCCTAGAGGACACCTACCCATGTGAGTGTGGCTTCCAACCAGGTTATCACTAAGATGTTTTGGTCAGTCTGGTTTTTAACATATTATATTTAGTCCAGTTAAGTGTGGCTCCTAGACCCAGTGTTAGGAGCTGGCTTTTCCATCAGCCAAGTATGATCGGTCCTGGTAGGAGGAGTGCAGGTGCCCACCAGGCTCCCCATTGCCCATGACAGTTCATTCAAGAACATTTGTGGTTAGGAAGACAACATTCAAAGTGTTATTTTCTTTCGATTGGACCTCACCTGCAGCTCCCTCACTCCCCAGCTTCCTTTCCTTAGAGTTCCTGCCAGAGCTGTAGGTGGCACCTAAAGCTCCTTAGGGTCTTCTATCTTTCCCCCAATTTCTTCCCCATTCCATCTCCTTCCCCAAATAAGGCAGCATGGTTTATCACCCTGGCAGGCAGGAACCCTATAGCTCCCATGCTGCCCCTGCCTTGGGGTCAGGTTGACAGGAGGTTGGAGGGAAAGCCTTAAGCCACAGGATTCTCACCAGCTGTGATGGGCCCAGTTTAGGGTGTGACCTCAATTTTGTCATACCTAAACACTATGAATACGGGGGGGGGGGGGCTCTTTCAGTGAAGTAAAGAATACAAGAATGAATTGACTAAAAGCCTTCAAATACCTGTGAGGCTAGGTCATTAAGGTCACATCCACAGTCTCCCTCACCCTTGTTCTAGTTGTTAGTTACTACCTCCTCTCCTGACAGAAGACTGTCCTCAAGCTCCTAAGTACTCCCACCCTGGCCCTGCCCTGCCTGTTGGTGGACTTGTCATAACCAGTGGAATTGCCAGTCTTGACAATGCAGTGAACTGGGTACACTTGGCCACAAGGGATCTAGTACAGGTCCCTTCTGCTGATGCTGTATTTCCATATCAAAAGGCACAGGGAACACCTAGAAATGCTACTTTCCCCAATACATCAGTGCCAAACTTGCCAGGGGCCCTAGCCTCTCAGGTCACTGGATGGTGATAGCGCAATTTAGTCTGTTCAGTGGCATCATTCCAGGACAGGCCAATAGTGGAAATGGGAACTGGAGCAGCCCCAGATTGTCACCTGCTTCTCTGTGCAGCTTGTCATTACTGTGGCAGAGATCATGAAAGGATAATAACCAGAAACAAACTGCCAAGTCTGATGGAAAAGGGAGTTAGCTGACAGGACCTCTGGATTTTCAGTAACTTTTAATGAGTGGTTCAAGCTCAAGAGAGCAAAAGGATATGAACTGAATCCACCAAATAGGATCAGCTAGATTTGGTTTAGCCCAACTATAGCCTGACATCCAGAGCTCTGAACACCTCTAGCCATGTCCCCTTCTCCAGAGCATTCCAGCCAGGCTCTCTGGGCTGACTGAGCTGGAGGAGGTCACAGGCACCAGTCCTTTGAGAAGACCTTTGTTTCTCAATTTTAGGCTGTATATTGCCCCAAATTGATCATCTGATTCAAGTTCACACCTACAGATCCTAGCTCTGATGGCTGTTTCTAGACCTCCTGCGGAGGATCGCAGAGCAAGTCCCCCAAGTTCCTGCCTTGGAACAGGCCTGGAGCAGCTGTCGTGGCACAGAAGCAGCAGCATCCTATGTCTGGGGCAGAACCCTCTGCTCCCTCTGTGCCCTCTTCCCGCTGTTCCTCTCTGCTGTCTGCATCAAGAGAACTAGCTGCGCTCTAAAGGGATTTGTTGATTTCTCTATTGATTTTGTTGTCTTTCTCTCTTAGATACTCTATCAGTCTTTAGAAAAGGCATATGTAGTCCACTTGTTATAAATTGCTAGAATACTGCCTCTCCCAGAGTCTAAAACTACATATTAGAGGAGGAAAACTGAACACTGAAACTAGTTCTCAACAATGTAGAAGGAAAGCTCAGAAAATGTTTGGCAGAAAAATACATTTGATGTTTCTGAATGAGTAAGAGCACTTTTGCAAAAGTGCTGATCTGAAAACAGTGCTTGGCTGGATATGTCTGGGTGCGTGTTACAGGCGAAGGGAAATCTAGCCTGACACTCTGTATCTGAGGAGGTGGCACAGGCCTCCTGAGATGTTGGGCCATGTTGCCAGTGGAGAGCTAGTCTCTCTTTGGGTGATAGTCCCCAAGGATACTGCTTCTGACCCTGTCCTTTGGGGCTAATGTGAAGGTTAGCCTGGTCCCAAAGTTTCAAGAGCCCAGCTCTTGGTATGGAAAGCAGAGCATTCACCAGGGACCCAGAAGGCCCAGCAACACCCCACTTCCCTGTTCTCTTATACTGACAGCCTGTCCCCAGCACCGATTTGTCAGGGAACACCCAGGAAACTAGAAGGCTGTCTCTGCCTGTGGTGTGCCCTGCCCTCACACATTCCTCCTGCTCTGCTCCGTGGGTCTTGGGCCTCTGGAGCAACTGTGTGGCACACACCCTGACACCTCAACATGCTCCTCTCCCAAATCTCTCCTGCCTTCTGGAGCCACTCTCTCTGCCTTGTTAGGAGGCAGGGGGAGAGCAGGAGGAAGGACATCCCCCACCAACTTCACACAGGCGGAGCCCAGACCGTCACCGATGAAAACCTGCCTTTGAATGGAAGATGTTTGAGAAACCTGCAAATGGCTTTGCTCCCCGGCTCCCCCTCTGCCTTACCTTTCTCTGGGTCCTGCTCGGCAGCGAGAGCGCCTGTGCACTGATAGTCCCTCTCCCTGCACTGTCCATGTGTCAAGTGGCAAAGCTGTGCTTCCTGGTGACCCTCATTATACCCAGTAACTTACAGACTGTACACATTGGCCTGCTTTGTCTCCTCTATCCTGGGCTTTTGTTTTGCTTTTTAGTTCTGCTTTTAATTTTTCTGTCCCTTTTATTTAATACACCGACTAGACACACAAAGCAGTTGGATTTTTATATATATATATATATCTGTATATTGCACAATTATAAACTCATTTTGCTTGTGGCTCCACACAAAAAAAGACCTGTTAAAATTATACCTGTTGCTTAATTACAATATCTCTGATAACCATAGCATAGGACAAGGGAAAATAAAAAAAGAAAAAAAGAAAAAAAAACGACAAATCTGTCTGCTGGTCACTTCTTCTGTCCAAGCAGATCCGTGGTCTTTCCTCGCTTCTTTCAAGGGCTTACCTGTGCCAAGCAAAAGAGGCTCCAGGCAGCACCCGGATTTTGCACTCCATTTCTCCTGCGCTTGTGAAAGTGGTCCCAAGACTCTGGGTGCAGGATAGTTCACCTCAGCGGGCAGGTGTGAGAGCACTCCTTTGACCCACTGAAGCCTGGTCCCCTTTTATTGCTGGGGAGGAGGAGCTGGAGTCCCCTGGGGTACCTGACCCCCCCAGCCCCCTTCTAGAGAATCAGCAAGTCAGCTAGCAGGCCTCCCCTCCAGCAGGGCTCAAAGTGGGGGCTGGAGGCGACACAGCAGGTCTGTCCTGTTTCTAAACCTGCAAGCTGTACCAGGTAGAATGCTAGGGACCCCAGAATCATGTGTGCCAGTCTAGTGAGTCCCTCCAGGAAGTAGTGAAGACTCCAGAAATGCCTCTTCTCCCCATCCTATGAGTAATTGCATTTGCTTTTGTAATTCTTAATGAGCAATATCTGCTAGAGAGTTTAGCTGTAACAGTTGTTTTTGATCATTTTTTAAGTAATTAAAAACACCAAAAAAAAAAAAAGTCCAGAAACTTGTTCTTCCAAAGCAGAGAGCATTATAATCACCAGGCCCAGAAGCTTCCCCTCCCTGCATCGTTGCTGCTTCTGAGGCCTGAATCCAAATGAGAGACAGTCAAGTGGCCAGGCTACCCTCAGGCCCTGGGGAGGACCAGGCTGGGACAGCCTCTGGGCCCCTCCCCCACCCCCAGGGCCTGCTCCAGCACATTCAGTATTAGCAGCTGGTAGCCATGTTCTTTCCTACCCAGCCTGGGCTGGGGGCAGAGGAGGCCGTTGCCACTGATGTTTGGCCACTAACAGGTGGGTGTCCGCGTGTGTCCATGTGCATGATTTCTGACTGACATGAAATCAGCACCTGAGTTAGCCTCACCCGGTGACTCCAGCCCCGCCCAGATGGAGCAGGGCCCCACCTGGTTCAGTGTTTCTGGGGAACTTGACAGTGGAGTGCAAAAGGCTTGGAGAACTTGAAGCCTGCTCGTTCCCTTGCTACCACGGCCTCCTTTTCTGTTTGATTTGTCACTGCTTCAATCAATAACAGCCGCTCCAGAGTCAGTAGTTGATGAATATATGACCAAATATCACCAGGACTGTTACTCAATGTGTGCCGAGCCCGTTCCTTGTGCTGGGCTCTCCGTGTATCTGGACACTGTACCGTGTGCTGTGTTTGCTCTCCTTCCTCCTATGCCCTTTCCTTGTCTTTCTGGGGTTTTTCTGTTTGGGTTTGGTTTGGTTTTTATTTCTCCTTTTGTGTTCCAAACACGAGGTTCTCTCTACTGGTCCTCTTAACTGTGGTGTTGAGGCTTATATTTGTGTAATTTTTGGTGGATGAAAGGAACTTTGTTAAGTAAATCTCTTATGTGTTTGAACTGAAGTCTGTATTGTTAACCATGTTTAAAGTAATTGTTCCAGAGACAAATGCTTCTAGATACCTTTTCTTTACAAACAAAAGCACTCGGAGGGAGGGGTACTGTGAGAGAGCTGAAAAGATAGCTCTTCCCAGATAGGCCAGAAACCACCGAAACAAGTTAAGGTTGGGAGTCCTATTCCAAGCAAACAGACCAAACACTTCGCATTTTCAAAGTCTGGACAAAATCACTTCGGGTTTCCCTCCCCTGAGTTCATTACCATCATCATTATGTTTAAGGAAAGACAAGGTTGATCCTTAGAGGGGTGCCAAGAGGGGATGTGTGCAGAGCTGACCTCACTGAAGAGGGGTAGGGTGGAGTGAGGGTGTGACCAGGACACTCCACTGTGGAATGGGCTATGGGTACATGCCAGGCATATGTTGCAGCTCTCCTGGAAGGGTAGCATTCTCATCTCCAAGGCATGCCCTATGGACCTTGCCACTGGAGACAACTTTTGTCACATCCTACCTACCCTGTGCCCTAGTGCACAACACTAACATGAGATTTCTAGTCCCCACTATCGGGGGCAATAAAATGAAGGTGGAAAGATTTATCATCTAGTCCCTAGCAAAATTTGGACATGAGAAACATGTTCCCTTTCCATGGCAAAAACAGATCATTCTCAGCCGAGACCTGTGTTAGACATTGTTTGGGGCTCCTGTAGCACCTGGTGGCCTGTCTGCTGAGAGGTGAAGACAGTCCTGACTGTAGTGAGCATTCACACATGGGGTGTAGTAGCTGGAGGAAGCCAGCAGGGTGTCTGCCCCGCTCCCGAGTTGAAGTCATGCTCCCCTGTGCCATCCCAGAGGCCAAGGTATGTGGATAGTGTTGCCAGTGTCACAGGCTATCCTGTGCAGAAGGGAGCTGACTCCAGCTCAGAAACCCATCTGAGGTTGGGAGAAGCGCATTTGGGGTATGGGGACAAGCCAGGACAGACTTAGCTGGAGATGTCTCTAAACCCCCTACCACACTCACCTTCAGTTTTTTGTTTTGGGACAATTACTTTAGAAAATAAGTAGGTCGTTTTAACAACAAAAATTATTGATTGCTTTTTTGTAGTGTTCAAAAAAAAGGTTGTGTATAGCCAAATGACTGAAAGCACTGATATATTTAAAAACAAAAGGCAATTTATTAAGGAAATTTGTACCATTTCAGTAAACCTGTCTGAATGTACCTGTATACGTTTCAAAAACACCCCCCCATCCCTGTAACCTATTTATTATATAAAGAGTTTGCCTTATAAATTTACATAAAAATGTCCGTTTGTGTCTTTTGTTGTAAAATCAAGTGATTTTTTCATAAGGTTCTTTTACTATTTGAAAAGATGGGCAGCACGCAGTTTTATTTTATTTTTGTAAGTTTTTTAATACATGTGAAAGCAAAGAAATAGCATGCCTTTCTAAGTGATGCGTTTGCACCTTTTGTTGGGAAGTACTGTATCCTGTGCTGTTAGCATTCTCGATAAATCTCTCTGTGAAAGTGACTCAAGGTCTGGGCTTTCATTATAAGACAGAAGTCCCCCTCTCCAGCTCACATGACACATGGTAGTGTGTTCCCCCATTTCATCTGGCTGTCCCAAAACCCAGATAGCCAATTTCAGGACTGCCACGAGAGGAAAGGGAAGCCCACTTCACACACCAGCCTTCCTGGCACCTTCCTTGGCTGCTTCAGCGTGTGGAGGGCAGGGCCTGGCATGAGTCTACCTGTAGCACAGCTTCCTTGTCCCTGTGTGAGGAGGGTGCCTCCTAGGGCTTACTTACTGAGTGCTGTTAGAGCCCTAGGCCCTTGCTCCTCCCCTGTTCCAGATCAGTGAGACCCACCCATGGCCTCTAACGACTGCTGACCTGGCTCCCTGACCAGGCAAGGGCATGCTGACAGAGTGCCCAAAGGGGTACCTGTTGTCGCTGGCTTCCCATAAGCTACCTCACCAGGTTGGTACTGGGCTAGAAGAGAACTGTATGGGGCAGCAGGCTGTGGATTCATTCAGAGTCCCTGCTTCCTGTGCAAATATGGACACACCTACTAGAAGGGACTCCATAGTGCAGCCTGTATGCAGGGAGCCTGTCTGAGCAAGCGCTATGAACTTGGGACCCTGCCCACTTCCATAGAGGGTGGTGCAAGTATGCACAGCAATTTTTGTTTTCTTCTTCTTTTTTTTTTTTTTTTTGAGACAGTCTCTGTTTCCCTGGGTACAATGCCATGGCATCACACCTCATAGCAACCTCAAACTCTTGGGCTCAAGTGATTCTCTTGTCTCAGCCTCCTGAGTAGCTGGGACTATAGGCTCCCACCACAATGCCCAGCTAATTTTTCTATTTTTAGTAGAGATGAGGGCTTACTCTTGCTCAGGCTGGTCTCGAACTCCTGAACTCAGGCAATCCACCCGCCTCGGCCTCCCAGGGTGCTGGGATTGGGCAGGACATCTTAGTAAAGGCTGTCCCTGCGAAGAGCCTTGGGGTCTCAGGTCTCATAGTTGACTACCCCTTTGGAAGTGGTCATAGTGGCTGCAACTTCAGGGAACAGGCTTCAACAGGGGCAGCTGTGGGCCTTGAGCAGACCTTGTTTCTAGAAACAGCCCTAAGTTTCTGGGAGAACAAGCTGGTGCTGAGATGCTCCTTTGCCTTCAGGGTGGAGCAGGAGAGGAAGACTGTTGGGGGAGGAGGCTTGTTGCTTTCCCTTCACGCATCCAGCTGGAGGAACAAAATGGTCAGTCCCCAGTGCTGTTGGATAGAGGTCTGGTGCAGTGAGGAGTCAGGTGCAGGGGCTTGGGGCTCCCCTTCTGGAAGGCTGTATGAGATAGGACGTGTGCAGTGCAGTATGTAGTGGCTGCGGCAGCTGCCCAGGAGCTCAAGACACTGTTCCTACAGCTGCCAAAGCTCAACCTTCATAAACAAGGGCCAGGGCGCTGGCCCCATATGATGCCAGAGGTGGCGGGTTCAAACCCAGCCCCGACCAAAAACTGCAGGAAAAAAAAAAAAACCAAAAAACCTTACGTCATAAACAAGGGCCAGGAGAGCAACAGCAAACTCATGGCTTTGAGAGACAGCATTCTTGCCATGTTGGAGGACGGCTGGGGCAGTTCTCAATGGCTGATGGCTACTGATGAGTGCAGAAGGTGAGCTAGACACAAGGTGGGCAGGTAGGGGCTAGGCTGTCGTGGCCCTGTAAACAGGCCCAAAGAACTGGGCCTCCACAGGAGGATTTGAGGACCTTGGGAAGGACTTGTCCAGGAAAATGTGGTGGCTTGATGAATGCCTGAGGAAGGCACTCTGGACAGAGATGGAGCAAGGAACCCCCTTCATCAAGGTAAGGCTGTGGGGAGGGCAGTGGCCTATGGGAAAGGGGTGGCCTCCAAAGATGCTCAGGGAGATGACAGCCAGATGGTGTCTGCCAGAGAACAGCAAAGGAATGGCCAGAGAAGCCAAATCAATTCCAGGGTGGAGAGCATCGAGGAAACAGGCACGAAAGACTGGGACTAGGGCAGGAGAGGCTGTTGGTCTGTGGTGTCCTCACAGGACCAGAAGTATGACAGAGAACAGAACGGGGCAGCAGGAAGCTGAGCGCAGGGCAATGCCATGGCCACTGTCAGGAGATGAACACGTTTCTGTGCCAGTGGGACAAGCCAGCAGAGAAGGAAAAGTGGCAAAGAGCTACTTACTGATTGCTGAGGCGTGCTGAAGCAGGCAGCCTGGTGTACAAGCTTCCACACCCTTCTCCCTGCATCCAGCTTCACCACCAGCTGATGAGAGTCACCAACGAGGGAGAACTTTTCTGTGAGCCACATCTGACCCTGCTCCGCCTTGAACTCTGCCGACTCTCCACTGCCTCCCAAATAACGGGGCCTCCTAGTGACTGTCAGTAGGCTAGCAAGAGCGGTCTTCCTGTGACATCCCATTCCTTTGCTGTGCCCCTTGTTTCCAGTTTAGGAGCTGCTTTTCCTCCTTCAGAGTCCCACTCACACGGCCCCTCCTCCTGGAAGCCCGCTCTGCCCCGCCTAGCGCGGACAAGATGGGTAGGGGTCCCACCCCCGCGCGGCAAAGGGTAGCGGGGCGCCCCCATGTGGCCGAGGGGAGCCCCGGCCTGCGCGCGAGGTGGCTACGGGGCCGGGCACCGCCTCTTCCGCCCCGCCGGGCGTCGCACGAGGCCGGCTCAAAGGGGAAGTGAGTCAGTGTCCGCCGACCCGGCCGGCCCAGGCCCGCGCCCGCCGCGGCCTCGAGAGGCCCCGAGAGGCCCCGGCCGGGCGGCGGCGGCCATGGCCGGGGGGCCGGGCCCGGGGGAGCCCGCGGCCCCCGGCGCGCAGCACTTCTTGTATGAGGTGCCGCCCTGGGTCATGTGCCGCTTCTACAAAGTGATGGACGCCCTAGAGCCCGCCGACTGGTGCCAGTTCGGTGGGTGACGGCGGGCGGGCCGGCGGGGGCGGGCGGCTGCGGGCTCCTGGGCCCCGACGCCTGACGCCCCCGGTCCTGCAGCGGCCCTGATCGTACGGGACCAGACCGAGCTGAGGCTGTGCGAGCGCTCTGGACAGCGCACAGCCAGCGTACTGTGGCCCTGGATCAACCGCAATGCCCGCGTGGCCGACCTCGTGCACATCCTCACGCACCTGCAGCTGCTGCGGGCGCGCGACATCATCACAGCCTGTGAGCCGAAGTGCCCCGAGTCCTTGGGACGGGGGGCGTGGCGGGACCCCCAGGGTCCCTGCCCACCCCAACAGGGGTCTCAACCTTCCCTTCCTTTCTTGGCACCCAGGGCACCCTCCTGCCCCCCTTCCGCCCCCCAGCACCACTGCTCCGAGGCCCAGCAGCATCTCAGCACCTGAGGAGGCAGAGACCTGCACTCCCCGGAAGTTACCATCCTCAGTCTCCACCCTCCCCTCCCCAGGTAAGAGGGCTCTGGTGTTGGGCTTGAGGGACCTGAGGAAGGGCCACCTTGACCATAGCCAGGGCTGTAGACCCTGCTGCTGGTCTCTGCCTACCTCTCACTGGTGTGTCTGTGAAGCTCTTCCAGGCTCCCAGACCCATTCAGGGCCTGAGCTTGGCCTGGTCCCTAGCCCTGCTTCCCTCCAGCCACCACCACCATCACCAGCTCCTTCCTCTACCAAGGTAGGTGTCCCCTAGCTCCACGGAAGGGCAGAGACAAAGAAAAGAAACTCAGCCTTTGGTGCATGGCAGAGCCCCAGTTAGCCAAACTGGGTCAGATGGGAGGCAGCTGGGGTTGGGGAGCTTGGAGCCCTGGACAGAGTGGGGGAGACCCAGACCACACCTGATCCAGGGTCTCTTCCTTCAGCCAAGCTCAAAGAGCCCAGTGTCCCTCCTGCAGGGGGCCCATGCCTCTCCATTCTGCTGGCCCCTCTATGAGATTTCCCAGGGCACCCACAACTTCTCAGAGGAGCTGAAGATTGGGGAGGGCGGCTTTGGGCGCGTGTACCGGGCAGTGATGCGGAACACGGTGTATGCGGTCAAGAGGCTGAAGGAGGTGAGCCGCCTCCAAGCAGAGACCCCATAAGCCCATCAGATGCCCTCACTGCCCCCCCCCCCAGTCTCTCTCCTTGGTTGCCTCACGACTCCTTTAGCCCTCTGATTCCAGTACGAAGTCCCTGGTCCCTCAATTCTGGGCCCAGGACAGGTGGTATTGGAAGTGGCCGACAAGCCTTGGCTACAAGAGCCTCATGCTGCCCATTTTTCCTATCCCTCTCCCACTGCACCTGCTGCTGCAGGAGGCTGACCTGGAGTGGACTGCAGTAAGGCAGAGCTTCCTGACTGAGGTGGAACAACTGTCCAGGTGAGCCTCCTGGCTGGGGAAAGAGGGAAGGCTGGACCAGGGCCCTGTCAGGCTCTGGGATGACATGCCACAAGACCTGGCTCCCTCGGGTACCTGAAGCTTGCTGGACCCAGCTTCACTGAGGGACCAGCAGGGACTGCCCACTGAGACTGGCTATTGGAAGTGGGGGACTAGAGGGCCAGAGCGTTCAGGCCCTACTTTGTCAAACAGGTTTCGTCACCCAAACATTGTGGACTTTGCTGGCTACTGTGCTCAGAATGGCTTCTACTGCCTTGTGTATGGTTTCCTGCCCAATGGATCCCTGGAAGACCGTCTCCACTTCCAGGTAGGCACAACTAGCCTGGCACACTGGCCTGGACCCACAGCACTCTTGGTACCTGGACAGAACTAGACATGGGGCTTAGGAGCTTTTAGCCTCTGTGGCTGGGTCCTGCCAGTTTGGAGCCTGGGCTTCCCGTCTCCTCACAGCTCCTAGCTCAGGATTTAGCATAAGACAGCTCTTTGCTACAGAACTCTTTCCTGTGGCCCATCCCTGGCAGCCCTCTAAAAGGGGGTTATTGACTCAAGCTTCTCCCTTTTGCCATCAGAGTAGCTGAAGGGTCTTGTCAGTATAGTCTTTGAGGCAAAGTTGGCAGTAGTCAGTGGGCTGAACCACCTGGATGCTAGACTTGGCCCTATCTGAGTGAGTTACCCACAAGACACAGGGACCAAGTGCACGTGTGTTGGGGAGGGTAGCGAGAGTGCCTTAGATGACTTCCTGACCACCCAGAGATGAAGGAATGAAGTCTGGGAACTGAAGCCTATCAGATTCTGTCACGAACCCCAAGAACACGTTCCCCAACCACTTTCCTGCCTTGGAGTGCTTTACAAACCAATGGGACAGCTCAATCTTCACCTGCTTATAAAGCATGTCAAAGAGACTATGTCCTTGTTTTCCAGAAGGGGAAACAGGCCCAAAGAGTGAAGTGGCTTGTTCCATGCCAGTCGGTAACAGGTGGAGGGAGGGTTGGTGGTCAAAGAATGGCTACCCCCCAGCCTCCCCTGTGTCCCTTTGCTCCCTTTGCCACCCCAGACCCAGGCCTGCCCCCCTCTCTCCTGGCCTCAGCGACTAGACGTCCTTCTGGGCACAGCTCGGGCAATTCAGTTCTTACATCGGGACATCCCCAGCCTCATTCATGGAGACATCAAGAGGTGAGGAGGGTCCCATAAGAGCTGGGAAGACAGAGCCTAGGTGCCCTCCATGAGAACCACCTTGCTCTATCCTGATGTGGGGGATGAGCACAGCTTGGGACCTCAAAGCTGGGGGTTCTCAGGGTATTGAGCACCCCAGCATGGCACAGTATGGAAACAGGCCAAGGACAGCTCCACTGATGAACAGAGGACAAGCTGTGTATGGGGGCCTCAGGAACTACTGGCCCCACAGGCAGCTGGAACACCCAGGCAGCACCCCCAGCCTTCTATGGGCAAGGTGCCAGGTTGGCAGCCTCAAGCACAGTTTCATCCCAGCCAGGCAGGTGCTGGGGGCAGAGCAAGCTGGAGTGAGGGTTGGACTGACTCCACTCTCTTCCCTCCCCAAGTTCCAACGTCCTTCTGGATGAGAGACTGATACCCAAACTGGGAGACTTTGGCCTGGCCCGATTCAGCCGCTTTGCAGGGGCCAACCCTAGCCAGAGCAGCACGGTGGCCCGAACACAGACGGTGCGGGGCACCCTGGCTTACCTGCCTGAGGAATACATCAAGACAGGGAGACTGGCTGTGGACACTGATACCTTCAGCTTTGGGGTGGTGAGCTGCTGGCCCCTCCAATGGCTTAGGGGAGGGAAAAAAAAAACAGAAGTAGGCAAAGGCAGGAGGCCATGGAGAATTCTCTGCAGGGGTCAGAGGCCAACCTGGTGAGAAGCTGACAAAGATTCATCTCCAGGGCCTCTCCTTGCCTTGCACGGTTCTCTTCCTCACCCTGCAAACTTACTTTGTGTTTGTAATTTTGACATCTTTTTCTGCACGTGGGCCCTCCAAGATGCCTATGCTTCTATCTCATGACACTTGACCCTCTTCTCTGTTTGTAGCTGGTCCTTACCTGCCTGTCTCAGGGCCATACCCCTGTCAGCCCCAATCCACTGTCCACCAGAGGCCTCTACATGTCCTTCCTGCCAAGGCCCGGGGGGGGGGGGGTGGATATTGGTCCAGAAGCCACTGCTATACTGTCTGTCCTGCCGTCTCTCTAGGTGGTGCTGGAGACACTGACTGGCCAAAGGGCTGTGAAGATGTACGGGGCCAGGGCCAAGTATCTGGTGAGCCTCCTGAGGCAGGGCAGCCAACAGGTACAGCTGGAGAGGGGACAGTGATTCAGCACACAGCGTGGCCCAGAAGCCTCTGCTGCTGCTGACTCATCTTTAGAAGTGGGCAGGGCCCTTAAGCAGTTTGCTTTACTTTGCCAAGGAGAAACCTGTCTTTCTTCTATGGATGCCTCCACTGGGCTGGGAGGAGGAGGGGGACAGTCCCAGTGCACTGAGAGTGGTGCTGCAGTAGAACTTAGAGGACAGGGACCTGGGAGGCAGCGGTGGAGTCAGGCCCCCATGGGCAAACTGTGGGTGAGCACTAGGTGTGGATGTGCCACGTCCTTACTTCTTCACCCCCATCTGCCTTGCCAAAGACTGAGATGAGTTGAGAGGCTGGAGGGAGACCTGGGTTCTAGTCTCTGCTTGATGGTAGACTTGGAGCAAATTCCTGCTACTCTCTAGGCCTCAGTTTCTTTATGTACAAAATAGAATACATGCATAGTGCTCACACGACTCCTGTCTGGGAACATGCTCAGATCACGTTTGCTGCTTGCCGTATGTGGAGTCGGGTGCCTCCTGCTGCTCTCCTCCTGCTCAGGGCACTGTCTGTTCCAGGGAGCGCAGTGGGGGTTTGGCCCCTCCTTCCTTACCTTCTGCATCTGTCCCCATCGCTGCCCTAGAGAAACATGCCAAGCTTCTCAGAGGTCTTTCTCTGGACCCTTCCCAATTGGCTCTCCATCGTGCAGCCAAAGTGGCCTTTCAGAAAGCCCAGTTGCCTTTTCTCTGCTCCATGGTAAAAACCCAATCCTTTGAAACAGCATGACCCCACAACTCCCATGGTACCCTATGCTTGGGGCGTTCTGTGCTGCCTGCTCCAGGACCTTCATATGTGTTTGTGGCATTCCCTCCATCTGAAGAGCCAGCACCCACCCTGGTGGTACCTCCTGGTCCGTCCCACCTTAAAATGCCACATGGCCTCTAGTTCCTTTTCCAGTCCCATGATAACCTCTTTGTGGGGCACTCCCCTTTTTGGTTCTGCCCTCTCTGGCTAGTTCATGGCTTCACATCCTAGCCCAAGTGCTACTTGCTCAGACCCCAACTGCATGCCCCATGGGTGTCTTAAAAGTTGGTAGACTTACAGGCATCTCTTTGTAGCCCCCCAGAGGTCAGCTCTGTAAAGCAAGAACCCAGGGAATCCTGGGGGAGCCCTGGACACACAGTGGGTGTTTAGTAACTATAGAAAGAAGACAACAGTATTGGGTGACAAGGGCCTGGGGAATGCCCCTGAAGGTGTAGCTACCTGGTAGCCATGCTCACAGTATCCATCCCACAGAAAGACCTGGTTGAAGAGGAAGCAGAGGAGGCCGGGGTGACCCTGAAAAGTACCCAGAGCACACTGCAAACAGGTCTGGCAGCAGATGCTTGGGCTGTACCAATCTCTACCCAGATCTACAAGAAGCACCTGGATACCAGGCCTGGACCGTGCCTGCCTGAACTGGGCTTGGGGCTGGGGCAGCTGGCTTGTTGCTGCCTGCACCGCCGGGCCAAGAAGAGGCCCCCCATGACCCAGGTAGCCCTGGGGAGATAGAAAGCAGTTGAGAAACCAGCTGCCCAGGGGGACCTGTTAGCCAGTTGGAAACCCCACATGCCTGTCCCTGCTTTGCAGCAAGTGACACATGGCTCCTGCCAGGTCTCTTCCTGAAGATGAGTTTCCAGATATTCCTCTCTTGCCCTTTGGTTCTGCTCAGGACTCTGCCCCCACTGAACTGAGGGACCCAGGGCAGTCAGCTCTGCTGGGCTTACCTCTGACTCCACCTCATCCAGGCAGAAGGAAAGGGCACCTGCTGCACCCCCTGCTGGGTTTACTGTACCACTGCATCTCCCCTTTTCTGTCCAGCCTTGTTCCCCATGGCTGGTGACAGCTGAATATTAGAAAAGCCCCATTTGAAGGCAGCAGGGCAGTGAAGTTCTTTCTGGATGAGAAAGAGAAGCCATTCTTAGTCTTTGGCTTTGGTAGCCATGATTCACAGCACTCCTTGTGGCAAGGACAAAGAGGCAAGGAACAGCACTTCCCCAGCTACAGGGTGTGCCAGGTCAGTGGTTCCTGCATCCCCCAGAATAGTTATGCAGGGCCCAGGGTGGCAGCCTGAGTCCTGGGGCAGGTTACTGGCAACTTAGAGCAGCTCTTGTGGTTTGACCGCAGAATGCCAAGCCATTGCTGCCATCTTGAGACCAAGGTTGACCTGACCTGGTACACCCAGGAGCACTGGCCCTGCTCTCCCTGAGAGCTGTTTTTCTCTCCCTGCAGGTGTACGAGAGGCTGGAGAGGCTGCAGGCAGCAGCAGGGCTGCCTAAACAGCCAGAGGCCACGAGTTGCATCCCCCCTTCCCCACAGGAGAACTCCTACATGTCTACTGCTACCAGTGCCCGGAGTGCGGGTACCCCTTGGCAGCCCCTGGTAGTGCCACCAGGAACACCAGCCCAGGTTACAGAGCAGCTCCAGAAAGGCCCCAACCAGCCCGTGGAGAGCGACGAGAGTGTATACGGCCTCTCTGCTGCCCTGCACTCCTGGCACTTGACCCCAAGCTGTTCTCCAGGCCCAGCACCCCTCAGGGAGGCTGGCTGTACTCAGGGGGACACTGCTGGAGAGTCAAGCTGGGGCAGTGGCCCAGGGCTCCGGCCCACAGTCATGGAAGGTAGCTACAGGGGCAGAAGAGGGACCAGGGACTTCCTTAGGCAACAGCCCCCACGTTCCCCACCCTGGCCTTCTGGGAAATGAGAACGGAGGCCAGATGGTCAACTCACTCTGTCCTTGGCAAGCTTGAGGCCACAGAAAGGGGCATGAAGGATGGCCAGTGCTGTCCTGTTTTCCCCTCCCCAGTGGATCAGAGGCCAGGAATTCACCTTCTAGGCCTTTTTCCCCATCCCACTCCTGAAAGCCAGGAACAAGGCAGGTTTTCTTTTTTTCTGAGATAGAGTCTCATTTTGTCACCCTTGGTAGAGTACTGTGGTGTCATAGATCACAGCAACCTCAAACTCTTGGACTCAAGCAATTCTCTTGTCTAAGCCTCCCGAGTAACTGGGACTACAGGTGCTGGCCACAATGCCTGGCTATTTTTAGAGATGGGGGCCTTGCTCTTGCTCAGGCTGGTCTCGAACCTGCAAGCTCAGGCAGTCCACCCGATTTGGCCTCCCAGAGTACTGGGATTATAGGCGTGAGCCACCACCCCTGACCTACAAGGCAGGTTCTGTCCAGGGAAGCCCAAGAGCTGGGTCCGTGGCATAGCCTACTCTGGGCCCTGACCTCACACTTCATGAAGGAATTCTGTCCTGAAGCCAGAGAGGCAGGTGTTAGGCTGGGGATTGAAAAGATTTGGTGAAGCTTGAAGTGTCACTGAGGTGTTTCCAGGAACAACTAAGAGGGTGCTATCTCCACCCCAGGATCACCCCTGGGCAGCTCTATGTCATCGGAGCCACCACAGATTGTTATCAACCCAGCCCGACAGAAGATGGTGCAGAAGCTGGCCCTGTATGAAGATGGGGTCCTGGACAGCCTCCAGCTGCTATCATCGAGCTCCCTCCCAGGTATCCAGGGACTGCTCTAACTCTGCCTCTGCAGCCTGACAGCCAGCCTCTGGGGTGCTCAGGCACACTTCCTGGGGCCAGCCCCAAACAGCAGAGCACTGACTACATAGACAAACCAGGCCCCCACTCACTGGGGGTGTGAAATGGTGAGGCAGGCCACTCTCTCTAACAGTGTCTGGGATCCCAACCTGTCCCCTACACCTCCCTTAAGAAGACCCTGTCCCAGCTCCTTCACACACCAACAATAGGACATAGGACCTTGCCTTAACCTGAAGTGCCAGTGCCCACCCCACCACCCACACCATGCTCCTAGAAACTATGGCAGGAATTTTCCATTTTAGGTACTATTTGGTTTTTGTTGGTTTTTTTTTTTTTTTTTTTTTTGAGACAGCATCTCAAGCTGTCCCCCTGGGTAGAGTGCTACGGCATCAGAGCTCATAGCAACCTCCAACTCCTGGGCTTAAGCGAGTCTCCTGCCTCAGCCTCGCAAGTAGCTGGGACCATAGGTGCCCGCCACAATGCCCAGCTATTTTTTGGTTGCAGCCGTAGTTGTTTGGCAGGCCCAGGCTGGATTCGAACCCACCACCTTAGGTGTATGTGGCTGGCGCCTTAGCCACTTGAGCCACAGGCGCCGAGCCTTTAGGTACTATTTGAAGAGCCACTGCTTAGAACTGGAAAACCTCAACTCCTAAGAGCACCCCACAATCTTCAGGGTTTTTTTTTTTTTTT
>NW_003852644.1:847908-851211 GCF_000181295.1 Otolemur garnettii | reverse complement strand
GAACCCGACAGCTTAGGTGTACGTGGCTGGCGCCTTAGCCAGTTGAGCTATAGGCGCCGAGCCTTGAGCTATAGGCGCCGAGCCAATCTTCAGGGTTTTTTCTCCTGTTTGCTAAGTGGCATTTCCTCTTCTTCCGTAGGCTTGGGCCTGGAACAGGAAAACAGGCAGGGGCCGGAAGAGAGTGATGAATTTCAGAGCTGATTTGTTCACCTGGGCAGATCCCTCAAACCCGGAAGTCAAAGTTCTCATGGTCAAAAGTTCTCATGGTGGTTGAACCCTCATCAGCCTGCAGGCAATGGGGTGGGACCTTATCAGGAGAGAAAGCTGTCACCCATGTTGTCCTAAGGGTGTGCACACAGGCATGACCTAGGACCAGCTTGCCAGGTTCAGTGGAACCCGCTAATAGGGCAGGACATCTCAGAGACCTGCCATTGGTTCAGTATTCTGGGGTTGGGGGAAGTACATGTCAAAGGCTGCTGGCTGCACAGGCCAGGGGAAGAGTGCAGTGGGCCACTGGGCTGTGGGATGCCACAGGGAGCCAGTTCATCTTCGAGGCAGGCAGGGTGTCTGTGGCCCAGGTCTGTAGCAACTGCCTTTTGCCCATTGCTTTGGACTTTTCTAAAGTCCTGAAGAGAAAGTAGCCACTCTGCACAGAAATAGATGAGGGCCAGAGCCCTCCCATATGCTTATAATTTGGAAAAGTGAAGTATGACTGTCTTGTGGTCCTGTGGTTCAGTCCACAGCAAGCAGTGAAAAGTTCTGTGATCCCCCAGAAAGTCTAGCAAGACATCCCCTCAGGCCAGTGTCTATAGCTTTACTGGAGACCTGTGAGCTAGCTTAGTATGATTTACCTGCTAGCCAGGGCACCACTGAGTGCTACAGATAGGCCCCAAGCCAGGTCGGGCAGGCTTTAGAGGCCACATGCTTAGACTCAGGCCCAGGTACTGGTTGTGTCCAGCTAGGCCCAAGCCACATGTTACCTAGACAATAAGAAGCCCCAAGAAGGGGTGGTGCCTGTGGCTCAGTGAGCAGGGCACTGGCCCCATATACTGAGGGTGGCAGGCACTTATAGTCCCAGCTACTCGGGAGGCTGAGACAAGAGAATCACCTAAGCCCAAGAGGTGGAGGTTGCTGTGAGCTGTGACGCTGCAGCACTCTACAGAGGGCAACAAAGTGAAACTCTGTCTCTAACAAAAAAAAGAAAGAAGAAGCCCCAAGAAGGCAAGAAGTTGGGTGCAAGGCAAAGAGGGAAGGGAAATATTTTCAGGGGAAAAAAAAATGTGGCTCACGTTTTTAGAAGCAAGTCAGGTTTTATGTAGCTGAGTGTCTTCAAAAGTAACCTAGGCAGTAGCCCAGGTTTATGGTTATTTTGTATTGACAATTATGAGTCACACTACATGCCCTCATGAAACTAGGCACTGCTGAATTCCAAGTTGTCCTTGAATAATAAAGACTTACATTTTGATCTCTGGCTATGCTTGTGGACTTTGTTGCACTGAAAGCCTTGAGCTTTCCCAATGCTTTTTATCCCCGGGTTCTTGACTGTCCAACTGAAATTCCAGACCACCCTCCCCCCACTGCTTGGGCTCTTGGTTTCACTCCCAGTTAGCCACACTCAGACTGGTGACAAATCCATAGTACTGCTATCCAGTACTTTCATGTGTCATTAAGTTTTTCTTGACATAGTTCATATTTTTGATGCTTTTGTAAATAGTATCTTTATTTGGTTTTTTAATTGATAGTGTATAGAAATATAGTTGAGGCAGGCACAGTGGCTCACATGTGTAATCCTAGCACTCTGGGAGGCCGAAGTGAGTGGATTGCTTGAGCTCACGGGTTTAAGACCAGCCTGAGCAAAAATCAAGACCCTGTCTATGCTAAAAGAAAAACTGAGGCAAGAGGACCAATTGAGCCCAAGAGTTGGAGGTTGCTGTGAGCTATGATGCCACAGTACTCTACCCAGGGCAATAGCTTGAGACTCTGTCTCCAAAAAAAGAAAGAAAAAGGAAGAAAGAAATACAGTTGAGTTTGGTGTATGGACCTTGTGTTCTGTTCTGTGACCTTGTTGAAATTCACTTACTAAAGGCTGGGCGTGATGGCTCACACCTATAATCCCAACACTCTGATAGGCTGAGGTGGGTAGATCACCTGCACTCACAAGTTCCAGACCAGCCTGAGCAAGAGCGGGACCCCATATCCAGAAAACTAGTTGGGCATTGTGGTGGGCATCTGTAGTCTCAGCTACTTGGGAGGCTGAGGCAAAAGAATCACTTGAGCCCAAGAGTTTGAGGTTGCTGTAAGTGTGACCCCTTGGTACTCTATCCTGGGCAACACAGTAAGACACTGTCTCACTAAAAAAATATATCACTTACTAGTTCTAGTAGTGTTTTGGTAAATGACTTGGGATAGTTTGTGTATACAATCATTTCATTTTTTTTTTTTTTGCAGTTTTTAGCCAGGGTCGGGTTTGAACCTGCCACCTCCAGTACATGGGGCGTCACCCTATTCCTTTGAGCCACAGGTGCCACCCCCCCTTTTTTTTGAGACAGTTTTTCTATGTCACCCTCTGTAGTTGTCGCCTTTGTTGTTGTCATTGTTGTTTGGCAGGCCCTGGCCAGGTTCGAACCCACTAGCCCCCGTGTATATGACCGATGCCTTAGCCCCTGAGCTACAGGCGCCAAGCCTACACAATCATTTCATCTGCATATAAAGACAGTTTTACTTCTTCCTTTCCAATATGTATGCCCTTTTTTTCTTTTTCTTCTTCTTTTTTTTGAGACAGAGCTCAAGCTGTTGCCCTGGGTAGAGTGCCATGGCATTTCAGCTCACAGCAACCTCCAACTCCTGGGCTCAAGCAATTCTCCTGCCTCCACTTCCTAAGTAACTGGGACTACACAAGCCCGCCACAACACCCACTATTTTTTGGATGCAGCCGTCGTTGTTAGCGAGCCTAGGCTAGATTCGAACCTGCCAGCTCTGGTGTATGTGGCTGGCGCCTTAGCTGCTTGAGCCATAGGTACTGAGCCATGTATGCCTTTTAGTTCTTTCTCTTGCCTTGTTGCACTGGTTAGGGTCTCTAGTCAACTGTTGAATGGAAGGCCAGGTGTGGGCTCGGCACCTATGGCTCAACCGGCTAAGGCGCCAGCCACGTACACCTAAGGTGGTGGGTTCGAATCCCCAGCCCGGACCCGCCAAGCAACAATGACAGCTGCAACCAAGAAATAGCCGGGCGTTGTGGCGGGCGCCTGTGGTCCCAGCTACTTGGGAGGCGGAGGCAGGAGACTCGCTTGAGCCCAGGAGTTG
>NW_003852644.1:845347-846956 GCF_000181295.1 Otolemur garnettii | reverse complement strand
AAAAAAAAAAAAAAAACAAAGAAAGAGTGATGTTAGTTGTAGGATCATCATAGATATATTTTATCAGGTTATCCTAGTTTTCTGAGAATTTTCATTATACATGGTTGTTGAACTGGGGGTGTTATTGAATTTTCTCAAATACTTTTTCTACATCTGTTGAAATGATCATATGATTTTTTTTTTCTCTTTTATTCTGTTAATGTGGTGAACCACATTCATTTTCAAATGTTTAGCCAACCTCATATCTTTAGATAAAAACAGTACTTGGGGCCAGGTGCAGTGACTCATCCTGTAATCCTAGCACTCTGAGAGGCCAAGGCAGGACTCCCTTGAGCTCAGAAATTTGAGACCAGCCTGAACAAGAGTAAGACCCCATCTCTACCAAAAATACAAAAATTAGCCAGGTGTCATGGTGGGCACCTCTAGTCTCAGCTACTTGGGAGGCTGAGGCAGGAGGATCACTTGAACCCAGGAGTTTGAGGTTACTGTGAGCTGTGACCCCATGGTACTCTATCCTGGGCAACAGAGTGAGACACAGTCTCATAAAAAAACAGAAAACAATATTTGGTCATGTGTTACTTTTTTATATATTGCTGAATTCCATTTGCTATTATTGCTTGAATTTTTGTATCAATGTTCATGAGGAATATTGGTCTGCAATTTTATGATAATATCTTTGTCTAGTTTTGGTACTGTGACCTCAAAACCAGTTAGAATGTGTTCTTTCCTTCTCTTCCATTCTTAAAAGGCTTGTATATGCTTTGTGTTATTTATTTGGTAGATTCACTAGTGAAACTATCTGCATCTGGAGTTTTCTTTGTGGGAAGCCTTTTCTTATTTTTTTTTTTTTTTTGAGACAGAGTCTCAGGCTGTTGCCCTGGCTAGAATGCCGTGGTGTCACAGCTCACAGCAACCTCAAACTCTTGGGTTTAAGTGATTCTCTTTTCTCAGCCTCCCAAATAGCTGGGACTAAAGGCACCCACCACAACACCCAGCTAATTTTTGGTTGTAGTTGTCATTGTTGTTTGGTAGGCCTGGGCTGGATTCAAACCTGCCAGCTTCAGTGTATATGGCTGGTGCCCTAGCCACTGAACTACAAGCGCCGAGTCTGTAGAAAGCCTTTTGATTACAAATTCAGTTCCTTTAATTAGATATTGGTCTGTCCATATTTTCTGTTTCTTCCTGTGTCAATTTTGTTTTTGTTTGTTGTTGTTGTTGCAGTTTGGCTGGGGCCAGGTTCAAACCCGCCACCCTCAGTATATGGGGCCAGTGCCCTACTCACTGAGCCACAGGCACTGCCCCCCCATGTCAATTTTGATACTTTATATATTTGTGTCTTCTATGGAATGGAATTTGTCTATTTCATTTAAGTTGCCATAAAGTTAATAATACCCTCTTATCATTCATTTAATGTCTGTAGGATCCATAGTGATACCCATACTTTTATTCCTGATATTGGTAATTTGTGTCCTTTTTCTCTTGATCAGCCTAGATAGAGGCTTGCCAATTTTATTGATTTCAAAGAACTAATTTTTCTCTTTTGTGCTTTGCATTTTATTGATTTTCATTCTTTATCATTTCTTTTCTTTTCTTTTTTTTTTTTTTTTTT
>NW_003852644.1:843178-845100 GCF_000181295.1 Otolemur garnettii | reverse complement strand
GCCACCTTAGGTGTATGTGGCTGGCGCCTTAGCCGCTTGAGCCACAGGTGCCGAGCCAATCATTTCTTTTCTTTTGCTAAATATATATATATATATTTGGGGGGGCAGAATCTCACTATGTCACCCTTGGTAGAGTGTTGTGGCATCTCAGCTCACAGCAACCTCAAACTCTTGGGCTTAAGCAATTCTCTTCCCTCAGCCTCCCAAGTAGCTGGGATTGCAGGCACCTGCCACAACGCCAGGCTATTTTTTGGTTGTAGTTGTCATTGTTGTTCTGCAGGCTGTGGCTGGGTTCAAATCTGCTAGCTCTGGTGTATGTGGTTAGCACCCTAGCCACTGAGCTACAGGCACTGAGCCAGCTTACTTTATATTTAATTTCTTTGTCTTTATCTAGCTTCCTAAGTTGTAACCTTAAATCATTGATTTTAAACCTTTTTTCTTTTCTAATACAAACACTTAAAGCTATACATTTCCCTTTAAGCACAGCTTTAGCTGCATTCTATCCATTTGGATATGTTTTTTTTTTTGAGACAGAGTCTCAAGCTGTCACCCTGGGTAGAGTGCCTTGGTGTCATGGCTCACAGCAACCTCCAACTCCTGGGCCCAAGCAATTCTCTTGCCTCAGCCTCCTAAGTAGCTGGGAATACTGGCATCCACCACAATGCCAGGCTATTTTTTGATTGTAGTTGTCATTGTTGTTTGGTAGGCCCAGGCTGGATTCAAACCTGCCAGCTCTGGTGTATGTGTCTGGCACCCTAGCCACCCGAGCCACCCTAGCCACGCTGAGCCACATTTGGATATGTTCTATTTTTGTGATCATTCAATTCATAATGTTTTGTAATTTGCCTTCTGATTTCTTCTTTAATCAATAACTTACATAGAAGTGTGTTGTTTAATTGACAGGTGTTTGAGAATTTTGCAGGTTATCTTTTACCTGTGTGTCTAATTTAATTCCATTGTGGTCAGAGAATGTACTCTGATTTCATTTCTTTTAAAATTCAGACTTATTGGTGGCACCCATAGGCAAGGCTGGCAGGTTCAAACCTGGCCTGGGGCCAGCTAAAGCAGCAATGACAATTGCAACAAAAAAATAGCCAGGCACTGTGGTGGACACCTATACTCTCAGCTACTTGAAAGGCTGAGGCAGGAGAATCACTGAGCCCAAGAGTTTGAGGTTTGAGCTATAATGCCACAGGACTCTACCGAGGATGACATACTGAGACTCTGTCTCAAAAAAAAACTGAGACTTATTTTATGGCCTAGTATATAGTTTACCTTGGTGAATGTTCCATGTGTCTTTGAGAAGAGTGTATATTATGTTCTAAAAATGTTGACTAAGTCAAGACGGTTGGTAGTGTTGTACTGATTTCCTATCTATCAGCTCTGTCTGATAAACACAGAGAAAAGTAGGGCAGCGCCTGTGGCTCAGTGAGTAGGGCGCAGGCTCCATATACCTGAGGGTGGCAGGTTCAAACTCGGCCCCAGCCAAACTGCAACAGAAAAAATAGCCAGGTGTTGTGGTGGGCACCTGTAGTCCCAGCTACTCCGGAGGCTGAGGCAAGAGAATTGCCTAAGCCCAAGAGCTTAAGGTTGCTGTGAGCTGTGACACCTCGGCACTCTACCAAGGGTGACAAAGTGAAACTCTGTCTCCAAAACAAACAAACAAAAAAAAAACCATAACAACAACAACAACAAAGAACCCAGAAAAGTAGTGCAATCTCCAACTGTATTTGGGAATTGGCTTTTCTCCTTTTGGTTTTACTAGAGTTTAATAGCAACGTTTTCTTTCTTTCTTTCTTTCTTTTTAGAGGCAGAGTCTCACTTTATCACCCTGGGTAGAGTGCCATGGCATCACAGCTCACAGCAACCTCCAACTCCTGGGATTAGGCAATTCTCTTGCCTCAGCCTCCTGAGTAGTTGGG
>NW_003852644.1:838194-839467 GCF_000181295.1 Otolemur garnettii | reverse complement strand
GCCTTGGCCGCTTGAGCCACAGGCGCCAAGCCTGTTCCTCTTTATAGCCAAACTTCTCAAAATAATTGTATATTTTCTCACTTCTTCCCATTCTCTGTTCAACCACCTCTAATCTGGCTCCTACCCCTACCACTCCACCAAATTAACATTTGTCCAGGACACTAGTGATCTTCATGTTACCAAATATGCTTGGTCCTCTTTCTGAGTTTATCTTACTGGGCCTCTCAGCAACATTCAACATCAGTACTTGCTCCCCCTCTGCCTGCTCTCCTCTCATGACCTCTGTGGAATTGACCTCTCCTGGTCTTTCTGGGTGTGCTGGAGTAGCTCTCTCCTCCCGCATAGGAGTCCCTAGGGGCACATCCCTGGGCCCTCTTTGTTACCTACACTCATTGCTGTGGTAATCTCCCTCAATCTCAAAGCTCCAATGATCACCACTATATTGACAGTTCCCAAATGACATTTCCAAAGATGACCTGTCTTCTGACATTTTGACCCATTTTTCCAACTGCCTACCAGGCTGTATAAACTTAAATGGCAAAACAGGCATTGAGGCTCAGTGCCCGTAGCACAGTGGTTACAGCGCTGGCCACGTGCACCGAGGCTGACAGGTTCGAACCCAGCCTAGGCCAGCTAAACAACGACAACTGCAACAAACAACAACAAAAAAATAGCTGGGCATTGTGGCAGGCACCTGTAGTCCCAGCTACTTCGGAGGCTGAGGCAAGAAAATTGCTTAAGCCTGAGAGTTTGAAGTTGCTGTGAGCTGTGGCGCCACAGCACTCTACTGAGGGTGATATAGTGAGACTGTGTCTCAAAAAAAAAAAACAGGCATTGGATTGCCATGTGCCACAAGCCTCCCATCTCAATGTGTAGCATTACTCCCACACTCCACCCAGCCAGCTGTCCAAACCAGAGCCCCCTCAAAAGGTAGGGGAGGTGGCGGTTTTGAAAGTCTTTGTTAGGAAGGTATAAAACTTCTTCCTTTTTTTTTCTGTGTTGCCCAAGCTCGAGTGCAGTGGCATCATCATAGATCACTGCGACCTCAAACTGCTGGGCTCAAGGGATTCCCCTGCCTCAGCCTCCTGAGTAGCTGAGACTACAAGGGCCCACCACCACCTGGCTAATTTTTCTATTTCTTTTTTAGAGATGGGGGACTCACTATGTTGCCCAGGCTGATGTCAAATTTCTGACATCGGCTCGGCGCCTATGGCTCAACCGGCTAAGGCGCCAGCCACGTACACCTAAGGTGGCGGGTTCGAATCCCCAGCCC
>NW_003852644.1:836446-837812 GCF_000181295.1 Otolemur garnettii | reverse complement strand
GCCTGTGGTCCCAGCTACTTGGGAGGCTGAGGCAGGCGACTCGCTTGAGCCCAGGAGTTGGAGGTTGCTGTGAGCTGAAATGCCATGGCACTCTACCCAGGGGGACAGCTTTAGGCTCCTGTCTCAAAAAAAAATAAAAATAGAAATAGAAAAAGCACAACAAATAAACTTTAAAAAAAAATAGAAAAACTTGGGGCAGCACCTGTGGCTCAGTGGGTAGGGCACTGGCCCCATATACCAAGGGTGGTGGGTTCGAACCCAGCCCTGGCCAAACTGCAACAAAAAATAGCCAGGCATTGTGGTGGGCACCTGTAGTTCCAGCTACTAGGGAGGCTGAAGCAAGAGAATCACCTAAGCCCAGGAGTTGGAGGTTGTTGTGAGCTGTGACGTCACGGCAGTCTACCGAGGGCCACATAGTGAGACTCTGTCTCTAAAAAATAAAATAAAAATAGAAAAACTAGCTGGGCATTGTGGTGAGCACCTGTAGTAGTACCAGCTACTCAGGACTGAAGTAGGAGGATCACTGGAGCCCAAGAGTTTGAGGTTGCTGTGAGCTATGATGACACCATAGCACTGTAGCCTGAGGAAAGAGTGTGAGACTGTGTCTCAAACAAACAAAAAGAAGATAGCCAGGGTTGGCCATGCACAACTATAGTCCCAGCTACTCAGGAGGCTGAGGCAGGAGGATCACTTGAGCCCAGGAGTTGGAGGTTGCTGTGAGTTAGGCACAACACTCTAGCCCAGGAAACAGAGTGAAACTCTATCTCCAAAAAAAAAAAAAGGAATACAAACTGTGAGTACAGCACAATGACTTTTTAATATACTTACTCTTACCCATGTGACAGCCACCACTCAGAGCAAGATAAAAGTCTGCTCCAGTTATTCTTGCTATGTACCAAGCCACCCCAAAATTTAGACAGTGAAAATGATGACATTTGTTTTGCTCATGAAACTGGGATCCAGGCAGGGCTCAGTCCTGGGAGCTCATCTGCTCTGCCTCGAGTTGCGATCGTCTGGTCTCCCTTCACACATCTAGCTGTTGATGCTGCTATCAGCTGAGGACTCTGCTGGGGCTGGGATACCTCCATGTCCCTCTTCCTCGTGACTATGAGGCTGTGTCCTAAAGGGAATATCCTGAGGAAGAGGAGCACTTCTGCTGTGGCCTCTTCATTTGAGCCCAACCTGTACTCAAAGAGAAAGGAAGTACAGTCCTCCTTTTTTGAGACAGAGACAGTCTCACTCTGTCACCCCAGGAGAGTGCTGTTGTGTCATAGCTCACAGCAACCTCAAACTCCCACCCTGAAGCGATCCTCCTGCCTCAGCCTCCCAAGTAATTGGGTCTACAGGCACCCGCCACAACACCCGG
>NW_003852644.1:833783-836356 GCF_000181295.1 Otolemur garnettii | reverse complement strand
TGGTAGAGTGCTATGGCATTACAGCTCACAGCAACCTCAAACTCTTGGGCTCAAGCGATTCTCTTGCCTCAGCCTCCCCAGTAGCTGGGACTATGGGTGCCCACCACAAAGCCTGGCTATTTTAGTTGTTGTTCTTGTCATCATTGTTTAGCAGGTCCTGGCCAGGTTTGAACCTGCCAGCCCTAGTGTATGTGGCCAGCACCCTAACCACTGAGCTACAGGTGCCTAGCCTGTTCTTTTTTTTGAGACAGAGTCTCTAGCTGTCGCCCTTGATAACTATAGTCCCAGCTACTCAGGAGGCTGAGGCAGGAGGATCACTTGAACCCAGGAGTTGGAGGTTTCTGTGAGTTAGGCACAATACACATTCCTGAGTTAGGCAGCACTCAAGTGGAAACAATCTCCAAATGTCCATCAACTGATTAATGAATAACAAAATGGGGTCAATCCTCACAGTAGAATGTTACTCAGCTATTAAAAGGAGTCCTGTTTCACTCTTCTGAATGTGGCTAGCTGTATAATGGTCTCCAGCTCCATTTTTTATATTAAAAAGTCATTGTGCTGTACCCACAGTTTGTATTTTTATTTTTTTGAGACAGAGTTTCACTGTTTCCTGGGCTAGCCGTGGCATCACAGCTCACAGCAACCTTGAACTCTTGGGCATAAGCAATTCTTTTGCCTCAGCATCCCAAGAAGCTGACATTCTTATTTTTCAATGTCCATTAACCCCCTTTATGATTGTGTAGCTCCCACTTATTAGTGAGAACATGTGGTGCTTGTTTATTTACTCCTGAGATACTTCACTTTGTATAATGGTCTCCAGCTCCATCAAAGTTACTGCAAAAGGCACTACTTCATTCCTTTTTATGGCTGACTAGCACTCCATGGTGTGTGTACATACATTTTCTTTATCCATTCATCAGTTAAAGGGCACTTAGGTTGGTTCCACATCTTTGCCATTGTGAATTGTGCTGCAATAAACATTCAGATGTAGATATCTTTTTGATATATCTTTTTTTTTCCTTTGGGTAGATATCCAGGATTGGCATTGCTGGGTCTACTTTTAGTTATTTGAGGAATCTCCATACTGGTTGTAGTAATTTGCAGTCCCTCCAACAGTATACAAGTGTTTCCTTTTCACATCATTGGTGCCAGCATTTATTATTATTATTGAGACAGAGTTTCACTCAATCATCCTGGTAGAGTGCTGTAGCATCAAAGCTCACAGCAACCTCAAACTCTTGGGCTTAAGCAATTCTTTTGCCTCACCCCTCCCCACCAAATAGGTACCCACCACAGTGCCTAGATATTTTTCGTTGCAGTTGTCATTGTTTAGCAGGCCTGGGCCGGGCTCGAACAGCCTCCGTGCATGTGGCCAGCACCAGAACCACTGTGGTAAGGGCACTGAGCCAGTTTTTTTACTTTCTAAAAATGTTGATTCTGACATAGTGAAGGTGGTATCTTATTATGGTTTTAATTTACATTTCCATGATAATTAGTGATGTTGAATATTTTTTCATAGGTTTGTTGCTCATTTGTCTATCTTATTTTGAGAATAATCAGTTCATGTCTTTAGCCCACTTTTTGATGTTTTTTTTTTTCTTGCTAATCTGAGTTCTTTGTAGATTCTGGACATTTGCCCTTTGTCAAGTGTATAGTGTGCCAATATTTTCCCCCATTCTGTACATTGTCTCTTTACTCTGCTGATGATTTCCTTTGCTGTGCAGAAGCATTTTTTTTCTTTTTTTAAATTTCTTATAGCATAACTGTGTACATTAATGCAATCATGGGGTACAGTGTACTGTTTAAATGTACATTTTGAAATACTCTCATCAAACTGGTCAAGATAACCTTCATGTCATTTTCTTAGTTATTGAGTTAAAATGTTCATACTCTGCTTTTAGAAAGATTCACTTGTACCCTTGTAAGATAAACCATAGAGGTGACCCAACCAATCTCCCTCCCTCCCCCCGTCTACCCCTCTCACCTTGCCCTCGCACCCCCTTCCCATATTCTAAGGCTATAATTAGGTATGGCATTTCTATAAAAGCTATGAATTAGTTTCAAAATAGGGCTGTGTACATTGGATACTTTTTATTCCATTCTTGAGATACTTTGCTAAGAAGAACATTTTCCAATTCCATTCATATAAACATGAAGGAGGTAAAGTCTCCATCCTTCTTTAGGGCTGCATAGTATTCCATAGTGTACATGTACCACTATTTATAGATCCATTCGTGGGTTGATGGGCATTTGGGCTTCTTCCATGACCTAGCAATTATGAATTTGGCTGCAATAAACATTCTGATACAAATATCTTTGTTGTAATTCGATTTTTGGTCTTCTGGATATATACCTAATAAAGGAATTGTAGGATCAAATGGCAGGTCTATTTTTAATTCTCTCAGTGTTCTTCAGATGTCTCTCCAAAAGGAACGAATTAATTTGCATTCCCACCAGCAGTGTAGCAGTGTTCCCTTTTCTCCACATCCACGCCAACATCTCTGGTTTTGGGATTTTGTGATATGGGCTAATCTCACTGGGGTTAGGTGGTACCTCAAAGTAGTTTTGATTTG
>NW_003852644.1:825062-829007 GCF_000181295.1 Otolemur garnettii | reverse complement strand
GGTCCGGGCTGGGGATTCGAACCCGCCACCTTAGGTGTACGTGGCTGGCACCTTAGCCGGTTGAGCTATAGGTGCCGAGCCGAATTTGTTGAATTCTTGAGTGAACTTTTGGAATGCTCCTTGAATTTCTATTTCTATCTTTGCCTCTATTCTAATAATCTTATTTACGATCCAAATTCTGAATTCAATTTCTGACATCTCAAGTATCTGTTTATATAGAGGATCTTCAGTTTGGTCTGCCACATCCTTTCTTGGGAGGGGGGGTTGATCTACTCTGGTTATCCTTATTGTCAAAGCTTTTTCGCTGATTCTGCCCCATGATTGTTTTACTCCATTTGGCTTTTCCCCTTGAGCTTTGTCAAGGACCTGTATGGTGTTAAGGCCTGAGAGACTAGGGACCTGCTTGGTGTGGTGGGGCTAAGTGGCTCTGTCTTATTTTCAGCTGGTCTCTATCCTACCCTAGTGATTCAGTTTCTCTTGGTTGAAGTCTCAGCTGTGGAGAAATACCAGCAATTAAATCTCCCGCCCCCCATAAACAACAATTGGGCAAGGAAAATCAAACCTTCCCTCAACCATACACCTGGGGTGCCCCTCTGAATAGTCCCTGGGTGGTCTGCCCGGTTTAAGGGGTCCAAATCAGTTGTCCCAGTCAGCACCCATTTCAGGTGGAAAAGTTCAAATATTTCTGGCAGCTAAATAAGAGGGGTCTGTTCGCAGCTCAGATATAACTTGCTCCAGTGCTCCGTGAGGGCAAAGGGACCCACCCAGCAAATGGGTTAGTCTGGGAAGGTTAATACCTCCTTCCCAACCTTGCGCCCAGTCACTCATAATCCCCCAGGTCTGTGACCCTATTCACTCCAGTAGGCAACTGCTCCCGGGGTTTATGACTGGCAAATTCAGCCAGAAATCTGAGTTTGGCAGGGGGGCTTTGCATGTTTAAATTAGGCTTCTGTCTGGCTAGATTCCTCTGCAAGTCAGAGGCTGCATTCAGCTCTGGGCAGCAGACAAATAGCAGTTTACACTCAGGTGTCAATTCCAGCCTCTGCCCGCCCACTGCCTTTGTCTCAGCTGTATCACCCTGAGGGCTGGTGCTAATGGTCTCTTTACTTACAAAAGTTATCAGTGTTCCTCCTGTGGCTCCTGTCTGGAACCGCTGGTTGCCCAGAGAGACAGGGCTGGAATGGCATCAGTTCACAGCTCAGGATGCCACTGTTACTGTATTGGCTTCCTCCGAGCCAACTCTCTTCTCCTCACGCCTGAGCCACAGTCAACATAGAGCAGTACCAGCCCTTTCTCCCTCCACTTCTCTCAAGGAGATGCCCAGGAATCTGGACTCCATAGGTAACAAACCTCCAGACCTCGAAGTGGGAGGGTGGGGACTTCTCAGTGTTCTGGTTGCAGGTGGGGAATATATACAGTTTTATACAGTTTTACAGTTTTATGCCTGGCAGGAGGGTGCCGTGGCACGCCAGCAAGGGTAGGAGGTCCAGTTTTTAGGGGGTCTCTCCCATGGGATAGAGTGGGAGGAAGTTTGAACTCTGCTCGCTTGTTTGCATGGAGTAAACTGCGAGCCCTTGTTGTGGGGGAAGGGACTCCCGTCCGCTTGGTGGTGAATTTTGTACCTTTTGGTTGTATTTTTGGGGTCACAGCTCACCTCAGGAAGGTTGAAGTGCTCTTCAATCTCTCTCAGCTCCACTCTAAACCATCAACTAACTTGCTAAACTTCTGTCTTTAAGCCTCCTTCTGGACGGGAGCTTCTGTAAAAAGCTGGCTGCAGTCCACCATCTTGGCTCTGCTCCCCCAGAAGCTTTTTATTTTTTATTTTTATTTTTATTTTTTTGAGACAGAGTCTCACTCTGTCGCCCTGGGTAGAGTGCCATGGCATCATAGCTCACAGCAACCTCAGACTCCTGGGCGAGCAATTCTCTTGCCTCAGCCTCCCAAGTAGCTGGAACTACAGGTGCCCACAACAAGGCCCGGCCATATTTTTTGTTGTTGCAGTTGTTATTCTTGTTTAGCTGTCCTGGGCCAAGTTTGAACCCACCAGCTTCAGTGTATGTGGCTGGCGTTCTGCCCATTGAGCTACAGGGGCTGCCATGCAGAAGCTTTTTAATTCAATTAAATCCATTTGTTTATTTTTGTTGTTGCCATATTTACTTTTAGAGTCTTGCTCATAAATGCTTTGTCTAGGCCAATGTCTAGAAGAGGTTTTTCTAGACCTTTTCTAGACCTCTTTTCTAAACTTTTTTCTTCTAGAATTGTTATGGTTTCAGGTCTTCAGAGTTTAATCCATCTTGAGCTTGTGTGTGTGTGTGTGTGTGTGCGTGTGTGTGTGTGTATTTTCTTTTTTGGAGACAGAGTCTCACTTTGTCACCCTCAGTAGAGTGCCATGGCTGGCATCATAGCTCAGAACAATGTCAAACTCTTGGGCTAAACTGATCCTTTTGCCTCAGCCTCCCAAGTAGCTGCGACTACAGGCACCCACCACAACGCCCAGCTATTTTTTTCAGAGATATGTCTTACTCTTGCTCAAGCTGGTCTTGAACCTGTGGGCTCAGGTGATCCACCCGCCTCAGCCTCCCAAAGTACTAGGATTATAGGTGTGAGCTACTGTGTCTGGCCCATCTTGAGTTAATTTTTTTTATATGGTGAAAGATGGGGTCCTGTTTCACTCTTCTGAATGTGGCTAGCCAATTTTCCCAGCACCATTTATTGAATAGAGCATCGTTATTCCAGTCTATGTTGTTTGCTTTGTAGAAAATCAGTTGGTCATAACTACGCATATATGGTTTTGTTTCTGGGTTCTCTGTTCTGTTCCATCATTCTTTTTTTTTTTTTTTTGTAGAGACAGAGTCTCACTTTGTCGTGCTTGGTATAGTGCTGTGGTGTCACAGCTCACAGCAACCTCACCTCCAGTTCTTGGGCTTAGGCGATTCTCTTGCCTCCGCCTCCTGGGTAGCTGGGACTACAGGCACTCACCACAACGCATGGCTATTTTTTTGTTGCAGTTTGGCTGGGGCCGGGTTTGAATCAACCACCCTTGGTATATGGGGCTGGAGCCCTACTCACTGAGCCACAGGTGCTGCCCCTCTTTTAAAAAAAAAAAACTTTCTTTTTATTATAGAATTTTCTTTCTTTCTTTCTTTCGTTTTTTTGGCCGGGGCTGGGTTTGAACCCACCACCTCTGGCATATGGGGCCGGCACCCTACCCTTTTGAGCCACAGACACTGCCCTTTTTTTTTGAGACAAAGTCTCAAGCTGTCACCCTGGGTATAGTGCCATAGCGTCACAGCTCACAGCAACCTCAAACTCTTGGGCTTAAGCAATTCTCTTGCCTCAGCCTCCCAAGTTGTTGGGACTACAGGTGCCCGCCACAACACCCAGCTATCACTAATCTACTTTCTGTAGATTTACCTAATCCGGATATTTCATATAAATGGGATCATACAATGGGATCCTTTGTGTTTGATTCTTTTCCTTAATTAATGATTGCAAGGTTCATTCATGTGGTAGCATGTGTCTTCACTTCATTCCTTTTAATAGCTGAATAACATTCCACTGTGGGGATTGACCCCATTTTGTTATTCATTAATCAGTTGATGGACATTTGTATTGTTTCCACTTGAGTGCTGCTATGAACACCTGTGTATACGTTTTTTGCATAGATGTGTTTTCATTTCTCTAGCAAAAGAATTCTGGGTCTCATGATAACTTTAATTTGTTTGTGACCTTGCCAACACTTATTCCCTCCATCCTTTTTATTATAACCATTCAAGTAAGTATGAAGTGTTATTTTAGGCTCGGCACCTATAGCTCAACCGGCTAAGGCGCCAGCCACGTACACCTAGGGTGGCAGGTTCGAATCCCCAGCCCGGACCTGCCAAACAACAATGACTGCTGCAACCAAAAAATAGCCGGGCGTTGTGGCGGGCGCCTGTGGTCCCA
>NW_003852644.1:820860-823030 GCF_000181295.1 Otolemur garnettii | reverse complement strand
GCCTGTAGTCCCAGCTACTGGGAGGCTAAGGTAAGAGAATCACCTAAGCCCAGGAACTGGAGGTTGCTGTGAGCTGTGACGCCATGGCACTCTACCAAGGGCGATAAACTGAGACTCTGTTTCTACAAAAATAAAGAAAAAAGAACAGCCTGAGCCAGAGCAAGACTTCATCTGTAAAAAACAGCCAGGCATAATAGCCTAGCGATGTGGCGGGTGCCTGTAGTCCTAGCTACTCAGGAGGCTGAGGCAAGAGAATCACTTAAGCCCAAAAGTTTGAGGGTGCTGTGACCTGTGATGCCACAGCTCTCTACTGAGTGTGACATAGTAAGATTCTATCTTGAACAAACAACAATATATATATTGTTATATATGTTTTGCACAACCTCTCTAGCTGTTTCCTGTTAAGAGTTAGTCTAATATAAACTACTCTATCATGGTTAGAATCCAGTCTCCAGAAGTTATTCTTAACTCCTCCAGTGCCTCACACACACCCTCAACACCAAATAACCAATGCATCTTGTCTCCTTCTGAAATTTTATTTCCCCCATCTCCAGTGCCACCTCCCTGGCCAGTCTTCCCTTGCCTATCTCCTCTGTGGGCATCCCACCCCGCCTCTCTTCCCAGTGTCCTGTCCTGTGGCACCCAGGGAGCACACCACGTTCCAGCCTCAGCAGTCATCTTGCAGCTGAGGATGTGAACATGAAGTCAGGGTCACTTTACAAAGCTAACTTGTTTTTATCCTTCCTGCCTCCAACTTTAAATGTTGTCCCTGGTTTATCCTCATTCAAGACAGATCTGGCCCTAGGTGAGCCAGAAGGAAGTCAAATCAAACACATTATTTCCCTTAGCTTTCTCTTGGCTGAATTTATCACTACGTGTTAGTGATACTTGGTTTCTTTTTTTTTTTTTTAATTTGGTTTCTTTTTTTCCAAAAATCTCCAAAGGCCATGCTTGTGGTCTATGGGACACCAGTTGCTATAGCAACCCTGAGCAAGCACTTGTGAACGGAAGCTGGTTGTACCCTGTCAGCAGGAGAGTCTAGGAGGAAGCTGTTGCAAGTGGAGGCTGCATATTAAACAGAGCCAAAAGACAGACTGGTAGACGGAAGGAGACCTGTGGTGTCCAAGGAACAAGGAACCAGAGAAATGATCTTCACCTAGTGAGAAACTGAAAGAGAAGGTCGACTTCTTTCTACCACCTTCATTTTTTATGAGCCCACCTGATTGCAAATGCAACACCAGAAACACACCCTTGCTGTTGTTTTTCCAGGAGAGAATGAAAGTCAGCCAGGGAGAACAGTGAATGGAGACCTCCCTCTTGGGTTGGGCTTTCTGCTGAGTCACTGCTGTAATGGCTACCAGAGACAACTGACTCCTCTGTCATAGCCTGTTTCTACGGCAACCATTGAGCAAGGCAGAGGAAAGCCAGCCTCTGTCTGAGACTAAGAAACCCCGCCACCATGTTGCCTTTTGTTTTTCTCTCCATACCATTTTTAGAGACTATTTTTTAAAAAAGCTTTTCCTTTGAAAAATCCCTGCTCATTAAAAAAAATCCAAACAGTACAGAAGTGTACAAAGTGAGAAAAACTCCTTGTCACTTTCCCACTGTGTCCCCCAGCAAGCTGCTCTAGCCACCTGTCCGGTTTAGCTCACACTTCTCTACTGACTCCACACGTCATTCTATTTTCACTTAACAAGACAAATGAAGACTGTTCCCTGTCAGCACAGAAGAACCTGACTTGAACATACATACCATTCATAAATTATTTCACGTGTCCTCCATGGAGGGTCGGTTTGGCTATTTCCAGTTTCTTTGTGTTTTTACTATCATGAAGAATTCTGCATCCTGGCATGTGTGTTTTTGTACTTAGGCAAAGGTGTCTTAGGTGAGATCCCTAGGAGTGGGACTGCCAGGTTATGTGGATAGTTGTAGCCAATATGGCCTCCAAAATATTGGGTATTGGCAAGTTTCACCTTTACAAATCTAAATAGGTTGGCTCGGTGCCTGTGGCTCAACCGGCTAAGGCGCCAGCCATGTACACCTAAGGTGGCGGGTTCGAATCCCCAGCCCGGACTCACCAAACAACAATGATGGCTGCAACCAAAAAATAGCCAGGCGTTGTGGTGGGCGCCTGTGGTCCCAGCTACTTGGGAGGCGGAGGCAGGAGACT
>NW_003852644.1:818217-820639 GCF_000181295.1 Otolemur garnettii | reverse complement strand
GTCACAGGTCACAGCAACATCCAATTCCTAGGTTTAGGCGATTCTCTTGCCTCAGCCTCCCGAGTACCTGGGACTACAGGCACCCACCATAACGCCTGGCTATATTTTTGTTGCAGTTTGGCTGGGGCCAGGTTTGAACCCCCTACCCTCAGTATATGGGGTTCAAACCCACCACCCTACCCACTGAGCCATAGGCATTGTTCTCTCTCTCTCTCTTTTTTTTTTTGAGACAGAGTCTCATGATGTCACCCTTGGTACAGTGTCATGGCATTACAGCTCACAGCAACCTCAAACTCTTGGGTTTAAGCAATTCTCTTGCCTCAGCCTCCCAAGTAGCTGGGACTACATTTTATTTGCATTTTTTTCATGATGAGTGAGGTTGGACAATCCTTTATTGTCTTCATTGGCTTTTTGAGCTGTGCAGTTGCATCTGTGTAGTTCTTTGTCAGATTTCCACTGAGTCAGCAGGCAGAGTTTGCATCCTGAAGGCTGTAATTCACGTGCTGCACGCATTCTGCCCTGGCCTGTGGCATATCAGACTTTGTTCATGGTGCTTTCCATGCAAAAGTTGAATAATCTTTTCCTTTATACCTCCTGACTTGCATATCAACCTTTTTTTTTTTTTGAGACAAAGTCTCACTCTATTGCCCTGGGTAGAGTGCAGTGACGTCATCATAGCTCGTAGCAACCTCAAACTGTTGGGATTGAGCCATCCTCTTGACTCAGCCTTCCGAGTAGCTGAGACTACAGGCACCTGCCACAATGCCTGGTTAGTTTTCTATTTTTAGTAGAGGCAAGTTCTCTCAAACTCCTGAGCTCGGGCAATCCACCTGCTTCAGCCTCCCAGAGTGCTGGCATTACAGGTATGAGCCACCGCACCTGGCCTCAAGATCATTTCTAGGGCTGTGCCTGTGGCTCAAAGAAGTAAGGCGCCAGTCCCATATGCTGGAGGTGGCGGAGATGGTGGGTTCAAACCCAGCCCCAGCCAAAAATAAATAAATAAATAGAGGCCTGGGAGCTGTGGCTCAAGTGGCTAAGGCACCAGCCACACACACCTGAGGTGGCGGGTTTGAATCCAGCCCGGGCCCACCAAACAACAATGATGGCTACAACCAAAAAATAGCCGGGCATTGTGGCAGGCGCCTATAGTCCCAGCTACTTGGGAGGTGGAGGCAGGAGAATTGCTTGAGCCCAGGAGTTGGAGGTTACTGTGAGCTGTGATGCCACGGCACTACCCAGGGCGACAGCTTGAGGCTCTGTCTCAAAAAAATAAATAAATAAAAGAAGCAGAAGTTAAAAGAAAAAAAAAGTTTTAAAAGCCACTTATGGTGGCGACTGTGGCTCAGTGAGTAGAGCACTGGCCCCATATACTGAGGGGGCAGGTTCAAACCTGGCCCCAGCCAAACTGCAACCAAAAATTAGCCGGGTGTTATGGCAGGTGCCTGTAGTCCCAGCTACTGGGAAGGCTGAGGCAAGAGAATTGCTTCAGCCCAGGAGTTGGAGGTTGCTGTGACCTGTGTGACGCCACAGCACTCTACCAAGGGCAACAAAGTAAGACTCTGTCTCTACAAAAAAAGCCACTTATGTTTTCTTCCAGTATAAGTTTATCTTCTGAATGTTTAATTATTTTCTGATAGATATACACAGAGAACTGTGCCCAACAGGGGATACACATTCCTTCAAAAACACTAGAAACATTCAGAAAAATATCATGCTGTGGCCTACAAAGAAAAGGTCACCCAACTGCAAAGAATGAAAGTCCGACAGACCACATCACTGCAGTGCAAAAAGACAGAGATTAAACAGGAAAAGATAACACCCCCACCAAGATTGTTCTTGCCTTTCATAAGGTGACAGAGGCATTGGGGCAAAATGGAGAACCAAGTAAACCTGGAGTAGACCAAGAAATGAGCTTTTCCCAGCCCAGGAGGCCCTGATGGCTGAGGTGGAAATTGTGGGGCTGCATCTGTCCTCCAGGTTGTTGGTTTGGCTTTGTACATTATTCTGCATCTTTTGCTAATTAACTTGGGACCAAAGACAACCAATGTTTCTACCTATCTGCAGCTGCCAGAGCCTCTGGAGATACTTCAGGGAAGCCCCCACACTGCGTTTGCCCAATTGCACCTGTTGGCTATAGACTCCCCAAAATCGCCACCAGTAAAACCTGTTGTTCAGGCAAAGCTGCATTTATTGGACTCACTGCAGTGAGGAAAATACTACCTCAGCAGAGTCTCACGTGAGGAAACTAGGAGAGAAAATGCTCGGAGCCTTGTGGAGTGTGATTCAAGGTGGGAAGCTGAGGTCAGGTGGTGTTTATTACAGCATCATTTTGGATTGGTGGACACAGCCTGGGGCTGGGGCTTGGCAAAGCAAGTCTTTCTTTTCTTTTTTTTTTTTTTTTGAGACAAAGTCTCACTCTATT
>NW_003852644.1:813223-814515 GCF_000181295.1 Otolemur garnettii | reverse complement strand
AAAAAAAGAAATCTGTGGGCGGCGCCTGTAGCTCAGTGGGTAGGGCACCAGCCACATACACTGAGGCTGGCTGGTTCAAACCCGGCCCAGGCCAGCCAGCTAAAAGAACAATGACAACTGCAACAATAAAAAAAAAAAGCCACGGTTCAGTGCCCATAGCTCAGTAAGTAGGGCACTGGCTACATACACCCGGGCTGGCGGGTTTGAGCCTGGCCCAGTCCTGCTAAACAACAATGACAACTGCAACCAAAATATAGCCAGATGTGGTGATGCCTGTAGTCCCAGCTACTCAGGAGGCTGAGGCAAGAGAATCAAGCCCAAGAGTTTGAGGTTGCTGTGAGCTATGATGTTACAGCACTCTACCCAGGGCAACAGCTTGAGACTGTCTCAAAAAAAAAAAAAAAAGGCTCAGCACCTGTGGCTCAAGTGGCTAACATGCCAGCCACATACACCTGAGCTGGCAGGTTCGAATCCAGTCTGGGCCTGCCAAACAACAATGATAGCTGCAACCAAAAAATAGCTGAGTGTTGTGGCAGGTGCCTGTAGTCCCAGCTACTTGGGAGACGGAGGCAGGAGAATGTCTTGAGCCCAGGAGTTGGAGGTTGCTGTGAGCTGTGATGTCACAGTACTCTATCAAGGGTGACAGCTTGAGGCCTCTGTCTAAAAAAAAGAAAGAAAGAAAGAAAGAAATCTTCTGTGTTTGAAACAAGCCACCTTGCTTTGGGGCTGCTGAGAGGTGCAACTGATCAGAGCTGGCCAACACCACCAACTCCACCTCCGCAACAAGGTGTGCAGGGTGGGTGACACATGAGGGAGCATGTGGGAATGCCTCTGCAAGACACCCACTCCCTGGGTGGCGCCTGTGGCTCAGTGGGTAGGGAACCCACCCCATATACCAAGGATGGCGGGTTCAAACCTGGCCTGGCCTTGGCCAAACTGCAACAAAAAAATAGCCGGGTGTTGTAGTAGGCGCCTGTAGTCCCAGCTACTCAGGAGGCTGAGGCAAGTGAATCACCTAAGCCCAGGAGTTGGAGGTTGCTGTGAGCTGTGTGACAACACGGCACACTAATGAGGGTGATAAAGTGAGACTCTGTCTCTACAAAAAAAAAAAAAAAGACAATCACTCCCTGACAGGAGAGATGTTTGGTCTGTCCCTTTCCCATCTGAAAGTGGCTGAGGTCCAGGTGCTGTTGTTTAGCATGTCAAAGAGGCAGCAGGCTGTCAGTAACCCAAGAAGCAGGATCCCCTACTGCAGTCCCCTGCAGGAAGGGGTACAGGGAGGCTGCCTTGTA
>NW_003852644.1:811259-813024 GCF_000181295.1 Otolemur garnettii | reverse complement strand
TTTTTTGGTTGCAGCTGTCATTGTTGTTTGGCAGGCCCAGGCTGGATTTGAACCCACCACCTTAGGTGTATGTGGCTGGCGCCTTAGCCACTTGAGCCAGTATTTCTCCTTCAGTTGTATTGGCCAATACTCCCAGGGCAGTGGCAAACCATGCTGGTGACCAGAGGGACTTTATCTTGTTCTTAACTAATGAAAATGCTTTGGATGTTCCACCCTTAAGCATAGGACAGCTTGTGGCTTGACATGGACATGATCCACTCACAAAGCTGTCTGTCGTCTGTTGTAGATTTCACTTTCCGAAAACAGTTGGAATAATATTTCCCATTCCACTTGTCCTCCCAGGACATTTACACTCTCCTATCAAGAGGTGGAGTCCCTTTGAACCTGGGTGGGCAGCTGTGGCTGCTTTGAGTAAACAGAGTCTGGCAGAAGTGACAGTAGTGACTTCCAAGGCATGAAAACCTCCTCCCTTGGAACCAGAGGACATGGTGTAAAGAAGATAACAGAGGAGGCACTTGTGAAGAGAAACCAATGCCCTCAGCACCCACTGCCCTGCTTGCCAGCCCTGTCACTGTGTCACCTAGGCAATGGCTGCTCGGTAAAGTGAGTGCTTTGAGTTGTTTTAAGCCACTGTTTGGGAATAGTTGGTTAAGTACCACTTTTTTTGCAGTTTGGCCAAGGCCGGGTTTGAACCTGCCACCCTCGGATATGGGGCTGGCGCCCTACTCCCTGAGCCACAGGTGCCACCCTAAGCATTCACTTATTAACTGAATCATCATCTATTCTAATGTTATTCCTGTTTTAAAATGCCTGTAGTCCCAGTTACTTGGGAGGCTAAGCTGGGAGCATCACTTGAGCTCAGGAGCTGAGGCTTCAGGGAGCTGTGATTGTGTTACCGGATAAAGAGGGTCTGGTTGCCTGTCACTGTCAGCGAATATGCAGAAATAGTGATAGGTCCACCATACTTTGTCAGGCCAGAATTCTGGAGAACAGTGAGAATAGCCTTTCCAAAACTGTTTTGTTCTTCCATTTCCAAAATTACAGTTTTATGCATAAAAGTTCAATGGAAAGGCTTAGCACCTATACCTCAGCGGCTAGGGCGCTAGCAATATATACCAGGCCTTGGCTCAGCTCCTATAGCTCAGTGGCTAGGGTGCCAGCCTCATACACCGGGGATGGCAGGTTCAAACCCAGCCCGGGCCTGGCAAACAACAATGGCAACTACAAAAAAAAAAATAGCTGGGCGTTGTGGTGGGCACCCATAGTCCCAGCTACTCTGGAGGCTGAGGCAAAAGAATCGCTTAAGCCCGAGAATTTGAGGTTGCTGTGAGCTGCAATGATTGCTGTAAGCCGTGATGCCACAGCACTCTACCGAGGGTGACATAGTTAAACTCTGTCTCAAAAAAAAGGCTCAATGCCTATAGCTCAGCAGCTAGGGCACCAGCCATATACACCAGAGCTGGCAGGTTTGAATCCAGCCCAGGCCTGCCAATCAACAGTGGCAAGTACTGTGTTTCCCCAAAAATAAGACAGTCTTATATTTATTTTTTCTTAAGAAGACACACTAGGGATTATTATTATTTATTTTTTTTTTGCAGTTTTTAGCCAGGGCTGGGTTTGAACCCACCACCTACCTCTGGGTTCAAGGTGGGGCCAGTGCCCTACTCCTTTGAGTCACAGGTGTCAGCCACACACTAGGGCTTATTTTCAGGGGATGTCTTCCTCTGACACATCCTTCCTCTTTTTTTTTTTTTTTTTTGAGACA
>NW_003852644.1:807191-810579 GCF_000181295.1 Otolemur garnettii | reverse complement strand
CAAGAGAATCACTTAAGCCCAAGAGTTTGAGGTTGCTGTGAGCTGTGATATCACAGCACTTTACCAAGGGCAACACAGTGAGACTCTGTCTCAAAAAAAAAAATAAAAACTTCTAAGCAAGGACCATGCCAACATCTATTCTAAATAATAATCAGTATACCTTAGTGACCTGTTACAATGTTCCAGTTCAAAAGCTAATCTCCTGGCGGCGCCTGTGGCTCAAGGAGTAGGACGCTGGCCCCATATGCTGGAGGTGGTGGGCTCAAACCCAGCCCCAGCCAAAAACTGCAAAAAAAAAAAAAAAAAAGCTAATCTCCTAGGCTTGATGCCTGTAGCACAGTGGTTATGGCTCCAGCCACATACACCCAGGCTGGTAGGTTTGATCCCAGTCTGAGCCTACTAAACAATAACAACTGCAACAAAAAAAATAGCTGGGCATAGTGGCAGGCGCCTGTAGTCTCAGCTACTTGGGAGGCTAAGGCAAGAGAATTGCTTGAGCCCAAGAGTTTAAGGTTGCTGTGAACTGTGACGCCACATCACTCTACCAAGGGCCACATACTGAAACTATGTCCCAGAAAACAAAATAAAAAAAACAAAAGTTAATCTCCTAAATCAATCCACCTAAACTACTCAAGATAGGCATCTTTAGGGTGGGAGCTAAATTTACAAAACAGTAAGAATGGGAGATTGGGGTGAAGGTCAGGCAGGACCTAAACCGACCAGACCAACTGTGTCATGTCTGCCCTAGCCTGCCTGCCTGACTCCATCTTATTCTCACTATATGTGCTTTCAGGTGTACCTGTGAGTAACCATTGCACTCCAGCCTGGGCAGCATAGCAAAACTCTGTCTCTGAAAAAAGAAAGAGGAAGAGAATTGAATTTTATCAAATGCTGTGTTTTCTTCTTTCCTTTTTTTTTGAGACAGAGTCTCACTATGTTACCCTCGGTAGAGTGCTGTGGCGTCACAGCTCACAGCAACCCCAAATTCTTGGGCTTAAGCGATTCTCTTGCCTCAGCCTCCAAAGTAGCTGGGACTCCAGGCGCCCACCACAACGCCTGGCTATATTTTTTTTTTGAGGAACATGAAACAAAGTGTTATTTGTTCATTTCTTGCATTTGAAGTACTCTTCGATGACATCCTTCGCCTGAGATTCTTTGCCATAATCCTTGACTACTACACAACTGCAGCCAACCACTTTACAGGGTTTCCCCTCTCTGTCAATTTTACAAATGCCTACCCATTCCCCTCGTTTCATGTTGTCATCAAACTTAATTAGGTTGATTTGGTGTTCAGCACAAAGGGCCTCCACCAACTTGACATACATAGGCTCATCATAGTTGGATGGGCTTGGCGCTTGTCTAAGGCTTTGGCAGCTTCGTGGATTCCACGTGCAAGGCCATCATGGATGAGGGCAATCTTCAGCACCTCTTGTAAAGCAGTGTTAACGTCCATTACACCTCTAGCAGCAATGCCTTCCTCGGCCGTGGTGGGGGGTGACGGGTAAAATTGAATCTTGAACTCACTTAAGCCTCCGACTTCATGTCGGCAGCAGCAGGGAAAGAGGAACCTCCTGGCTATTTTTTTGTTATAGTTGTCATTGTTGTTTAGCAAGCTTGGCTGGGTTCGAACCCACCAGCCCTGGTGTATGTGGCTGGCACCATAACCACTGTGCTATGGGCACCGAGCCTTTTTTTGTTTGTTTTTGTTTTGTTTTTGAGACAGTCTCACTTTGTCACCCTTGGTAGAGTGCCGCGGAGTCACAGCTCATAGCAACCTCAAATTCTTGGGCTCAAGCGATTCTCTTGCCTCAGCCTCCCAAGTAGGTGGGACTATAGGAGCCTGCCACAATGCCTGGCTATTTTTGTTGTTGTTTTAGTTGTCATTGTTTGGCAGGCCCAGGCTCAGTTCAAACCCGCCAGCTCTGGTGTATGTGGCTAGCATTCTAGCCGCTGAGCTAAAGGGGCTGAGCCTTCTTTTTTTTTTTAAGACAGAGTCTCAAGCTGTCACCCTGGGTAGAGTGCTGTGGCATCACAGTTCACAGCAACCTCAAACTCTTGAGTTTAAGCAATTCTCTTGCCTCTGCCTCCCAAGTAGCTGGGACTACAGGTGCCCACCACAACGCTGGGCTATTTTTTTTTTTTTTTGCAGTTTTTTGTTTGGAGCTGCGTTTGAACCTGCCACCCTCAGAATATGAGGCCAGCGCCCTACTCCTTGAGCCACAGGCACCGCCCAGGCCAGGCTATTTTTTTGAGATGGGGTCTCACTCTTGCTCAGGCTGGTCTCTAACCTGTGAGCTCAGGCAATCCTCCCCTCTCAGCCTTGCAACTGCTGGGATTACAGGCGTGAGCCACTGCACCTGGCTTCTTTCTTCTCTTTTATTTATTTATTTATTTATTTATTTATTTTGTAGAGACAGAGTTTCACTTTATCACCCTTGGTAGAGTGCCATGGCATCACATAGCTCACAACAACCTCCAACTCCTGGGCTTAGATGATTCTCTTGCCTCAGCCTCCCTGAGTAGCTGGGACTACAGGCACCCACCACAACACCCGGCTATTTTTTTGTTGCAGTTTGGCCGGGGCTGTAGTCATACCCACTGAGCCACAGGCGTGGCCCCTTTCCTTATGTTTTATTTTGATAAAATATACATGTAAAATTTACCACTTTAGGGCTGTGCCTGTATAAATAGCCAGGCTGTGTGGTAGGTGCCTGTAGTCCCAGCTACTTGGGAGACTGAGATGGAAGGATCACTTGAGCCCAAGAGTTGGCGTTTGCTGTGAGCTATGATGCCATTGCACTCTACTAGGGGTGCCAAAGTGAGACTCTGTCTCAAAAAAGAAAAAGAAAAGAAAAGAGAAAGGTTGAATTCATAGAAGCAGAGAGCAGGCCGGGCGTGGCTCACGTCTATAATCCTAGCACTCTGGGAGGCCGAGGCAGGTAAATTGCTTGAGCTCACAAGTTCAAGATCAGCCTGAACAAAAGCGAGACCCCCTTCTCTACTAAAAGTAGAAAAACGGAGGCACAAGGATTGCTTGAGCCCAAGAGTTGAGGTTGCTGTGAACTGTGACACCACGGCACTCTACCCAGGATGACATAGTGAGACTCTGTCTAAAAAAAAAAAAAAGAAGCAGAGAGCAGAACAATGTTCCCGGGGATTGGGGTTTATGTGAAGATAGGATCATAGGGAGAGGAGGATGGGGTGATGTTGCTTAAAGGATACAAAATTTCAGTTAAATAGGGGGCACAAGTCCAAGAGATTTACTGTACACGGTGATGACTATAGTTAATAACAATGTATTCTTTCTTTTTTTTTTTTTTTGAGACAGAGCCTCAAGCTATCCACCTGGGTAGAGTGCTATGGCATCACAGCTCACAGCAACCTCCAA
>NW_003852644.1:802237-806430 GCF_000181295.1 Otolemur garnettii | reverse complement strand
TTTTTTTTTTTTTGGTCAGTTTTTGGCTAGGGCTGGGTTTCAACCTACCACCTCCAGTATATGGGGCTGGTGCCCTGCTCACTGAGCCACAGGCACCACCCTGGCTATTTTTTTGTTGCAGTTCGGCCGGGGCCAGGTTTGAACCCACCACCCTTGGTATATGGGGCCAGAGCCCTACTCACTGAGCCATAGGCACCATCCAGCTTTTGGATTATATTAGCTAATACTTTTATTTTGGAAATGTGTATCAGTACTTATCCATGATGTTAGTAGTTTTTTGCTCATGGGTGTGTGTATGCGTGTGTTGTCTTCCTCAAGTCTGGAAACTAGATTCAGCCAGAAGAGCCCACAGTTTGCCAGCCACCTGTCTGCATACTTCCAGTGGAGTAGCAACCAGGACCCCCAAAGAGTCTGTTTGTGTCACTAACATGCTTCTGGAGGAAGAAGGTTATTCTAGCTTCATAAAACACACCTGGAAGCTTTTTTATTTTCTTTTTTCGAGACAGAGTCTCACTATGGTATAGTGCTGTGTTGTCACAGCTCACAGCAACCTGAGACTCTTAGGCTCAAGCAACCCTCCTGCCTCAGCTTCCACAGTAGCTGGGACTATAGGTGCTCACCACAACGTCTGGCTAATTTTTCTGTTTTTTAGTAGAAAAGGGGTCCTATTCCTTTTTTCTAATTTTGAGACAGAGTCTCACTATGTTGCCCTCAGTAGAATGCCATGGTGCCACAGCTCATAGCAACCTCAAACTCTTGGGCTTAAGCGGTTCTCTTGCCTCAGCCTTCCAAGGAGCTGGGACTACAGGCACCTGCCACAGCGCCTGGCTATTTTTTTTTGTTGCAGTTGTCATTGTTGGCTGGGTTGGGCCAGATTCGAACCTACCAGCCTTGGTGTATGTGGCTGGCACCATAACCAGTGTGCTACAGGTGCCAAGCCAGGGGTCCTATTCTTGCTCAGGCTGGTCTAGAACTCCTGAGCTCAAGGGATCCAGCTGCCTCAGCCTCCCAGAGTGCTAGGATTACAGGAGTGACCACTGTGACTGGCCTTGGAAGCTTTTCTCTATTTTCTTTTAAATGCTAGAATTGCTTGTGTCTTAAAGGCTAGAAATAATTCCTTTGAGGATTCACCAGGCCTGAGACTATTGCAGGGGTGCTTGTGTGACAATTTGCTCAGTTGTTGTTGGGGTGTCCTGGCTTCTCCAGCTGTCCCACCCTGGGAAGGACATGTTCCTTAAAACCCTTCAGTACACTAGTGTGGGAGGTGGGCAGGGAGATATGAGAAGCTCCTTTCAGCAACTCATGCTTTTTGGTCACTTGGGATATGAAGACATGAAGGCCAGGTCACCACTCAAACTCTGAATGCACCTCCCTTTTGGTTAAAATGGTTCAAGAGCTAAGAGCTCTCTTTCCACCTCCCCTTCCATTTCTTCTGCCCTTCTCCTCCCCTCCCACAACCCTCAAGGCCCTGCCCATGCACTCCCCTCCATCCTCCTCCCATGTGGGGGAGATGGAGCAAGTGAAAGGTTCATATGCAGCCAGTGAGAATGTACAATGGTACAGGGTCTTTGAATAACTGATAGTTTCTTATAAACTTAAACTTCAGCTATCCTTTTTTTTTTTTTTAATGAGACAGAGCCTCAAGCTGTCACCCTGGGTAGAGTGCTATGGCATCACAGCTCACAGCAACCTCCAACTCCTGGGCTCAAGCGAGTCTCCTGCCTCAGCCTCCCAAGTAGCTGGGACCACAGGCGCCCGCCACAACGCCTGGCTATTTTTTTTGGTTGCACCCGTCATTGTTGTTTGGCGGCCTGGGCTGGATTTGAACCCACCACCTTAGGTGTATGTGGCTGGCGCCTTAGCCACTTGAGCCACAGGTGCCAAGCCAACTTCAGCTATCCTAAACCAAGGAATTTCACTTTTAAGTGTATACCAAAAAGAAATGAATGTAATATGAAAGTATCCACCCTTGTATTATGAAAAGTAGAGACATACACAGCTGGATACTTTCTGGACAGCCCTTGGATGTCTCTGCAAGGGTGTGCATACCTGCTTTATCCATAATAGCCCAAAACTGGAAACAGGCCAACATCTGTCAATAGATGAACAGATGAACAAAGCTGTGTATCTTCCTAGCACTCTGGGAGGCCAGGGTGGGTGGATTGCCTAGCTCACAGGTTGGAGATCAGCCTGAGCCAGAGCAAGAGCTTGTCTCTAAAAATAGCGGGGCGTTGTGGCAGGTGCGTATAGTCCCAGCTACTTGGGAGGCTTAGGCATGAGAATTACTTAAGTCCAAAAGTTTGAGGTTGCTGTGACCTATGGCACTACGGCACTCTACCCAGGGCAACAAAGTGAAACTCTGTCTCAAAAAAAAAAAAAAATGTGTATCTCCATACCATGGGATACTACCCAGTAATAAGAGGGAACAGAGGCAGGAGCAGCACACCTGTAATCCCAGCAACTCAGGAGTCTGAGGCTGAAGGATCACCTGACATGTGAGTTCAAGACCAGCCTGGGCAACATAGCAAGATCTCATGTCTACAAAAACTTTGAAAAAAGGAAGGAAAATTCCAATATGGCTATGGATCTCAAAAACATTATGCTAAGGGAGAGATGCCAAACACAAAAGACTTCACACTTTATGTTTACATTTATAGGAAGATGCAAAATCAGCCTGTTGTGAAAAACGTTCACGAGTGTTAGCCTTTGGAGCTTGTTTTACTGCAGCCTCCACTTTGTATGAGAAATTCAAGTTATATATTAATCTGTGCACACTTGTCAGTGCAATATGAATTTTCAAATGTCAGCTTCTAAAGCTATCCATTTCACTTGAAGTGCCACTTTAACTGTCTTGCATCAGTTTCCTCATGTACGTGTAGCTAATACCTTCATCATCAATGTGAGTCTGAGTGTTTTAGAATTCTCATTATGTTTTTTTTTAATTTGCCAAGAGTAGACATTATGTGTTACTCTGATTTGCTTGCATTGTCCTCTGAGAGTGTGGTCTGCCTGCTACCAACTCCAAGAACTGAGCTACTTCTCATTTGTGGGTCTGATGCTACCATTGTGTGGAGACACCCTCCACGGACATGGCATACACGCAGGGTGCAGAGTCCCACACCTGCCTGTCATGGCACCTCACGTCGGGGGTCTGCCTACATTTTCCATATCTGACCAAAGTACCTTCTAGGGAAGCCTTGGAGAAACCTCCCTTTCTGACACATTTGTCTAATTCCCCTAGTCGATTTCTGCTCTAGACCTTTTCAGCCTGTTTTAACATTATTCCTAGATGTTTTTGTTTTGTCCCAGTCTGTTTTGTCTGATATTAGTGTAGCTATGCCAGCTTTCTGTTGCTTAGCAGCCACCCAGCAGTCGCACTTTGCATGTCATCTTTTCAAGGTCATGTTTTAGGTGTGTCTCTAGTAAACAACATATGCTTCACAATTTTTGTAATCTCTGATAGTTCTCAATCTGAAGTCCTAAAGGAAGTTATATCTGTCATTTGTTGTATCTGTCCCAGAAGAAACCTCCAGTGGGGCTGGTTCAGCTTCCCCACCCATTCGTGATGTGCCATGTACAGAACAGTCTGGAAAAGTGGCCCATTGCAACTGCCCAGACTAAGAGCAGGCAATTCCCTGAGGAGCAGATGCACAGCAGCTGCCCTGTGTCCACATTTGACCTGTGACACATCTGAACGGTGGTCGCCAAGGGCCAGTGGGGGTTGGGGATATAGGGGCATTAGTGTTTAATGGGGACAGAGTTTCAGTTTTATGAGATGAAAACCATTCTAGAAGAGCCGGGTGTGGTGGCTCAAACCTGTAATCCCAGCACTCTGGGAGGATGAGGCAGGTTGATTGCCTGAGATCAGGAGTTCGAGACCAGCCTGAACCAGAGCAAGACCCCATCTCTAAAAATAGCCAGGCGTTGTGGCAGGCACCTGTAGTCCCAGCTACTTGGGAGGCTGAGGCAAGAGAATCACTGGAGCCCAAGAGTCTGAGGTTGCTGTGAGCCGTGATGCCATATCACTCTACTGAGGATGACAAAGACTCCGTCTCAAAAAAAGAAAAGAAGGCTTGGTGCTTGTGGCTCAAGTGGCTAAGGCGCTAGCCACATACACCTAAAGTGACGGGTTCGAATCCAGCCTGGGCCCGCGAAAAACAACAATGATGGCTGCAACCAAAAAATAGCTGGGC
>NW_003852644.1:799177-802108 GCF_000181295.1 Otolemur garnettii | reverse complement strand
AAAAAAAAAAAAAGAAAAGAAAAGAAAAGAAAAAGGTCAGGTGGCGCCTGTGGCTCAGAGGGTAGGGTACCAGCCCTATATACCGAGGATGGTGGGTTCAAACCCAGTCCCGGCCAAACCGCAACAAAAAAATAGCCAGGCATTGTGCCTATAATTTCAGCTACTTGGATGGTGAGGCAAGAGGGTACCTCAAGTACAAGAGTTTCAGGTTTCTGTGAGCTATAATACCAAAGCACTCCACCCTGGGCACAGAGTGAGACTGTCTCAAAAAAAAAAGATTAAGATGGTAAATTTTATGTTACATGTATCTTATCATAATGAAAACATGTTAAAATGTCTTTTCATTTTTTTTCTTTCTTTATTTTTTCTTTTAGAGACAGAGTCTCATATTATCACCCTCGGTAGAGTGCCATGGTGTCACAGCTCACAGCAACCTCCAGCTCTTGAGCTTAGGCGATTCTCTTGCCTCAGCGTCCTGAGTAGCTGGGACTACAGGTGCCTGCTGGAACTCCCGGCTATTTTTTGGTTGTATGTCATTATTGTTTGGTAGGCCCAGGCTGGGTTCAAACCCACTAGCTCCAGTGCATGTGACTGGCACCCTAGCTGCTGAGTTACAGGCACCAAGCCATACAAGCAGATTTTTGAAGACAAAATTAGGACATGCCAAGTGCAGTGGCTCATGCCTATAATCCTAGCACTTTGGGAAACTGAGGCAAGAGGATTGCTTGAGGCCAGGAGTTCAAGAGCAGCCTGAGGAACAAGAAGATCCTGTCTCTGGGCAGCGCCTGTGGCTCAAAGGAGTAGGGCACCAGCCCCATATGCCAGAGGTAGCGGGTTCAAACCTGGCCCCAGCCAAAAAAAAAAAAAAAAACTGCAAAAAAAAATGTATTTAAAAAAGAAGACCCTGTCTCTACTAAAAATAGAACAACTAGGGTGGCACCTATTGCTTAGTGGGTAGGGCACTGGCCACATGCACCCAGAGTGGCAGGTTCCAACCTGGCTGGGCCAGCTAAAACAACAACAACTAAAACAAGAAAGGAAAATGGCCAGGTATTATGGCAGGCATCTGTAGTCCCAGCTACTTGGGAGGCTGAGGGAAGAGTCCTTCAAGCCCAAGAGTTTGAGGTTGCTGTGAGCTGTGACATCATAGCACTCTACCAAGGGTGACAGAGTGAGATTCTGTCTCCAAAAAAAAAAAAAAAAAAAAAGAAGAAGAAGAAGAACTAGCCAGGCATTGTGGTGGGCAGCTGTAATCCTAGCTACTCAGAAGGCTGAGGCAAGAGAAGTGCTGGAACCCAAGAGTTGGAGGTTGCTGTGGGGTATGACACCACAGCACTCTACCTATGGTGACAGAATGAGACTCTGTCTCAAAACAAAAAATGAGCAGGTATACCAAGGTATACTGAGGCCTATTCACATAGAAATGCCATGGGTTAAAAGGATAAGATGGGCTTATAGGTCTGTGATTAACTCAGTTCCTGTAATTTTTTTTTTGAGACAGTCTCATTATGTTGCCCTCAGTAGAGTGCTGTGGCATCACAGCTCACAGCAATCTCAAACTCTTAAGCTCCAATGATTCCCTTGCCTCAACCCGCCACAAGACCTGGCTGTTTTTGTTGTTGTTGTTGTTGTTATTGTCGTTGTTTAGCAGGGCTGGGCTGGGTTTGAACCTACCAACCCTGGTGCATATGGCCAGCACCCTAACCACTGAACTATAGGCACTGAGTCCATATGGTAGTTCTATTTCTTTTTCTTTTTTTCTTTTGCAGTTTTGGCCAGGGCTGGGCTTGAACCCACCACCTCCGGCATATGGGGCCGGCACCCTACTCCTTGAGCCACAGGCGCCACCCAGTCCTAGTAGTTCTATTTTTAATTTCTTTGGCCAGGCTTGATTTTTTTTTTTTTTTTTGAGACAGAGCCTCAAGCTGTCGCCCTGGGTAGAGTGCTGTGGCATCACAGCTTACAGCAACCTCCAACTCCTGGGCTCAAGCGAGTCTCCTGCCTCCACCTCCCAAGTAGCTGGGATTACAGGCGCCTGCCACAACACCCAGCTATTTTTTGGTTGCAGCCGTCATTGTTGTTTGGCGGGCCCGGGCTGGATTCGAACCTGCCAGCTCAGGTGTACGTGGCTGGCGCCTTAGCCGCTTGAGCTACAGGTGCCAAGCTGCCAACCTTGATTTTAAGCTGAAAAAGGCAAAGGAGAACAAAATGAACTTCTAGGTCACTCCCATCAGATGAACAGATAGTAAATCCTGTGATGACACCAAGTGCAGGTGACAGCATGGTACAACAGGAACTATAAGGGGCAGTAATTTCAGCAACCACTTTGGCAAGGGATTTGGCAACTTCTAGTTAGGTTGAAATGTGAAGCTCTCCCCACCTAAGCACCAAGAGGCACGCACAGGAGCATGGGGGACAGGGAAAATCTGCCACTAATGTAGTCTGCATAGTGTGTACATGTATAGAAAGTGAACACACAAGGCAGGGAGCAGGCACATCATTCATATGTGTACCCATGTGCAGGAAATGGCTGTGAGGGAGACAAACCTAAAGCTGTATGGTGGCTCCAATATGTTAGGTTACATGTCTCTCAAAGAAAGAGACCTTAGGTGGCTGAGATGGTGGTGGTGCAGACACCCTAGCCAAGGCCCTAGTGGAAGTCAAGTGGGGCCAGGAAGAGGCAGAAGTAAAACAAGAAGTCAGCAGTTCCAAAGAGAAACAGACAGGCTCAGTGCCTGTAGCTCAGCAGATAGGGTGTGGGCCACATATACCTGAGCTGGCAGGTTCAAACCCAGCTTGGGCCTGCCAAACAACAATGACAACGGCTCGGCGCCTATAGCTCAACCGGCTAAGGCGCCAGCCACGTACACCTAAGGTGGCGGGTTCGAATCCCCAGAGGAAAATGGCCAGGTATTATGGCAGGCATCTGTA
>NW_003852644.1:794418-797558 GCF_000181295.1 Otolemur garnettii | reverse complement strand
GGCGCCCGCCACAACGCCCAGCTATTTTTTGGTTGCAGCCGTCGTTGTTTGGCGGGTCTGGGCTGGGGATTCGAACCTGCCACCTTAGGTGTACGTGGCTGGCGCCTCAGCCGGTTGAGCTATAGACACTGAGCCAGAAGACCACTTTCTTGAGGGACATTTTCCTGAAAGTTTGGGCCAAAAATATAGGTGTATATCATACATGGGAGAGCATTATACACCAAAAAATATGGTGAGTTTTCTTGTCTGCAGTGCAGTGTTCACATAATAAAATTTTTTTTTCTTTTTTAGAGACAGAGTCTCACTTTGTCACCCTTGGAAGAGTGCCATGGTGTCATAGCTCACAGCAACCTCCAGCTCTTGAGCTTATGCGATTCTCTTGCCTCAGCCTCCCAAGTAGCTGTGACTACAGGCACCCGCCACAATACCCGGCTATTTTTTGTTGCAGTTTGGCCGGGGCCAGGTTTGAACCCGCCACCCTCAGTATATGGGTCTGGCGCCCTACTCACTGAGCCACAGGCACCACCCTATAATGAAAATTCTATAACAAAGAAAGATCTGAAGTGGCTATAGGAGATGTTAGGATCTAACAAAGCTAGGTGATGTATATACAACTACAACCTCGGCACTCAGAAAACTGTTCTTTTTTCTTTTTTTTAGAGACAGAGTCTCATTTTGTTGCCCTCGGTAGAGTGCTGTGGCGTCACAGCTCACTGCATCCTCCAGCTCTTGGGCTTAGGTGATTCTCTTGCCTCAGCCTCCTGAGTAGCTGGGACTACAGGCGCCCAACACAACACCGGGCTATTTTTTTGTTGTTGTTGCAGTTTGGCCAGGCCTCATTTGAACCCGCCACCCTCGGTACGTGGGGCCACGCCCTACTCACTAAGCCACAGGCGACGCCCCAGAAAACTGTTCTAAGCAAGACCAGACTCCCAAAAGCTATGAAGAAAAAGACAGACATGGGTGGCGCCTGTGACTCAGTGGGCAGGGCACCGGCCCCATATACCGAGGCCCAGCCAAACTGCATACAAAGAATAGCTGGGCGTTGTGGCAGGTGCCTGTAGTCCCAGCTACTCGGAAGGCTGAGGCCTAAGCCCAGGAGTTGGAGGTTGCTGTGAGCTGTGACGCCATGACGCTGTACCAAGGGCGACAAAGTTAGACTCTGTCTCTAAAAAAAACCAGACAGACGTATGTGACTACTCAAGCCTTCAACCATGTTGCCCTGAGATACAAAGTCACAAAACAAGCAGTAGACTAATTAGGGATAAAGGGTACTTGTGTTTTAAATCCCTGAGCATCAGGGACTGGGCATAGTGGCTCCCCACCTATAATCCCAGCATCCTGGGAGGCAGAGGTGAGAAGATCCCTTGAGTTCAGGAGTTCAAGACCAGCCTGAGCAAGAACAAGAGCAAGACCCCATCTCTACTAAAAATAGAAAACCTAGCTGGGCATTGTGACAGGTGCTTGTAGTCCCAGCTCCTCAGGAGGCTAAGGCAGGATCACTTGATCCCAGGACTTTGAGGTTGCTGTGAGCCATGACACCAGGACACTCTACCCAGGGTGACCAAGTGAGACTCTATCTCAAAAAAAAAAAAAATCCCTGAGTGTACCTATAATCCCACTCCTGAAACTCAACCTGAGAAAGTCACACTCTGAGTCCAAAGTCTGGTTCATGCAGTTGCCAGTAATGAAGAAGGTCACTAAGACAAAATACACAAGAACAGTGACAACAGACCCCTGTATGGTCCAGATGAATTGAAGGGCATGGGGGAAGGTGTGGGCAGGTACACTGAGTAAACATGAGACCCAGGTGGGGGAGGTAACAATAATGACTGTCTGTAGCAAGCACCGTACACATGTGCTATTGAACCCACGTGAGATTGTATGTGTCACTTCATGTGGAGAAACACATGTGAAGGCAGTGGTGCCACCAACATCCTGACAGTCAACTCCAATGGCTGTGACCCTGAAAATAATTTTATGGTTGGGGGTCACCACAACATGAGGAACTGTATTAAAGGGTTGTGGCATTAGGAAGGTTGACAACCACTGATCTACACAGAACAAAAACAACATAACTATTTTCTCAGGAGAAAAAGTATCAAGCTATGGTACCAGAAAGGGAGGAAGAAGCCAAGTGGCAACACGATTGTCACTTCTTCCAGGGAAAAGTAGATTAAAGAGTGCTTTGGGCTGGGAGGCGAGAAGCCTGAATTTCTAATCCCCAGCACTATAATTTTTAGCCAAATCAAACTTGTGGAGTTTCAGTTTCTTTATCTGTGAAAGGAAGGGGTTTGCACAGATGATTTCTTCTTTTTTTTTTAGAGACAGAGTCTCACTTTGTCACCCTCGGTAGAGTGCCGTGGTAGCACAGCTAATAGAAACCTCCAACTCCTGGGCTTAGGCAATTCTCTTGCCTCAGGCTCCAAGTAGCTGGGACTACAGGTGCCTGCCACAATGCCTGGCTATTTTTTTGTTGTTGTTGTTGCAGTTTGGCTGGGGCCAGGTTTGAACCCACCACCCTCGGTATATGGGGCTAGTGCCTTACCCACTGAGGCACGGGCACTGCCCAGCACAAATGATTTCTAAGAGCCTGCCCGCTTTGAACCTCTTAACCGTTAGGTTAAAGATAAAAGAGGTCCCATCTGAGCTTCCCAGCTGTGTAGGGACATGAAGCAGCAAAACTGGGCACAGTGACAAAAACTGACACACCAACAGCCAACTTCTCTGGGCAAGGCTAAGCTACTCGGAGCCCTGCACAGAGCCAGAAGATTTGCACCAGGAGCCACAGCCTTGTTCCTCCTGTGGCTCCAGTATTGCTAACATCAGGGAGCCCAGCCCAGTATCCCAGGGTTGAGATACTCTGAGGTCTCAGTCCCAGAAACAGGGTTCACATGGGCCAGAAGGGACACAGGCCTGTCATGTTGCTCTGTGTCACAAAGGTCCTGGGACTGCCAGCTATGGTTGGGTTGGCTCAGGTAGGGATTTATTTTCTGGATTTAGAAAATAGGCTCAGCACCTGTGGCTCAATCAGCTAAGGCATCAGCCACATACAGCTAAGGTGGCGGGTTGGAATCCCCAGCCCAGGCCCGCCAAACAACAATGATGGCTGCAATCAAAAAATGGCCAGGCATTGTGGC
>NW_003852644.1:792163-794077 GCF_000181295.1 Otolemur garnettii | reverse complement strand
GCCATTTTTTGGTTGCAGCCATCATTGTTGTTTGGCGGGTCTGGGCTGGGGATTCGAACCCACCACCTTAGGTGTACGTGGCTGGCGCCCTAGCCACTTGAGCCACAGGCGCCAAGCCTAAATCTGAATTTCAGGTAAACAATGAATAATGTTTAAGTATAAGCACATCTCATGCAATATTTGGGACACATTTGTGCTAAAACATTACTCACCATCCTGCATGCACATATAATCTGGCTATGTTGCATGAGAGCCTGACAGGAGAGAAGAGCGGGTCCGGCTTCCTGAGGTCTCTGCCCCTGAGGTATCCCCTCCACGTGAGTCCCTCCACCCATAGTGGTGTGTGTAGTTCTCCAAAAACTGTCCTGATCACACTAATCTGGGTGTGCCACCTGTTTCCTGTGGGGACCCCTACAGACACAGGAGTGAAATGAAAACCAGAAGGCTCCAGGGGTTATTTATTACATGGGTATTGATAGACATAATAAGTGAAATATTATTGGTGTGTGTAGCTGAAACGTATGGAATGAACAATCAGTCGGTCCCCCTGGCAGTTAAGAGGAACAGCTATGAACAGAGAAATAAAAACAGAAGGGTCACTTTGACACCAGATGAAGAGCCTGGTTCCCATCCCCCACCCCTGCTCCCATATCTGACTGAGCCCCCAAGGAAACCTGCCCTTGCCTCTCCCTCTGCCTGTTTGCAGACTCCCACTGCCTTTTCGCTCCTAGGGCACGTGGGGCCTTTGAGACAACTTCAAGTGCACAAAACTGTGTCCTAGCAGACAGTGTGCCCTGAGGAGGGTAGGGGCAGTGCTCTTGGGCCCTTACCTGGTAGACTTTCAAAAGGGTCCTTCAGGTTGAACCCCCGCAACCCACTTGAGATGTGTTCAGCCGAGATAGCATGTCCAGCCCAGATGCCCAGTTTCCAAAGCATGTCACCCCTTGGGGCACTGAGCAGGTGCATGTGGGCAGCCCATTCCAGATGTCATTCACAAGGATAGGGTGTCTTCTCTTCTGTGCCCTCACCTTTGTAGCTGATCACTTACTCATGTAATTTGTAGATGCCACTCAGATGGGCCCAAACTGTGTACCAATGAAAAAATAAGCTTAAACCAGAAGATTCTACTCAGTATTTGACGCTACAGGGATAAGACCCTTAGAGTCTAGAACTAGACAGATTCTCGGTTAAATGAATGGCTGATATTAGCTTCCTTCACAAGTCCCCTTTATAGACCACATGACAAGCAGGGTGAAAGAATGCACAGAGGGGCAAGGCCTTTTGGGCTCGGACTCTTCACAGCCTCTTTAGCCCCAGCATTGTCCAAGGGACGACCCAGCATCCTGACCCAAAAACCATATGAGCTTGAGAGCTTAAAAACTGTCATCTCATGACAAGTACATTGGGGGATTTGAAGATGCCAACTCTAGGACCCTGCCCTGAGGTGCCATCAGATCATGATACATAAGGATCTGGGTAACCTGGGTCTTTCCAATGGTCCTTTAGTAACCCTGGCCACAAAGGACATCTAAGCCACACCCTCCCTCTGAGGGTAGACCCACGAAGCAGCGTGGTGTTGAGAATTCAACTTTTGACATTTCTGTGTTTCTCCATCTAGACACACCCTGCTTTGTTCCACAAAAGATCTCAGCCACATCTGGCTTTCATGTGACCTGCCTATAGCTAACACGAATGCCAAATCAGCTTGGCAGTCAAGATGTTGTGGGGGTTAAGTGATTTCCCCATCAGTCTGCTGGGCATGTGTTTGGTGTGACTCAGGCTCCTAGAATCCAGTAACCTCTGGGGACACTCACTGTCAGACCACACCTATAATTGACACCCCAAAGACACTGCAGACAACCATTCTCTCTCCAACTGCAAGTGGGATGGGTGTCTTGGGGTCATTTGTGCTAC
>NW_003852644.1:786197-791996 GCF_000181295.1 Otolemur garnettii | reverse complement strand
GGCTTAGGTGATTCTCTTGCCTCAGCCTCCCAAGTAGCTGGGACTACAGGCGCCCGCCACAATGCTCAGCTATTTTTGTTGTTATTGTTGCAGTTTGGCCAACGCCAGGTTTGAACCCGCCACGCTCGATATATGGGGCTGGCACCCTACCCACTGAGACACAGGCACTGCCCCAAACATCAAACTCTTGGGCTTAAGTAATTCTCTTGCCTCGGCCTCCCAAGTAGCTGGGACTACAGGAGCCCACCACAATGCCCGGCTATGTTTTTTTTTTTACAAGTGAGCAAACGGGCAAAGTGTATTAACAACAGACAGTATGCTTCAGAGAAGGAACACATCTACATTTTTAAGTGGAGAACACCCTGGGATTAGAAAGATTTTTGCCCTGTATGCTGATTTTTGAATTCTGTGTTAATTTGTTTGCATGTAAAAACTCATGATTTTTCCTGGAAAGGGGGAAAACTTCCAGAATAGAGTCCTCCCATTCCTATCCCTATACAGCAGTTTTCAGAAGTTATCATTGTATTTGTAAAGTGTAATAGAACTGATGTAAATGCCCGGCTATTTTTTTTGTTGTAGTTGTCATTGTTTAACAGGCCAGGGCTGGGCCGGCTTGAACCCACCAGCTCAGTGCATGTGGCCGGCACCCTACTCACTGAGCTACAGGCGCCAGGCCTACTCCCTGATGTTTTATTTTATTTATGTATTTTTTTTAAGAGACAGAGTCCCACTTTATCACCCTCGGTAGAGTGCCATGGCATCACAGCTCACAGCAACCTCCAATTCCCAGGCTTAGGCGATTCTTTTGCCTCAGCCTCCTAAGTAGCTGGGACGATAGGCGCCTGACACAACCCCCGGCTATTTTTGTTGTTGTTGTTGTTGTTGTTGTTGCAATTTGGCTGGGGCCAGGTTCGAACCTGCCACCCTTGGTATATGGGGCCAGCACCCTACCCACTGAGTCACAGGCGCTGCCCACTGATTTTTTTTGTTAGAAACAGAGTCCCACTCCTGGGCTTAGGCAATTCTCTTGCCTCAGCCTCCTGAGTAGCTGGGACTACAGGCATCTGCCACAACGCCTGGCTATTTTTTTTGCAGTTTGGCTGGGGCCGGGTTTGAACCTGCCACCCTCGGTATATGGGGCTGGCGCCCCACTCACTCAGCCACAGGCGCCGTCCCTCATGTTTTATTTTGAAATACTTCAAACTACAGAAGAGCATTTACACACCCATACCCAGATCTTTGTTTTACATCTTTCAAAGTAAGCTGTAGAAGTCATACCATTTCACACCTAAATACTGAAGCCTAGAACTTCTAAAGAAATCATAGATTATCACACCCAAGACACCCAACACTGGAGGCAGACTGTCATCTGATAGCCCATTTCATGTAAGGAGGTCATCTGTTTTAAGTGGCTTCTTTCCACACTTAACAGGTCTTTCCCTCACAATGGAGTCCTTGGCAGGCACTTAGGTGTGTCAGAAACAAAAATGCAAAATGGAACTGGAGCACATCACAGACCTTGGACCAGAAATGGCCTGTGAGGCACTGAAAGAGACGCCACTGTGCAAGCTGATGGTCACACAGCTTGAGAACCACAAAGCCCAGGCAGGAGAGCACTGCTAGAGCTAAGTAGGTGGCTGAGGAGGTACTGCCATATCGCTGGTGGGCATGTAGGGCCTGCCCCACAGTGGCCACAATGTGAGCCCCTAGTGCAACCTCAAACCCACGGGGGTGCAGCAAGGCAAGGCTATAACTGGCCAGGGAGAGGCACTCAATGAAGAGGAACAGCCAGGGCTCCCAGCCCCTGTCTAGGTAGAGGCACCAGGCCAGAGGCCACGCAAAAATGGGCAAAGTGAGCCACTGATCAAGCACCGCCGCAAGGTGCGTCTGTGTCCAGATCCGCAGCCACTGCAAGGGACCGTATAGTAGTGCCATGCTGGCAAAGACAGCCTTCAGGTAGCTAACCCTGCTCGTCTCCACCAGGCACCCAAGGGCACTGGTATTCCTCCGTAGCCAGTACACTCCCAGGAACATGTAGGCCAAGTTCACAAGCGAGTTGAAGGGCATGGCCAGGAATGAAGGGAGGCTGGTTACAGCTGCTTCTGCATAGTGCTCATAGCCCACTTCGACGAAGACACCCTCAAAAATGCCTGTATAGATGGTGGCAGCACATAGGCAGGTGGCCACAGCCACATGGAGCAGGGCCTGCCCTGACTCTGGCTTCATCTGGAATCCTCAGTGTGACCTGGGACAGAGAGCTTAGAAAAACAGCAGCTGTGATTTCAGAATTCAGGTAAACAGTTTTTGCAAAATACTCCTTGGCTTCCCAGCTGAGGCAGCAGGAAGACACCGGTGATTTCCAATGCAGATACTGCGACCTTGCCCCCAGGAAGACAGGAGCCTTGCTGATTGGCTGGTGTTGGTGGAGGACCAATCTGCCTTTTTCCTTTGTGGTTACAAAAAGAATATGGTTAGAAAAAAACACCCAAAAAAGAACTTCCACCTTCCCTACTCTCAGCCTCAGCATCCACCAATGGTTTTCTTCTTCTTCTTTTTTTTTTTTTGAGACAGAGTCTCACTATGTCACCCTCAGTAGAGAGCTGTAGTATCACAGTTCACAGCAACCTCGAACTCTTGGGCTTAAGCGATTCTCTTGCCTCAGCCTCCCAAGTAGCTGGGACTACAGGCGCCCACCACAACACCCAGCTATTTTTTTGTTGCAGTTGTCATTGTTTAGCTGGCCCGGGCTGGGTTCGAACCTGCCAGCCTCAGTGTATGTGGCTGGTACCATCACCGCTGTGCTATAGGCACTGAGCCCCACCAATGGTTTTCAGTAGACAAAACAAATAAAAGCCAAATGACGCCCACAGTATGTTCACCTTCTTACTTGTGGCCTTAAGAAGCATCTGGAATTCTCTACTGCCCCTCTGTCCCACAACCTATGTGGCTCTTCTTTCATCTGTATACTACAAAAATCCTGCTCACTGGGGTGGCGCCTGTGGCTCAAGGAGTAGGGACGCTGGCCCCATATGCCAAGGGTGGTGGGTTCAAACCCAGCCCCAGACAAAAATCTACAAAAAAAAAAAAATCCTGCTCACTGTCTTACTTCCCATAAAAACATTGCATTTAGAGACTTAAACCTTTCCTAGGTCTGTTGTGCCAACTCACACTGTGGAAGTTTCCAGGCCAGCCCCAAAGTTCTTTTAACCAAATACCCAGTTGAACTAAAGACCATTCAATGTTGTCCAAGTTCTAGCTCTGAGGCAAAAGACGGTGCAGGACTGGAGGCAGGCCTCATCCCTTAGCCCTCCTATGACATGTGAGCCCCAAATCACTTTCCTCAGCCCTTGAAAAAAAATCTTCTATTTCCTATAGTGACAGACTAGAAATGCAATTTGACTATCTGACTGTTTACTGCTCTGGTGCAGCCTGTGGTGGAGTTAGCCTAGTAGCTAAGAAATGTATGATATCTGATAGTCCATTTCAGGGAAAAGAGGTTTAATACTCTGAAAAGGACTCAAAGCCAAGAAAGTGGGCAGGCAGGATAGAAAGAGAGTGGTGGGCCTCAAGTTCCGGGTAGCCGGATGCCAGAATGTCTGTGTTCAAACCTTGGCTCTCCCACTTACTAACCCTGTGTTCTTTTTTTTTTTTTTTAAGACAGAGTTTCATTATGTTGCCCTCGGTAGAGTGCTACAGTGTCACAGCTCACAGCAACCTCAAACTCTTGGGCTTAAGCGATTTTCTGGCCTCAACCTCCCAAGTAGATGGCACTACAGGTGCCTGCCACAACGCCCAGTTATCTTTCTGTTGCAGTTGTCATTGTTGCTTAGCTGGCCCAGGCTGGGTTCAAACCCACCAATCTCAGTGTATGTGGCTGGTGCCATAACCAGTGTGCTATGGGTGCTAAGCCCTGTGATCTTGGGCCTTAACTGTTCTGGCCTTGGCCAGGCATGGTGGCTCATGCCTGTAATTCTAGCACTCTGGGAGGCCGAGGAAGGTGAATTGCTTGAGGTCAGGAGTTAGTGAACCCCTTCTCTACTAAAAATAGGAAAACTGAGGCAAGAGGATCACCTGAGTCTAAGAGTTGAGGTTGTTGTGAGCTATGACACCACTGTACTCTATCCAGGGCCACAGGTTGAGATTCTGTGTCCAAAAAAAAAAAACTTCTGGTCTTAGTTTTCTTATCTGTAAAACGGGGGTGCTACCAGGGTTGTCATGTAGATTAAACAGGGTCTTTTTTTTTTTTGAGACAGAGTCTCAAGCTGTCACCCTAGGTAGAGTGCCGTAGTGTCAGAGCTCACAGCAACCTCCAACTCTTTTTTTTTTTTGAGACAGAGCCTCAAGCTATCCCCCTGGGTAGAGTGCCCTGGCATCACAGCTCATAGCAACCTCCAACTCCTGGGCTCAAGCAAGTATCTTGCCTCAGCCTCCCAATTAGCTGGGACCACAGGCGCCTGCCACAACGCCCGGCTATTTTTTGGTTGCAGCCATCATTGTTTGGCGGGCCCGGGCTGGATTTGAACCTGCCACCTTAGGTGTATGTGGCTGGTGCCTTAGCCACTTGAGCCATAGGCGCCAAGCCAAAACCTCCAACTCTTGAGCTTAAGCAATTCTCTTGCCTCAGCCTCCCAAGTAGCTGGGACTACAGGCGCCCACCACAACACCCGGCTATTTTTTGTTGCTATTGTAGGTGTCATTGTTGCTTAGCAGGCCTGGGCCGGGTTCTAACCTGCCAGCCCTGGTGTATGTGGCCAGCCATTGAGCTACAAGTGCCAAGCCAACAATGTCAACTTTATGGAGTGAAGGCAATACATGTTCAGTAATCTCCTTCACTTATGAAGGGTTACATGCAGATAAACTCATGTTAGGTAGAAAGTCAGCTTATGATATTTCAACTTATAATGGGATTATCCAGACATTACATCATCATAAGTCAAAAAGAACCTGTGGGCCAGGTACAGTGGCTCACACCTATACTCCCAATACTCTGGGAGGCTGAGGCAGGTGGATTGCTTGAGCTCAGGAGTTTGAGACCAGCCTGAGCAAGAGTGAGACCCCATCACTTCTAAAAATGGAAAAACTAGGGCGGCACCTCTGGCTCAGTGAGTAGGGCGCTGGCCCCATATACCGAGGGTGGCAGGTTCAAACCTGGCCCTGGCTAAACTGCAACAAAAAATAGCTGGGTGTTGTGGTGGGCGCCAGTGGTCCCAGCTACTCGGGAGGCTGAGGGAAGAGAATCGCCTAAGCCCAAGAGCTGAAGGTTGCTGTGAGCTGTGACGCCATGGCATTCTACTGAGGGTGACAAAGTGAGACTCTGTTTCTACAAAAACAAACAAACAAAAAATAGAAAAATTAGCTGGGAGTTGTGGTGGGTGCCTGTAGTCCCAGCTACTTGGGAAACTGAGGCAAGAGGATGGCTTGAGCCCAGGAGTATGAGGTTGCTGTGAGTAATGATGCCACAGCACTATACCCAGGGTGACAGAGACTCTATCTCCAAGGAAAAATAAATACAGTAAGTGACACTTAACTGTACCCACCCTGCAGACCTGCAGGACCCAGAGCTCAGGGTTCATATTTAGCTGTGATTTTGTGTCTACTAACAAATCTCTTCTCATCTTCCCTGCTCCTTAACCTTCCCAGCATCTACTCCCTACAATTCTATACTCTAGTTCCACGAGCTCATTCTTTTTTAGCTCCCACATAGGAGAATATGCAACATTTGTCTCTCTGTGCCTGACATATGTTGGTTAGCCAAGCTTATCCATGTCACTGCAAACAGTAGCATTGCCTTCTTTTTTC
>NW_003852644.1:753910-785697 GCF_000181295.1 Otolemur garnettii | reverse complement strand
TTTTTGGTTGCAGCCGTCATTGTTGTTTGGCGGGTCCGGGCTGGGGATTCGAACCCACCACCTTAGGTGTACGTGGCTGGCGCCTTAGCCCGTTGAGCTATAGGTGCCGAGCCCACATTTTCTTTATCCACTTATCTGTGGATATAAAACTAGGCTGACTCCACACCTCAGCTATTGGGAATAGTGCAAAGGTGCCAGGAATATCTAATGGGGAAAGGACAGTTGCTTCACTGAATGGTGCTGGAAAACTGGAGGCTACATGCAGAATGGTGCTAAACAGTTCTCTTTCACTCTGCAAATAGCAACTCAAACTGGATGAAGGACTTAAACAGGAGACCTGAAACTACAACACCACTAGAAGAAAACATAGGGGAAATGTTTCAGGACTTTGGTCTATGCAAAGATTGTATGGCTAAGAGATCCAGAGAACAGGCAACAAAAACAAAAATACACAAATGGGATTATAATAAACTGAAAAGCTTTTGCACAGCAAAGGAAACAATTCAGAGTGAAGACACAACGTCTACAGACTATTCATCCAACAGGCACTGTTTATCTTTAAGGCATAATGTGTATCTACCTTCCTGCAGGTTAGGCCCACAAAGAGCAGGCCAGGTTCTGATTCTCTGCTTTTTCTTCAGGGCCCAGTGACGCTGCCCCAACTTCAACTCCACTATTTTATATTTATTTATTTTTGAGACAGTCTCAAGCTGTTGCCCCGGATAGAGTGCCATAGCGTCACAGTTCACGGCAACCTCCAACTCTTGGGTTTAAGCAATTCTCTTGCCTCAGCTTCCCAAGTGGGTGGGAGGGACTATAGGCGCATGCTACAACACCAGCTATTTTGTTGTTGTAGTTGCCATTTTTTTTTTAGAGACAGAGTCTCACTTTATTGTCCTTGGAGGTCGAGTGCCATGGCATCAGCTCACAGCAACCTCCAACTCCTGGGCTTAGGCAATTCTGCCTCAGCCTCCCAAGTGGCTGGGACTATAGGCGCCCACCACAACACCCAGCTAGTTTTTGTTGCAGTTTGGCTGGGGCCAGGTTCAAACCCACCACCCTCGGTATATGGGGCCAGCGCCCTACACACTGAGCCATAGGTGCTGCCCCAGTTGTTGTTTTAGCAGACCCAGGCTGGGTTTGAACCTACCAGTCTCAGTGTACATGGCCAGCGCCCTACCCACTGAACCATGGGCACCAATTCCACTATTAAAGCACAAAGCCAGTCCTATCTGCTATTTCACATAGCCGACAGGTCCCCAGAGGTCCACTGCTGGGCCTTGAGCTGAGCTTTCTTGCTTTGCCACTCCTGCATTGGGGGTTTGTCACTCAGGAGGCCCAGCACACGGATGTCCCACTGCCCTCTCAAGCTCAGGTTTCCACATCCCCATGAGGGAACTGAAGCCCTAACCTCGATTCTGCATCTCGTTGCTCCACAGGAGTCTCCTATCTCAGCTAGGACACCCTGGCCTCCTTCCCCCTTCTCCCAGTATAAGAAGCTTCCAGGTTGGGGGTACCACAGCCCAGGGTTCCCCCTGCAGGTTGCCTGCCACTAACGTGGTCTGTACATAGCAGCCCCTGGTGTCCACCTCAAGCATCCTTGGATGGCCTCACTTGTCAGTGACCGGCTCCCACTTTACGGGTGATCATATTCCAACCTCTTGGGCAGATTTCAAGTGCCACCCCCACATAGCCCTATGAGTTCCCCAGGCCCAGCTCTGGCCTTCAGCCAAAACAAGGCCCTGTAGTCCTAGAGGCCCCAGACCCTGTGCCCAGACACTGCCCCTGGCCTGCTTATACCCTCAACTTGGCTGGCATTTTTCTTTCAGGCGCTTGGCCATTAAGCTGCTGACTCTAGCCAGGAAAGCAGCCAAAGCCCCTCCTGGTACCTGTGGGTCCTTCCCTGTACACATCTGGGGCCCTAGACACCTGTGCTAGCCTGTCGCCTCTGTCTATCAGCAAGCAGGGTGGAGAGCTGGGGATTAGTGTCAAACACCACCAATTTGATAGAGGATATCCAGGAAGGGTGTGGAAAGTGACTCTTCTTTCCTGCTGCTGAGGCAGAGACCACCTGAGCCAGAGCATGAGCTGAATGTGACATGTAATCAAGCGACCTATCCAAGTCCCTGAGGAAAACCAGGCTGCTTACTTTATGACCTGGCTCCTCCTTACCCACAGATTGACATGACCCTTATTATGTGATACTCAAAGCTTTTCTTAGCTGCCTCTGGTGCCCGGCCATTAGGTCGGTAGTCTCAGTGAAGTTCTGGAAAGTGTGACAATCTCCTGGCTAGTGGGCTTTCTGCCTATGTATGTGTTCCTGAGTTCCTTAGGATCTCCTGAGTCCTGGGCTAGTCACTGTCACCTCCAGGTGAATAGTGATGGCCTCTTTGGCCTGTAGCATTTATAACCACTACTTGTTCTGTCCTCCATAACTTCCTGCCTGCTTGCCTTTCTGCAGGTAATGGAACATAACTGGGGATACCCCTAGCACATGAGGTCAACCTGGGCCAGAACCACAGTGGTTCCTGAATTTGGGAGAGACAAATGCTGACTTCAGTCAAGGCCCTTGTAAGCAGCAGCTCAGCTTTCTTATTCTACAGGGGTAGGAGTGGGGGTGGGGGTTTGGTACTGGGAGTCAGAGAGGTAAGGTCACATAGAGCAACTGGCGCACAGTGACACAAGTAGGGGCCTTACTCCACAGGCCTCTTTGGCTTTTCTCAAATGGATCTTTCCAACTACATTAACTAAAACAGAGAGAATTATACAAAATTAATATGTTGAAAGACATATTTTTTTTTGGTAGAGACAGACTCTCACTTTATTGTCCTCTGTAGAGTGCAGTAGCATCACAGCTCATAGCAACCTCCAACTCCTGGGCTTTGGCGATCCTCTTGCCTCAACCTCCCAAGTAGCTGGAACTACAGGCGTCTGCCACTACGCCCAGCTAAAAAGATGGGGTTTTTTTGTTTGTTTTGTTTTTTTTTGAGACAGAGTCTCAAGCTGTTGCCATGGGTAGAGTGCCGTGGCATCACAGCTCACAGCAACCTCCAACTCCTGGGCTCAAGCGAGTCTCCTGCTTCCACCTCCCAAGTAGCTGGGACTACGCACTCGCCACAACCCGGCTATTTTTTGATTGTAGCCGTCCTTGTTTGGCAGGCTGGATTAGAACCCTCCACCTTAGGTGTACGTGGCTGGCGCCTTAGCTGCTTGAGCCACAGGCGCCGAGCCTAAAAAGACGGTTTTAAAAATATTCTCAAAAAAACGTGTGATATGGTAACATACGTGCTTTTTTTTTTTTTTTTTTGAGACAGAGTCTCACTATGTCGCCCTTGGTAGAGTTCTGTAACATCACAGCTCACAGCAACCTCAAACTCCTGGGCTTAGGTGATTCTCCCGCCACAGCCTCCTCAGCAGCTGGGACCACAGGCGCCTGCCACAATGCCTGGCTATTTTTTTGCTGCAGTTTGGCAGGGGCCGGGTTTGAACCCACCACCCTCGGTATATGGGGCCGGCGCCCTACCCACTGAGCCACAGGCGCCGCCCCTATTTTTTTTTTTTAGAGGCCGAGTCTCACTTTGTCGCCCTCGGTAGACTGCCGTGGCATCGCAGCTCACAGCAACCTCCAACTCTTGGACTTAGGCGATTCTCTTGCCTCAGCCTCCCGAGTAGCTGGGGCTACAGGGGGCCGCCACAATGCCTGGCTATTTTTTCGCTGCAGTTTGGCCAGGGCTGGGTTCAATCCCGCCACCCTCCGTATATAGGGCTGGCCCTACTCACTGAGACACAGGCGCCGCCCCTATTTTTTTTCTTTTGGTTGTAATTGTCATTGTAGTTTGGCAAGTCCAGGCTGGATTCGAACCCGCCAGCTCTGGTGTTTGTGGTCGGCGCCCTGGCCACTGAGCTATCAGGCCAGCCACATATGTGCTTCTTTATTCACACATTAGATTGATGAGTAAATACAGTAACTCCAAAGTAATTATTTAGCCTGCCGGTAGATTTTAACTTCTAGATATTTACAACAAAAGCTATACGATCTGAAATGATCTGTCCATTTCCAAGAGTGACAATATCACAATACTGCTCATGCTCTGTGCTCTGCAACCTACATTTGCAATTTCAGGAAAAGCCAAATTTCGGGCAGAGGTTAGTAAAAATAAGATGAAATAAAGATGAGCTAAAGCAGAGAAATCATCTGCTCTCACTCCAAGCTCCCATACGCCAGGCTGGTACCCCTGTGCTACAGCCGGCCTGTGGCAGTGACTATGACGCCAGCGCTCAAGCGGCCTCCTGTAACATTTGGGACGCCAGTACCCACCTCTCAAGGTTGATGCCAGAACTTACAATATTGGCGCGAAAAGGACAGCAAGCACCATACGGGTATTTTGCGTCTCTCGCTTTGCAGGGGCAAATTCAAATCTCAAAAAAGGGCGGACCCGAAAGACGGCCCTGCGCCTGCGCACGGGGCGGGGCGCGGGCCCTGGGAAGCAGGCGGGTGGGGTGACGCGAGGTGACGCGAGTCTCTGCCGCTTTCGTCCGCTCAGCTCGGGAGCCACCAACCTGGCTGTGCACCATGCGGCCGGCGGGACGCGGAGGGCCGGCGGGACGGGGAGGGCTGGCGAGGGCGGCCTGGCTCATTTTGCTTGGGAGCGGCAGTGGAGCTCGGGCGGGGCCAGGGGCGCTTGGGGGCGGGGCCAGCGGGCCTGGGAGCGTGCGGAGGCTCCGCCCACGGGCGGTATGAGCTCAAATGCGTCATCGCCGACTCTCGCCCCGCCTACCCCCATGGCGGGCCTTGGGCTGCCCGCTGCAGTTGATGGGTGTGCGGGGCGGGAAAACGCGACTGCAGTACCTAATCTTTGCTACCCTTACCAACCCGTGTTCCTCTACCTACTGCTGGTTAAAGGCAGTTTCTTGGGCATATGTCCCTTTAGCGACACGGAGATAGTTCCCAGGGGGGCGGGGCCGAGCGCGTCTGATGGGCTCGCAATTTCTTGCGGGCATTTCCTAGATGCCACCGCCGCCATCTTTGTTTTGTGCTAAAAGTCGCTATTGACGCCCTCAGACGGCCGGGCGAGGGGAAGTGGCAAGATGGCGGCTCCCAGGGCGGAGGCGTGGAGGCGCGCTCGGGGTAGGGGGGGCCATAGGGCGGGGCGCGCCTGCTCCTGACCAGAGCAAGGCTTGAGCTCTAGTTCTACGCGCGGTAGCGCCGGCTTCCTCCCCCGCACCTAGGCTTCACGGGGTCCTTTAAGAGATTTGGACCCACAGGCGAAGCTGTGCGAGGGCGGGGGCAGCAGTGACGTCACTGGGCTCCGCCCCCTCGCCCGACCGCCGCCGCCATGTTTAGTTGTTACTTCTTCACTCAAGATGGCGGCTCCCAGGGAGGAGGCATGAGCGCCCTGCCGTTACCGCTCCTTCTGCCGTACAGTTGCCACTTCGGGGCCTAATTCTGGCTCTCTGGAGCGGTTCCTGTGGGAAGGAGTCACAAGGAGGGAAGTGAGGATCGGACACTGCCTTGTGTTTGGTTTGCAGTGGAAGAAGTGACCCAGGAGGAAGAGAATAGGGGGGAAGGGAGAGGTAGTCTCAAGATGGCGGCTCCCAGAGCGGCAGGCTCAGCCTGAGCAGCAGAGGCGGACTAAGGGGAGAGGTGCGAGTTGTACGGCGCGAGCCCCCAAGCAGCCCCTGAGAGTTCGAGCTGGTTCCACTGGACTCCGGCCCGCCTGTGTTCCGTAGGAGTGTCGAGTCTTTCGGGAGCGGCGGCTGGACTAAGCGCTGGGCGGGGAAGCGGGACAGTCTCAAGATGGCGGCTCCCACAATTGTGGTCTGAGCGCCGGCGGGGCTGGGACGACCGCGGCGCTTGTGGCTCCTTTCCACCCGCCCCGGAAGCCGGCCAGTGCTGAGGACTCGGGGGTGTGGGAACCGGGCCGGGGCTCCGCCATTTCCGGCGGGGGAGGGCTACGACTGAGGAAGGGAGGAGAGAGAGGCGGCTCAAGATGGCGGCACCCAGGGCCTCCTGCCTGAGCTTGTAAGCGGGAGCGTCCCGGCAAGTAGTCAGGGCGGCGGGACTCGGCGGCCTCCAGCTTTTCGAGCCTAGGCGGTCGATATTTTCAGGAGGCACTTGAGGAGACGGGGTGAGCAAGAAGAAGGGGAAGAGCCAAAGGGAAGGAGGGTAGTTAAGATGGCGGCCTCCATGGAGTCGTCCACTGCTGTGTGAGGAACCGCTTCTCAGTGAGAGCTGTCTTAGACATAAGGGGGTGTGTGTGAGAGGAATTGAGGGGTTCCTTTCCCGCTAGTTGACTTCTTCCCACCGCACCCTTCCTGGAACTATGGCTTCAGCCGTATCGCCCGCCAACTCGCCAGCGGTGCTTCTGCAGCCCCGTTGGAAGCGAGTGGTGGGCTGGTCGGGTCCGGTGCCCCGGCCCCGCCACGGCCACCGCGCTGTGGCCATCAAGGAACTCATCGTGGTGTTTGGCGGTGGCAACGAGGGAATAGTGGACGAACTACACGTGTACAACACTGGTGAGTGCAAAGCCTGTTGGGTCCTCAGATCTTTCCTTTCCTCCATCTCCCTCATCCTCCGCTTCCTCCCCTCTTCCCTCCTTCCTCTCTCTCTCCTCTCCTCTGCTTCCTCCTCCCTCCCCTATTACCCATCTACCCCGCTTCCCTCTCCCCCCTTCTTTCACTCCCATCTCCCTCCTCCCTTCCTTCTTCCCCTCTCCCCCTTCTTCCATCCCTCCTTCTCTCTTCCTCCCCTTTCCTTAACCCTCCCCTCTGATTTACTTTCCCCTCTCCTCTGTTCTGCCTAGCTCCTTTACTTTTTCCTGGTTCTTAAACCCTTTGACTCTTCTGTATCTGAAGGTTGCTTTTCTGCAGTTGAGAGAAACCCTCTACTGGGACTAGTGAGGTTGAGGGGTGTCATCGGTGGTGGTGACTTCAGACATGCACCGTTACCCAGCAGGTTGGGGCAGGCGGATGTATCCGCCTTGGCGCAGAGTCCGCCCTCCTTCTGCGCCTGCTCAGCTCTTTCTCCTCTCTACTGCCCATTCTCGAGAAATGACAATTTCTAGATTATAGATTAGTTCACTGTCTCTAGAAAAAATGGCAGCCTTTAACATCATAACACAACCTGGGTTATGCCAGAGCTTTGGGGACATGTAGGATGGGCAGCACTCTGCCTCCCTGTTGGCGTTTATTTCTGTATTATTTTCAAATCGCCTCTTTTCCTAATCTGGTGCCTTCTGATTTGCAAGATGAATTTCGTTTATCTCTCAGTGGGCCGGGGACTCCTGCATCTCACCTCATCAATGTGATCAAGGGAGTGATCCTGCCCACTCTGCTGCCACCTAAAATCGAAGCACTGGGTAATAGGAAGGAGAAACCTCTGCCTGTCTCCAGGCGTTGCACTGGCCTTCTAGGCTACTTCCTCATGGGAGCCACATACCGTAGCGGCCTTGCTGAATGTCTAGGGCAGAAAACCTGCTTTATGTGTCCTTTTCCCTGTGGTAGCCATCCGGTGCTTTTGTAGGCCTAGCATGAGGTCAGCTCCTAAGTAACCTGTTGACTTGCCCTGAAGGAAGGGTCTGTGTGAGTTCTGTCCCAGGAGTGGTGGTTCATCAGAAGTAGAAGAAAGGCTCTTTGTTGGACCTTGGCTTTAGGAAGCTCCCCTCAGCTGGGAGGTGCATCTGCCAGCACCTCCTTCCCCCAGCCCCTTTTGCTCCATTTTCATCTGGTGATCCTGGGCACTTCCTGCACCTGAAGACAAGCCCTTTAGTGGAGATACCGCACATCCTGGGCCTTGAGAGAGCACTGTGAGACCAGCACTCCTTTGACTGGCCCCCAGTGGCTTATCACTCAGGGGGTGGGAAATTAGTGGAGCTGCCTCCTGGAAGGAGAAAGTTGGTTGTATTTTTGTTCTTTTGAGACAGATTCTCAAGCTGTTGCCCTAGGTAGAGTGCTGTGGCATCACAGCTTACAGCAATCTCAAACTCTTGAGCTTAAGCGATTCTTTTACCTCAGCCTCCGAAGTAGCTGTGACTACAGGTGCCCACCACAACGCCCGGCTATTTTTTGGTTGTAGTTGTCATTGTTTGGCAGGCCTGGGCCGGGTTCGAACCCACCATCTCTAGTGTACGTGGCCTGTATGTGGCTGGAGCCCTAGCTGCTGAGCTACAGGTGCCAAGCCGGTTGTTTTTTGTTTTTGAGACAGAGTCTCAAGCTGTCCCCTTTGGAGTGCAGTGACATCATAGCTCACAGCAGCCCCCAATTCTTGGGTTCAAGTGATCCTCATGCCTTAGGGTTTTTTTAATTTTTATTTATTTATTTTTGAGATAGGGTCTCACTATGTTGCCCTCGGTAGAGTGCCGTGGCAACAGCTCACAGCAACCTCCAACTGTAGGGCTTAAACTATTCTCTTGCCTCAGCCTCCCAACTAGCTGGGACTACAGGCGCCTGCCACAATGCTGGGCTATTTTTTGTTGTAGTTGTTTAGCTGGCCCCGGGCGGGTTCGAACCTACCACCCTTGGTGTATGTGGCTGGCTCCGTAACCGCCGAGCCAGTTCTTTTATTTTTAGTAGAGATGGGTTCTCACTTTTGCTCAGGCTAGTCTCAAACTCCTGAGCTCAAGCAATCCACCAGCCTCAGCCTCCCAGAGTGCTAGGATTACAGGCTGAGCCACCTGCCAGGCTGAGAAAGTTGGTTTGAGAAGTGGTTGGGCTCTCCACCCCCAGGCAGGGAGTGTGGGCCTCCTGCACCTTGTAGATTATTGCCCCTACTGAGTTGACTTTGAAAGTCTGGTGAGCCTTTGCATTCTGAGTCCTTCAGCACCTGTTGCCTCTGGGGAGCAGAGCCTTTCTCAGCTCCCCCCCCACACACACACCCAGTGGTTGGTGGTGTTCCTTGCCAGCCTAGGCAGCTGCCATAGCAGGAATTAGCCCAGTAAGCTGAGGCCAAGGGGGCAGTGATACAACTTATCAAGGCTGTTTTTAGAGATGCCATCGTCCAGAGCAGTACCTTCTCAACTCCTTGGGCCAACTCTGTCTTCTCATAAGCACTGGCAAGGAGATGCAATTTTAGAAAGTAGGGCAGGGGCCTAATTACAATAAGCTCCAAAGTCCACTGCCTTGGCTTCCTGGGGCTCTGCATATTCATTAGTTCATTGAAATGAATTGACCATTTTGGCATTAATGAATTACCAAGTCTGCAGAGACAGCTTGTGTATAGCAAGTAGCAAACCTTTCAGAGGGCTGCTTCAGACCACACCCTGGAATCCTCCAAGGTAACAGTTTGGAAACTGTCATAATCAGTTCCTCGGGGCCACCTCTGGGAGAGAGCAGCTAGCAGACCCAGCTCCCTGCCTGCAGTTCTTTTATGTGTTACTCTGCCTTTGGCAGCTGCCCACTGGGCTCAGCCTCCTGTGCCTGTGGATTGGTGCTGCCCTCTCCTACCAGCCAGCACTCCCTCTACAGCTGACCTTTACTTTGTTACCTTTGTTTTGTTTTAAATGAGGTCAGGGCAAGTTCTCACACCTCTGCCTCTTTTCCTTCTGTGGAACCAGTCCTCAGAAAGACTTGCTCCTTTGGAGAGAGATCTGATCTGGAAGCATTCCCTATTGCTAAGATAAAGTTTTAGGGGTGTGTGTGCAGGCTGGGGGTTAGGAGGTGGGGTGTGCACTTGAATGGTGGGTGTATAATGAATGAGAGAGAAGCAGGTGCATGTCCTTCGGCAGCAGTGGCCACAGTGGCTGTGGGACAGGTCGTTGGCCTTTCAGAGGTCTTAGGGTAGCTGTTGCCCTTGTCCCAGGGAATTTTATTTCCAGCTGGTGATCCAAAAAATTCCAGGTGCTGTCAGGGCTGGGGTGCTCCCCCAAGCCTTTTTTTTCCTCAGTGTTCATAGACTGTTAGAGCTGAAAAGAACCTTGGAAAATGTCTAGTGGAACTTCCTTGTTTCTGCAGATGAGGAAATTGGGGTCCAAGAGGGGAAGTGACAGGTCCAGGGTCACCCTGCCAGCTGGTAGGGGAATTGGGTAGGAGTGCAGACCTTCACAGAGACTGTTCCATCATCTGTCTTTTCAGTCAACACACTGCAAGCAGGCCACCACCTTTGAAATGCCTCCCTTTCCTCTGTTCCTGCATCTAATTGGTCAAAGTCAAGCTGGTATCAGATTTGTCCCCCTCCATTCCAGGTTCTCCTATCTTCTTACTGGGCTCTTACAGTCACTTCCTGATTGGCCCTGCCAGTTTGATTTTTCGGGAAATCTTGTTCACCCTTTAAGGCCCAGGTCAAACATCACCTCTTCTGAGAAACACTTTCCCCTTCTATTCTCCCTATCAGTCACCCAAGGGTGACTGCTCTGTGCTCCCAAGGGCCTGGCTGGCTTCAGAGCTCTTCTGGGATGTCTGTCCCTTCATGGGAAGGGTGCACAGGCTTCTTACCAGGTGGGAAGTATGAATATGAGAGTGGTCTTCTCTGTGCCCCAACACTGGGCATGGTATGTACCACACAGGAAATGCTCTGATGTGACAGATGGAACAAAGAGGAGGGTAATTCCTCAAACTTGCCTGTGTGCCCTGCTGCTTGGGTGTTCGTCTCTACGTAATGACAGGACAGCAGATGGGACTTCAGTCTTGCTGAGGAAGGGGAAGGTAGAGTAGTGTTTGTCCCATGCAGGGTGCTGCAGAAAGATGACCTTCTTTCCCTTAAAGTCCCCTTCTAGCTGAGAGCCAGCCTGGAGGGTGGTGACAAGCCAGAGTATATCTGAGAATGAGCCCCCCCCCAACCAGGTGATTGAAGAGCAATCCAGAACAGCTGTGGATTTGGAAGGCGGGGCAGAAGAGGGAGGGCCCTCTCTTGCTGTGATGCCTTCAGAGGGTGGTGGAACAGTGGGTGAAATAAAGGAACAGCACTCCAAGCAGACTCCTCGATGGGGTGGGGAGGGTCCTTGCTCTGCCTGGAGTATTCCAGAATGAGACCAGCACCGTTTGGGTCCTCTAGAAGGGTCTGGTGATTAGGAGCCCCCCGGCCATCACAGGTTGCTTCTAAATTGGCCTGCAGGGTTAGTGGTCAGGGTGTGATGGGAAAGCCACAGGCTGATCCCATTTGCCATTTAGCTTTGTCCCAATATATATATTTTTTTTAGACAGAGTCTCACTGTGTTGCCCCTGGTAGAGTGCTGTGGTATCACAGGCCACAGCAACTTCAAACTCTTGGGCTTAAGCGATTCTCTTGCCTCAGCCTCCCAAGTAGCTGGGACTACACGCACCTGCCACAACACCCGGCTGTTTTTTTGTTGCAGTTGTCAATGTTGTTTTGGCAGGCCCAGGCCGGGTTAAACCTGCCAGCCCTGGTGTTTGTGGCTGGTGCCCTAGCCCCTGAGCTACAGGCGCTGAGCCAACTTTGTCCTAAATCTTGACCAATGGCCCTATGGCTATGTGCCTTGGCCGCTCCAGTACTCGGGTGGGTGAGGGTGGCCGAGGGTGGCCATCGGCTGCTTGTACATGGGACCCTTGGGCAGGCATGTGGATTCTTGTTTCTTTGTTTTAGTCTGTGATCTCAGGTAAGTTACTTTCCCTCCTGGATTATGTTCCTTTATCTACTGAGAGTTATTTTCCTGCTCTTTCTATTTACCCATACATGGAACTGCATACAGGAACTATTTGAGGTGTCTCTCTTGATTTGTGTGAGGTTGATCTGTCTCAGCATCAAAAGCTCCTGCTTGTCTTGGGTGTTTTCTGCACTAGGGATGAGAAGAGGCAGAGGGCCTGGGCCTAGGTATGGGTGGTACAAGCCCTGCCCCTCAACTGTAGGGAAATGGCAGGGAGACCCACAACCTGTGCCGACAACCTAGGTGGGTAGGTGCTGGCAAGCAGTGGGCAGCCCTCTCCTCTCATGTATCCCCTTTTCCCAGATACACCTGAATAAGGAAAAAAACAAATGTTTTTCCTTTTCTATACTCTAAAATGAAGTATGTGTCTTGTACCGTATCACAGGGTCACAGCATCCCTGCATGGAAAGTCAGGTTGAAAAGCAGTGGCCCAAGCAACTGGCACAGGCCATAGAAGCCTCCCAAGTTCTCTCCTCACGTGAATCCCTGTCCCTGTCACACCCTATTTGGGGGACAGTCTTGATTCTCTGGGTGCAGAGATAGGCCTGTGCTCTCAGCCTGTCCCAACCCAGCAGCACCCAGAGCCAGGGCCTCAGGTCCTCCTGCATCCATTCACTCAGATCTGACCAGAACCAGCTTGTGGGTGTGGAATCAGATTTGCATTTGGCCCCTAGTTTGGGGTTTTAGGAGAGAGTATGGTATATCCTCCAAGGGATAGGAAAGGAACCTTCAGAGGAGGTGGAAGTTTTCCTGGAACCCCAGGTATAGCAGATATGAGAGGAGTGAGGACTGGGGCTTCTTGCTGCCAGCTAAAGGCTGGTGCCTGGAGTCTGCTTCATCTTTCTTGGTGGTCTCCCTACCTCCATAGGCTTTTGGAGAAGCTGCTGTCACCTCTGGCTTTCCAGAATGTTCTGGAGTACTGTAGGCGTGCCTTTGTGGAGGAGGGGCACTGGTGTTACCACAGAGCCTGGGGACCATCACCTAGGAGACAGAAGACCTAGGGAAGTCAGCAGAGATGAATGGGGGCCTGCGAGATCAGAGCGCAGATTGGCACTTGTCCCTGTGCTCTCCCTAGCCTGCAGCAGTTCAGTTGCTTTTTTGACCACTTGAAGGTGCAATTGTGGGCTGGGCTGTCATGCCTGGTGCATGGAGAGAGACCTGGGCTCCTGGGAGAGGAGCATGGGGCCACAGAGAGGGTATTTGGGTACAGAAGTTTATTTCCGACGGTCCCGAGCAGTAGAGGAAGGAAGTCAGTGGCCAAATTCCCTAAAACTGATGGATTGTCTTGGGCATTGACTTCCTGCTTGTTAAGGTGACCTTGACAAGAAGCTGGTTGGTCACAAGTTGTTTTGTGGTGGTCTGAATTTGAGGAGTTCGGAAGATGGCTTGGATAAAGTGGCTAGAGCAAGATGCTGATGGGAGGAGGTCCAGGCTGGTAGAGAAAACTGGCTTGGCCCTCTTTCTGGCTATGTTCGAAGGCCAGTGGATTTGAGGAAAGAGGGATGGGGGCTGTGGTTCTGGGAGCTCCAGAGTTCTGACTTGTGCTTCCTTTTCATCCCCAGCAACCAATCAGTGGTTCATTCCTGCTGTGAGAGGGGACATCCCGCCTGGGTGTGCAGCCTATGGCTTTGTGTGTGACGGGACTCGCCTGCTGGTGTTTGGTGGGATGGTGGAATATGGGAAATACAGCAATGACCTCTATGAGCTCCAGGTAACAGCGGGGAGCCCTAGGAGCTGCCTCCCCACAGCCCTGGTTTCTCAGACCACTGCCTCGTCCTGCATGGCCCTCTCCTAGCACTCCTCACGGTGGTGGCCTGGGGGCTTGAGACCAGCAAGCCAGTTGAGGGGACACCCTGAACTTGGCCTGCCTCAAAGGAAAAGGCAGGGCCCAGAAGGCTCCAATAAGCTGCTTTGCTCACCCTAGACCATCTCCCCATACCACAAATTGTCCCAGGCCCTCCAGTGGTGACCTTCTCATCCCTGGGTTCAATCTCTGAGTCTTGACTTTTCAGGCCAGCCGGTGGGAGTGGAAGAGACTCAAAGCAAAGACACCCAAAAATGGGCCCCCTCCATGTCCTCGGCTTGGGCACAGCTTCTCCCTTGTTGGCAACAAATGCTACCTATTTGGGGGTCTGGCCAATGATAGTGAGGACCCCAAGAACAACATTCCAAGGTGAGGTTTTGTCCTTTCTCTGTAGAATCCCACCAGGGTGGGTGTGCTCACGTGTGTGCAGGGCTCCATTTGACCCTGAAGTCTGTGTGTCAACTAACCCCACTGTAGCCACGTCCCCTTAACCATGCTGGGCTGTAAAATGAGAGAGTGGCACTACATGCCCTCTGAGGAGTTTTCTGAGATCTCCAACCTTTAGTCCCTTGTGGGAGGAGGTCCAGGCCAGGAGGTAGAAGACCACTTTGTATTGGGCTAGTCCCTGCTCCTCACACCCAGTTTGGATCTGATGGCTTTCTGTCTCAGCCTCTGCTGCTTATGGGTTTCCTGATGGGTATTTTCCAAAGCCTGTGGCCAAGAGCCTTTCTGTTTGGAGGTAGTCCCAAGCTGACACCCCGTCTTGCTCTATGGAGGCCCTTATATAATGCCTAGCTTTGTGTGCATGGCAGCCGGGGGGTGGGGGGGGCTGCTACTGGGTGTGAATTTAAGATTGCCACACAACCTCACACACCCCAGCCTGCTGTTCTAGTTGGACTCACCCTAGGGAATGTCTGGCAGCGTTTCCTCAGGAGCAATGTAGAAGAACTTGGGAGTTCATGTGGCCTTAGCCCCTTTATATTCCAGCGAGTTTGCTGTTCACTGATAGATACCCATTGAAGCCTCTGGCTTGTGGAGTTGGGGCTTGCCATAGCTAGTCTTTCTTCATTAGGTACCTGAATGACTTATACATCCTGGAATTGCGGCCAGGCTCCGGAGTGGTAGCCTGGGACATCCCCATCACTTATGGGGTCCTGCCTCCACCCCGGGAGTCACATACTGCTGTGGTCTACACTGAAAGAGATAACAAAAAATCCAAGCTGGTGATCTACGGAGGGATGAGTGGCTGCAGGCTGGGGGACCTCTGGACCCTTGACATTGGTAAGCAGGGCAGTGGGCAGAATACGTCTGCCAGTCAGCTGACCTCATGAGTGGCCTCGTCGGATGGTGAGATGGGGCTCGTAGGGCAGTGGAGCATCCCACTTAGTTCTTGTCTCTTGTCATGGTGGGGTGCGGGTTGGACCCTACCTTATATCATCCCTAGGTTTGTGACTGTTGTCTTTCCCTGATTTGGTCTGTTAGCTTATAGGAAAGTAAGGGGAGAGATGAGACCTTTCTAGAATGGAAGTATCCCAATTTGGGTAGCATTAGTGCCTCTTGGCTCCTAAGTGTCTGACTGGGATGGTATAATTGGATGTCATTAAACTGTTAGGCCTTTGGGGACTATGTGGGCAGGTAACTGGGTGGTTGGAGGAGATCACTAACCACAGGTCTCTGGAGGGCTTTCCAACAAGGGAGAGTAGATGTTGGTTGTGCTGTCCCGTAGATCAGAGTTGACACTGAAGAGAAACAATTTAGTGTGAGAGAAATTACCAACAGTGCTTCCAGAAACACCTGCAGACTATGATGCTACAGGGACGGGTACATTTCAGGAGAGCTGGGGTGAGGCTGGCACAGCTTAGCGATGAGCCCTCCCGGATGGCAGTGCTGGCTTGGAGCAGGTTCTCAGTGCACACCTGAGGAGATGCCACCGCTATGGTGGTCAAAGCTGCTTGGAAAATACCAGAACCTGGCAGCTACAACAATCAGGGTCTGCCAAGGGCTGTGGGGGGGCCAGGGATGGATTCTCGAACTGGGTTGACCTGCCTTCCCAACCCTTTCCCAAGTCCAGGGACCAGCCTGGGTCTGATCCAACACAGGTGACCCTTCCTCCTCTCCATCTCTCTGCAGAGACTCTGACGTGGAACAAGCCCAGTCTCAGCGGGGTGGCACCTCTTCCTCGTAGTCTTCACTCTGCAACCACCATTGGAAACAAGTGAGTGGCTATTCCTCCACTTTCTCTGGCCGGACACTGCCTCTGCCCCCATGGGGTGCTGGTCAGTTTTGTTCCTTGCAGGCGCGCAGCCTCCTTTTCTTTTCTGGGCTGGCGTTCAGCCCCATTTTTCCATTATGACCCTGGGGGACCAAGACAAAACAGACTCAGGGTGCAGGGGGCCACGTGCAAGCCCGGCCTGAGACTCTTGTGGGCCTCTGAGGTTTCACCCCATCAAGGGTGGAAACTGTTCTAGGTCCTGTACACAGCAGATGGGTGTCTTTGTGAATGCCAAGGTCCTAAAGGGAATCTAGGAACGATGCAAATGAAGGTGAGCTGTAGATGAGCCGAATGGTGGTGTTTTTACAGTAGAGGTGACACAGTTCTGGTAAGGGCTGAGCCACCAGGTAGGAGAGGGCTGCGTCAGAAGGTTTATGCATCCTGGGGAAGAGCTAGAGGGCCGAGCTCTAGAACTGGGCAGAAGGGATGGCCTCTAGTTTGGCTCCTCCTCTATAATCCTCTCCCACTCTTCCCTCCCCCTCAGAATGTACGTGTTTGGTGGCTGGGTACCTCTCGTCATGGATGATGTCAAAGTGGCCACACATGAGAAGGAGTGGAAGTGTACCAACACGCTGGCTTGTCTCAACCTGGGTATGGCCTCCTGGGTCTTGGAGTGGCCTGCAGGAGGCTGACCCTCCTCAGCCCTGAGACCTGTGTGGGATGCATGGAGCAAAGCCAGCCCTTGGCACCCTCTAGAATCCACCAGAAATATCCAGTGGGTAGAGTGCTCTGAAGTGATGCTCCCTTATGATTTTGAATAGGCTCTTCGCACACGTGCTCTGACACACAGGAGCAAAAAACACGCGGTGCAGAGCCTCCCTCTCTCACAGTCCTCAGGCAACCATACAAGTGGTTTCTGTGCACCCTGCAGGAACTCTCCTACGTAGAATTAGCCACAGGGCCATTGAAAGGCAGGCGATGGCAGCACCCTGCTGCCTGTGCTATGCCTGGCCTTTGTCACTTACTGTGTCTCAGAGGTCATTCTACTCCCTGCGTGGCGAGCAGCTTCACTCTTGAATTGCTGTTGTGGTGCTATGACTGCAGACGCTGCTCTGAGTGTCCCTGCACCGTTCCTGCCGCCTGCAAGTATACCCAAAGGGTAAAACCTAGAGGTAGAGCTGTTGTCAGATGTTGCCGAACCACCCCGCACAGAGGCTTCACCACCGTAGACGCCCTGGCAGTGCCTGAGTCCCTGGAATGGCCCTCGCATGCAGTCAGATCTCCCTTGGTGCTGAAGCTCCCACTGGCCAGGCCCCTGCCCGGGCTCACCTTGAGCCCACCACAGTGGGCACGGAAGTCAGACTGTCAGGCACTGTATGGTTTAAACTTACATTTCTCTTCTTTTCAGTGAGGGTGTATGTTTTTTCTTAAAATCCTTCTATTGCCCTTTTCCATAAATGTGTTCCCTTTTGCCCAACTCTGTGGGTTGGACTATTTGACATGCAAAGACAAGACCTCTGGCTGTGCATTTCAAATAGTTTTCCTGGTTGGTTTGTGGCTTATAATTTTATTTTTTATGGTGTTTTTTTGCCGCTTGGAGTTGGGTTGGAGGGGGTTGTCCTTTTTTTTTTTTTTTTTAAAGAGACAGAGTCTTACTTTATTGCCCTGGATAGAGTGCTATGGCGTTATAGCTCACAATCTCCAGCTCTTGGGGTTAGGCGATTTTCTTGCCTCAGCCTCCGGAGTAGCTGGGACTACAGGTGCCTGCCACAATGCCCAGCTATTTTTTTGTTGCAGTTTGGCTGGGGCTGGGTTTGAACCCTCCACCCTTGGTATATGAGGCTGGCACCCTACTCTCTGAGCCGCAGGCACTGCCCTTTTTTGTTGTCATTTTTATTTTAGTAATCTGACAGCTTCTTGATTTTAATTCCTCACTCTGACAGCAACAGAACAAGATACAGCTGGGGGTGGTGGGTTTCCTTTGCCCTCCATGCCTAGCTCCTCTGTCTACCCTCCTCTAGATACCATGGCCTGGGAGACAATCCTGATGGACACACTGGAGGACAACATTCCCCGGGCTCGAGCTGGCCACTGTGCAGTTGCCATCAACACCCGTCTCTACATTTGGAGTGGGCGCGATGGCTACCGCAAGGCCTGGAACAACCAGGTGTGCTGCAAGGACCTCTGGTACCTGGAGACAGGTAAGATGCAGTCCAGCCGAGTCTTGCCACTCACTGCCTGGAGCCTCAGCTTCCCCTTCTCACCAGCTGTATTCTCCAACAGAAAAGCCACCACCCCCAGCCCGGGTACAGCTGGTACGAGCCAACACCAACTCCCTGGAGGTGAGCTGGGGGGCAGTGGCGACAGCCGACAGTTACCTTCTGCAGCTCCAGAAATATGACATTCCTGCCACGGCTGCTACTGCCACCTCCCCCACACCCAATCCAGTCCCATCTGTGCCTGCCAACCCTCCCAAGAGCCCTGCCCCAGCAGCAGCTGCACCTGCTGTGCAGCCGCTAACCCAAGTAGGCATCACGCTCCTGCCCCAGGCTGCCGCCGCGCCCCCGACCACCACCACCATCCAGGTCTTGCCGACGGTGCCCGGCAGCTCCATTTCCGTGCCCACAGCAGCCAGGACTCAAGGTATGCTGGGGGCTGGGCATTGGGCTATAGGGGCTGACCTCTGGGGAAACTTAGCATCTAGTAGGGGACTGCTGCTGAGCTTGTTACCGAGTGCCACAGAGGGATGGAAGTTGTGCCTCGCCTATAGAGCTGATCACTCTGAGGGCACAGAGAAGAGACAGGCTCATAGCACAAGCAGCTCAGCAAAAATACTTAAGGTCTGCTTGCTGAACTCAGCAGTGGGGCTGAGGATGATTGTGTGGATAGTCCTAGCTTACTGACGGACACCTCTTCTCTCATCAGGTGTCCCTGCTGTTCTCAAGGTAACCGGTCCTCAGGCTACAACAGGAACCCCGTTGGTCACCATGCGACCTGCCAGCCAGGCCGGGAAAGCCCCTGTCACTGTGACCTCCCTGCCCGCTGGTGTGAGAATGGTTGTGCCCACACAGAGTGCCCAGGGGACGGTGAGGAGCAGTTGCCAGGCTGGAGTGGGGGTGGGACTTTCCAATGGTCCAGTGAGATGAGTGGAATAAGTACAAGCGGTCTTCTAGTCCTGGCCTGCTCTGGTACTACGCATCCTGTATCTTTCCCCTCTGTAAAGTACAGATGGCATGGTCTTCAGCAGGAGCATGGCAGGAATTAATGAACGCCTCAGGGACCTAACCTCCTCTTTGATCTTAAGAGCATTTTAAGTGTGCACTTCCTTGTTCTGAGGCCTGAGGGGAGAATGTAGTCAGCTGGGTTTCACCCAGGCCCATGAGGAATGAACTGTATGTGACTCTGTGGTCTTTAAAAAACATCTAGAGCTCCTGGCCAACTCTTGCCACCAGGGTTGCCTTTCTCGGTTAGTGGAAATCCTTGTGTGGGGCAGACTAACAGGCTCTGAAATAGGAAAAACTGAGAGATGGTGGCAGTGTAGAGGCTTCCTGGAGCAGAACTGAGCCCTTGGCAGCTTCTGGTGAGGTCCTCAGTGCAGGGAGGTAGGTAGCATTCGCCATTACTCACGTGCCCTCCACTGCCTGCAGGTGATCGGTAGCAGCCCGCAGATGAGTGGGATGGCTGCGCTGGCAGCTGCAGCTGCTGCCACCCAGAAGATCCCGCCTTCCTCAGCGCCCACAGTGCTGAGTGTCCCAGCAGGTACCACCATTGTCAAGACTGTGGCTGTGACACCTGGCACTACTACCCTCCCAGCCACTGTGAAGGTGGCCTCCTCACCAGTCATGGTGAGCATCTTGTGGGCCAGTTTTGGGGCCAGCAGCCTTGGTGCTGGGGACTCTGATCACTGTGATGGGACAATAATGGTCTTTCCTTCTGGCTATGGACCAACCCATTGGTCCATAATTGGTGGTTGTTGTGGGCTGTGGAGTCAGCTGTCTCCACTGGGTACATGACACCCTTAGGCTAGGCTTGTGGTGGTTCATTCTGCTCCCTTGCCTTGTGAAGGGACAAGCCGTTCTATAGCTGGGGCAGGGGACATCAAGATTAGAGCTGTGTGGCTCGGCGCCTGTGGCTCAATCGGCTAAGGCGCCAGCCACATACACCTAAGGTGGCGGGTTCGAATCCCCAGCCCGGGCCTGCCAAACAACAATGATGGCTGCAACCAAAAAATGGCCGGTGCTGTGGCGGGCGCCTATAGTCCCAGCTACTTGGGAGGCTGAGGCAGGAGACTCCCTTGAGCCCAGGAGTTGGAGGTTGCTGTGAGCTGTGAGGCCATGGCACTCTACCCAGGGGGATAGCTTGAGGCTCCGTCTCAAAAAAAAAAAAAAAGATTAGAGCTGTGGCTCAAGTGGCTAAGGTACCAGCCACATATACACCTAAGGTGGCGGGTTCGAATCCAGCCCAGGCCAGCCAAACAGCAATGATGGCTGCAACCAAAAAAAATAGCCAGGCATTGTGGCGGGCGCCTGTGGTCCCAGCTACTTGGGAGGCGGAGGCAGAAGACTCGCTTGAGCCCAGGAGTGGAGGTTGTTGTGAGCTATGCCACGGCACTCTAGCCAGGGGGACGGCTTGAAGCTGTCTAAAAAAAAAAAAAAAAGACTAGAGCTGTGAGCCCACTATGGACGTTCTAGGTGGTGGCCCACGTCTTTTTCTGCCTTATCTATCATTTGTCTCTGCCTTGGCCAGGTGAGCAACCCAGCCACCCGAATGCTGAAGACTGCAGCCGCCCAGGTGGGAACATCTGTCTCCTCTGCCACCAACACGTCTACCCGCCCTATCATCACGGTGCACAAGTCAGGGACTGTGACAGTGGCCCAGCAAGCCCAGGTGGTCACCACGGTGGTGGGCGGGGTCACCAAGACCATCACCTTGGTGAAAAGCCCCATCTCTGTCCCAGGAGGCAGTGCTTTGGTGAGTGATAGGTGCTACACAGCTACTGGCTAAAGCAACTACCAGTGGTAATTTCACTGCCCTGGGCCAGCTCCAGGAGAGTTGCAGCCCAGAACATGCCCTTGTTTGGTTTCCGGATCACTCCCTACTCCATCCTTTGCTTTTCAGATTTCTAATCTGGGCAAAGTGATGTCAGTGGTCCAGACCAAGCCAGTTCAGACTTCAGCAGTCACTGGCCAGGCATCCACAGGCCCTGTGACTCAGATCATCCAGGTGAGCTGTTGGTTCCAGCTGGAAATGGTTTCCAGATTGCCGCATAAGCAAGAGTGGGTACTGGGCCAAGGAAAACATACATGTGTGTCCTACCTACAGAAGGTCCCACGAGCATATTGGCTCCTCAGTCTCATCACCCACCATGTCCAGACCATACTTGCCTTCCCGGCAGTGGTGCTAGTTCACCCACCTGCTTCCCCATTTCAGACTAAAGGACCCCTGCCAGCAGGGACGATCCTGAAGCTGGTGACTTCAGCGGATGGCAAGCCTACTACCATCATCACCACCACACAGGCCAGTGGGGCAGGGGCAAAGCCCACCATCCTGGGCATCAGCAGCGTGTCCCCCAGCACCACCAAGCCGGGCACGACCACCATCATCAAGACCATACCCATGTCAGCCATCATCACCCAGGCAGGCGCAGCAGGTAGGGGTTTCCGTCTCTTGTGTGTGCTGGCAAGTGACTCCCAGAGCCAGAGCCAGCAGGGACAATGGAGAGTGGGCACAGCTGTTCTTGTTTGGTTTCTGTCTCGCTTTTCTACTTCCTTGCCCTTTTTGTTGGGTTTTCAGGTTTGTAGAGAGATGGCAGGACTATAAGTGTGATTATTTATAAGGCTTTGTTATAAACTAGGGGCAGGTAGCAAGGTTAACTGTTAGCAAAGGTGGCCTGAGGGACACGAGAGACATGGGAAGCTGTCACAGACATTTTTCTCTGGGTCTCTACTCTCCCCCATCTAGGCGTGACCAGCAGTCCTGGCATCAAGTCCCCCATCACCATCATTACCACCAAGGTTATGACTTCAGGAACTGGAGCACCTGCCAAAATCATCACTGCTGTCCCCAAAATTGCTACTGGCCATGGGCAGCAAGGAGTTACCCAGGTGAGGCATACCTGGCCCTCTTCTCTCCCCAGTGTTCAGTATGGTCCCCAGCAGGCCACATGTGTCCTCCTGACTGGCCTGGGAGTGACGTTGGCGGCACTTTCCTCTGGTGTTCCAGGTGGTGCTGAAGGGGGCCCCTGGACAGCCAGGCACCATCCTCCGCACCGTGCCCATGGGGGGCGTCCGCCTGGTCACCCCTGTCACTGTTTCCGCCGTCAAGCCAGCCGTCACCACATTGGTTGTGAAGGGCACCACAGGTGTGTAGCCTACAGGCCAGGGCTTAGCAGTGACTGGGTTGCACTCCCTACAGTCTAATGACCACTTCCCCGTAGTATGGCTGGGGGAGGAAGGCAGATGCTCTCCAGAACCTTCCGTTCCTGGTGGCTCCAGAGTTCCCAGTTGCCCACCTGGGGAGAAAAAGGCATTAGAAAGAAGATGGTGGCAGCAGGCCTTGTTCCACCTCTGCTTCCTTTCCTTTAGGTGTCACGACGTTGGGCACAGTCACAGGCACAGTGTCCACCAGCCTAGCTGGAGCCGGGGGCCACAGCACTAGTGCCTCCCTGGCCACGCCCATCACCACCTTGGGTACTATCGCCACCCTCTCAAGCCAGGTGATCAACCCCACTGCTATCACCGTGTCAGCTGCACAGACCACACTGACAGCGGCTGGCGGACTCAGCACTCCCACCATCACCATGCAGGTAGGGTAGAGCCCAAGAGCGCTGTGCAAGGCAGTGACCCCCATGTGAAAGTGTGTGAGAATTTCACTCCTATGTCCAGGTGTTGCTCTGCTGCTGTACACAGCTATGGCAGGTGTTCTTCACCAGAGACATTTTCCCTGTCATTGCATAGTTCTTGGCTCATAGTCCCTTGTGGAGAGATGTCATGTTTTAGCCATGTCTGGTGTTTGAACACCAGGCTCTTTCTCTTGCGTTGTTATGGAGAATATAACAATTCTTCTTTGTAGGCACATAGTGTTTTTCTTCTCTTCATACATTTTCTTAAGCTGAATTTCTGGAAGTGCTAAAGCATCTGGTGCTGGCCTTGGTACATATTGGGGCTTTCCATTCTCTGACAGAGGGCTCAGCTTCGGCCCAGGCTGTGTCCTCCTCCTTGGCCCCCACCCCCTTCTGGCCCCTGTCCTAGTTGCAATTTGAGGGAAAGTGGCACTTCTTTCCTGGTCTCTGGGCAAGTCAGTATCTTAAGATCAGATAGCCAAGTGGGTATTTATTGCCTCTGCTTGTGCTGTGTTTAAGAGCACAGTCGGTCTTAAACGATTCAGGTGACAGTTCAGAGAGGGACAGAGTTGTGGTACTAACTTTTTTGGTCTTGTCTCCCAGCCTGTCTCCCAGCCTACCCAGGTGACTCTGATCACAGCACCCAGCGGGGTTGAGGCCCAGCCTGTACATGACCTCCCTGTGTCCATCCTGGCCTCTCCTACCACAGAACAGCCCTCAGCCACAGTCACCATTGCCGACTCAGGTCAGGGTGACGTGCAGCCTGGTACTGTGACACTGGTATGCTCCAACCCACCATGTGAGACCCATGAGACGGGCACCACCAACACAGCTACCACCACTGTTGTGGCTAACCTTGGGGGCCACCCCCAGCCTACTCAAGTACAGTTTGTCTGTGACAGGCAAGAAGCAGCTGCTTCTCTCGTGACCTCAACCATGGGGCAGCAGAATGGCAGTGTGGTCCGAGTCTGCTCGAACCCTCCTTGCGAGACCCATGAAACGGGCACCACCAATACTGCCACCACTGCCACCTCCAACATGGCAGGGCAACATAGCTGCTCAGACCCACCCTGTGAGACCCATGAGACAGGCACCACCAACACTGCCACCACGGCCATGTCAAATGTTGGCACTAGCCAACAGCGAGATACCCGACGGGTCTGTGTGGCCAGCAACCCCACCGTGGTCCGGATCAGTGTGTCCACTGGGGCAGTGGAGGGAGCCCAGGTTTCTAAGCCCCAGTGCCAAACCCGCCAGACCAGTGCAACCAGCACCACCATGACTGTGATGGCCACTGGGGCCCCACGCTCTGCCGGCTCATTCCTCGGGGCCCATAGCCCGGCTTTTGTGCAGTTAGCTTCTCTGAGCAGCAAGGACATGCCTGTAGGGCTCCAGTTGGAGACGCCTCACGCCCACACAGCCAGCACCCTCACCACAGCCCACCCCATGCTGAGTGTTGGGGAGCTTGGGGCAGCACAAGGGGCCCCTGCGCCTGCATACGAGAGCAGCCCACCTAGCACCACTGTGACTGTGACAGCCTTGGAGGCGCTACTGTGCCCCTCAGGCACCGTTACCCAAGTCTGCTCCAACCCACCATGTGAGACCCACGAGACAGGCACCACCCACACGGCCACTACCTCGCATGCAGGCAGCTCCCAGCGGGTGTGCTCCAACCCGCCCTGTGAGACCCATGAGACAGGCACCACCCACACAGCCACCACCGCCACCTCCAGTGGGGGTACAGGTCACCCTGAAGGTGGGCAGCAGGCTCCTGCTGGCCACCCCTGTGAGACTCACCAGACTACTTCCACTGGCACCACCATGTCAGTCAGTGTGGGTGCCCTGCTCCCCGATGCTACCCCCTCCCACAGGACCCTGGAGTCTGACCTGGAGGTGGCAGCAGGGCCTAGTGTCACCCCCCAGGCCAGCACAGCACTGCTGGCTCCTTTCCCAACACAGAGGGTGTGCTCCAATCCTCCCTGTGAGACCCATGAGACGGGCACTACACACACGGCTACCACTGTCACTTCCAACATGAGTTCAAACCAAGGTGAGTAAAGGCCGTTTAGGGCTGAAGGAAATGGCAGAAAGTCCTATCCAGTGTTGAGCAGTTAGAACTCTTGGCTCCCAATTTACCCACAGGGTTGGCTGGACTGGGCTTATCTGGGCTGTGTCAGACACATCTAGGGTGTCTCTGGGACATTCCATCTTGTCCTCTCCAGTCTTCCCCTTAAGGGTGGTAGAACCTTGTGGCAGTAAATCCAAATGGAGGCAGTAGGGTCCCTGCCAACCAGCCTCCTGCCTGGTACCCTACAGATCCCCCACCAGCTGCAAGTGATCAGGGAGAGGTGGAGAGCACCCAGGGTGACAACGTGAACAACTCCAGTGCAATCACGACAACTGTGTCCTCAACACTGACACGGGCTGTAACCACCGTGACACAATCCACACCGGTCCCAGGCCCCTCTGTACCGGTAAGAGCCCCGAGGGACCCTTGTCCCTCCTTCCTGCCCATCATGCCTTTGGCCCATGCTGTTCCAGAGTTGCACACAAGATGTCACTCTTGCACCAGACACAGTGCCAGTCATGGTCTCTTTTCAAGACCTTAAAAGGGTAGCCTTGGTGCCTGCTGGGCGGGAGGCAAGAGTCTGATAGTTCTTAGCATTGCTGGGTTGCTTTTATTTCCATCACTGTTTCCCATCACTTGTCATCTACTTGTCATCTCATTGTAGCCTGTAAAATGAGGTGATTGTCTAAACCAGGAGACCTCTCTGAGGATGGGTTAAACTTGACCACAGGTCTCAAGGATCTCTCTTTCTGCACCCCTCATGCTGCTCAATGAACCGCTGTCCTTCTCATTAACTTGGGGTGGAGCTGGCCCATCAAGAATGAAAGCTCAGGCCTACAGGGGAAAATGAAGGCTGTCTTTGCTTCTCTGTGCTGCTGCCTGGTTCTGGCCTCGCTCTCCTCCCCTCTGACGGGGGCTTCTCTCCCTTTCTAGAAGATCTCGTCAGTGACTGAGACTACCCCAGGGGCTCTGACTACCGAAGTCCCCATCCCAGCCACGATAACAGTGACCATAGCCAACACAGAAACTTCTGACATGCCCTTCTCTGCTGTTGACATCCTGCAGCCCCCAGAAGAACTCCAGGTCTCACCGGGGCCTCGCTCACAGCTGCCACCACGGCAGCTCCTACAATCTGCCTCCACACCCCTGATGGGGGAGTCCACCGAGGTCCTGTCAGCCTCCCAGACCCCTGAGCTCCCGGACGCCGTGGATCTGAGCAGCACAGGGGACCCATCTTCAGGCCAGGAGCCTGCCAGCTCAGCAGTAGTGGCCACTGTGGTGGTCCAGCCACCTCCGCCCACACAGTCTGAAGTAGACCAGTTATCACTTCCCCAAGAGCTGATGGCCGAGACTCAGGCAGGCACCACCACCCTCATGGTGACAGGGCTCACCCCTGAGGAACTGGCAGTAACTGCTGCTGCTGAAGCAGCTGCCCAGGCTGCAGCCACAGAAGAAGCCCAGGCCCTGGCCATCCAGGCCGTGCTCCAGGCTGCACAACAGGCCGTCATGGGTAGGTGCCAGCTGGGAATCTATGAGGGTGAGACAAGCCCCTTGAATCAGGACTAAGGCAACAGGCAACAGAGAAACAGAGGCAGCCTGAGAAGAACAAGGCCACTTCTGCAGGGGTGACGTTGAGTCAGATGTGACAGAGAGGATGGACACAGGGCTCTTTGACCAAAGTTTAAACTGCAGTGGGGTGTGGGTGGAATAAAGATGGTCGGGGAAATGAGGCCTACTCCTATCTCTGTCCTCTGGGGCAGGCATGCTGGCCTGCCTTGTGAGTAGTGTTTTTCTCAACCCTGGAGCAGGCACTGGGGAGCCCATGGACACTTCTGAGGCAGCAGCAGCCGTGACGCAGGCAGAGCTGGGGCACCTGTCAGCTGAGGGTCAGGAGGGCCAGGCCACTACCATCCCCATTGTGCTGACACAGCAGGAGTTGGCCGCGTTGGTACAGCAGCAGCAGCAGCTGCAGGAGGCCCAGGCCCAGGCCCAGCAACAGCATCACCACCTCCCCACTGAGGCCCTGGCCCCTGCTGACAGCCTCAACGACCCCACCATCGAGAGCAACTGCCTCAACGAGCTGGCTGGTGCTGTCCCCAGCACTGTGGCCCTGTTACCCTCGACAGCCACCGAGAGTAAGCAGGTCCCTGCCTTGACCTTGAGTCCTGTCCCCAAGAAACTCTACTGACTAGGGAGAGATGTCTCCACTGAGGGGGAATAAGTGCTACAGTGGTTGGGAGGTTGGCAAGGGAGACCCAAGGAACATGGTACCTGGAGGCCCAGGCCCCTGAGGAAGTGGTGTCTCAGGAGCCTCTCCCACTAAGCCTCCTTTATTCCCAGGCCTGGCTCCATCCAACACATTTGTGGCCCCCCAGCCAGTTGTGGTAGCCAGCCCAGCGAAGCTGCAGGCTGCAGCAACCCTAACCGAAGTGGCCAATGGCATTGAGTCCCTGGGTGTGGTGAGTTGGGTATGATGGGGGCCCTGGGATTGGGGATGCAACACTTCCTCAGGGCCCTGAGAACCTTATCCCATGTCCTCCTTTCTGTCTTCCAGAAGCAAGACCTGCCACCCCCACCTAGCAAAGCACCAGTAAAGAAGGAGAACCAATGGTTTGATGTGGGAGTCATTAAGGGCACCAATGTAATGGTGACACACTATTTCCTGCCACCAGATGATGCCGTCCCATCGGATGTAAGTGTCCCCAGGAGCTGATGCCTGCCCTTGGCTAGGTGGATCTTGTCTCTACTGCCCTGAATGGGTGCTGGCAAAAAAACATTTCCATCTTTGCATCAAGTTAAATGACCAGGAAATTTGAGAACAGCCAAGCAGGGACCCTTCCCCTTAAAACAGCAGAACAAAAGTGAGAGCTTTTAGTCCTTCTCAGCAGTGTGTGGCCATAGACAGCCTTGCTGTGTCCCCCTTGCCATGAAGGGGCAGCCATTGCTGACATCTTTCTTTTCTGCCCCATTGTCAACACAGACTTGTGACATTCCTAGGGTAAATGTCTCTACTGGCTATATAACTCCCTCCTTGATAGCAGGCTTCATGTCACTTTATTCTTTCTCCATATTCCTATTCTTTTTCTGTCCTCTTCTCAGGATGACTCAGGCACTGTCCCTGACTATAACCAGCTGAAGAAGCAGGAACTGCAGCCAGGCACCGCCTATAAATTTCGTGTTGCCGGGATCAACGCCTGTGGCCGGGGGCCCTTCAGTGAGATCTCAGCATTTAAGACGTGTCTACCTGGTTTCCCAGGGGCCCCTTGTGCCATTAAAATCAGCAAAGTGAGTCTTGCTGTGTTGTAGCCTTCTGTGCTGGTCCCCCACCTGCTTGAAGGAGAGAGGACCTTAGCTGAGGGGAGGCCTATGGGAGCAGGGCCAGATGGGGCTGACTCAGAAAGGTCCCCAGGATATGGCCAAAGTCAGCAGGGCCTACCTTTGGTGAACAGAGACTGCTGGTGGTAGGTAATGTCAGGAGCTTGGTTCTGTCACTAGTTGCCAGGGTGACAATGGCCTTTAGCGTCAGCTTTTTCCTCTGTAACCTGCCAGCTAATGTTCAGTGAGTGTCCTCTACATGCCACACCCTATACTGTCCAACATGTTATTTCATCTAACCCGGGAAACATCCTAAGGAGATACAGGTCCTGTTGTTAAGTCCATTTTCAGATGAGGAACTGAAGCACTGAGAGGCTAAGTGGTAAGTCACATATTAGGTAACAGTGTGGAGATAACAAGACTGTGTTGAGTCCCAGTTTATTTTATTCTACTTTGGGGGCAGATTTATTTGAAGCTCTTTGAATGTTGACGTAGAAGATCTCCATCGTGGCAGTCGCTTTTAGCCTCCTCTGTTCTAGGCACAGGCAGGGAAGGATAAAGAAGGTAAGGCTTAACAATTCTGCCACTTTTGTTCTAGAGTCCAGATGGTGCTCACCTCACCTGGGAGCCACCTTCCGTGACCTCTGGCAAGATTATCGAGTACTCAGTGTACCTGGCCATCCAGAGCTCGCAGGCTGGTGGTGAGCCTAAGAGCTCAAGCCCGGCCCAGCTGGCCTTCATGCGGGTGTACTGTGGGCCCAGCCCATCCTGCCTCGTGCAGTCCTCCAGCCTTTCCAATGCCCACATTGACTACACCACCAAGCCAGCCATCATCTTCCGTATCGCTGCCCGCAATGAGAAGGGCTATGGCCCGGCCACGCAAGTTAGGTGGCTACAAGGTGAGTGTCTTGGTGGGCTTCCTTGGACGGTTTCCAAGGAAAGCATGGGGAGCCTGGTATAGCAAGAGGCTAGGGCTGAGTCTAGGAGTGGCCTCCTCCTGAGCTTCATTTGTGCCGGCTGTCTCTCCTGCCTCTTCTGGAACATCCTTCTCTCAGGTTCATTTGTGCTCCTCAGAGCAGCCATCACAGTGGGGCAGGCTGGACTTTGGAACTTTGTAGTCTGGGGTATGACAGCACAGGATGCTGTGGAAATATCTTGGTAGCCTGGCCTTGGGGTACAGAGGAAAGTTTCCTGAGGTTTTTGAGGAGCCTGGTGGGCTAGGGGGAAGTCTTAGCTCAGGGCCAGGGAAGCAGGGAGGAGCTGAGCTGAGAGGGTTTCTGAACAGGTGGCTAGGGTCCATGGGTGATGAATGGGGAGTAGTACCCTGTTCTGGTCCCAGGCAGTGACATGCAAGTGACTGGACTACAGGAGCACTGCCCCCAGGCAGGTGCACCCTGCTTGTGGCTGCTGGTCTTGGTGTTGGGGGTGGGGGCGGCCAGATAGTGTGTGTTTCTTGGTCTATCACTCTATGCCGTGCTGCTCACCCATCCCTCGTTCCTTTCAGAAACCAGCAAAGACAGCTCTGGCACCAAGCCTGCCAGCAAGCGGCCCATGTCCTCTCCAGAAATGTAAGCAGGAAACCCCTTTAAGAAACCTGAGACTAGGGGTGGAAATAGTTGGGTTCAGCCCCTCATCAGGTGACTGGGAAGCATAACTGGATCCATGATGAGTTCTGCATTGGTAGTTCCCATGATGCCCTTAGGACCCTCACTAACTTTCTCCTTTCTTCTGTCATCCAAGGAAATCTGCTCCAAAGAAATCTAAGGCAGATGGTCAATGAGAGGGCACTGACCAGCACCTGGATCCTCTGCAGACCCCCATCCCACCCCGCATCAGGAACCACCCTCCACGGCTGCCTCTATCTCCCACCCCACAGGCATTCGCATTCAGCATTTGGCATTGCACTTAACTTTCCTGAGCTGCCAGCCCAGCTGCTCCCCCCTTTTCTCTCTTCTGTTTTTAAAATGATCTAAAGAAAGCACATTTCCCATGGCTGTAGGGAGGGAGCAGGAGGCAAGGGGAAAGGGCAGTTGAGCAGTGAGAAAATAGGGCTCCTTCCAGTCTTCTCCCCCACCCAGCCTGTTCCTGGGGCTGAGCAGGACTAGAGAAGTCAGCTGCCTCCAGGGAGAGAAATTGGAATTTAAAGATAGAAACATCCACACTTCAAAGCCCCAGGTCCAAGGAGGGAGGTAGCCAGGGTAGGTGGGGGTGAGCATAGGAGCCAGGGAAGGCTCCCTAGGAGAGGCTTTCCTGGTACCCTGTCCTGGGTGGGTGTCTGGTTCTGTTTCACTTTGTTGTTGCCCTTGTGTTTCCGGTGTTTCTAGCCACCTAATGTCCCTTCTTTGGGCTTCTCCAGCTTGCCCCACCCCATGCCCAACTGGAAGCTCACATATTTTCTCAGAGGCCTTCATGCTCCCACCTCTTCTCTCCTCCCCCCTGTTCTTGTTCAAACAAAGAAAGAGGAGGGGAAAGAAGGAGCCCAGTGGCAGCCTGAGCAGACCTCCCGGGTACAGAGTGCCACGCCCCCCCTCCCCCAAGCCTGGCCTTGGGGCCACATCACCAACTGCTGCATTTGTTGTATTTTTCTTTTTAAGTTGAGATGGATGAAGTTAACATTTTTATTGTAATTTTAGCGTTAGTGTGTGGGGTTTTGTCCCTTTTTTGTTCCGCTGTGTACAGAATGTGTATTTTCTTTTTTCTTTTGTTTTTATTTTTATCTTTGTTTTGCTTTTTTTTCCTTGGCCCATCCTTGTCAGGGATCTTTGTGGAGGAAAAGCTGGGGACAACCAGGGCAGGAGAGGTATGCAATCCCCCGGTATTGGCTGCCCAGCCTGATATCCTGTTACTGGCCCCTGCCTCCTGCCCTTTGCCTGTCCCCAGGCCTCTGGGACAAAGGAAGAGTCAGTTATCAAACCTCACTCCTTGTGGGTGATTGCTTTGCACCTATAGGCTTGAGTTTGGGGGAGTTTGAGGGTGAGCTAGAACCTCTTTGTGTCCTTGGTTTGCAGCTCTCCCCAATCCCTGACCAGAGCTGAAGGTGAGAAGCCCACAGCCCTTAGCGTCACTGGCTGAGACATTCTGACACTCTGGGCTGCCGCTTTTGGCACCCACTGCTCTTCCCTCAGAACAGAAGGGGGTGGGGAATGGAGGCAGCCTGGGAAGGACACGTGTGGTGACACTCACTAGGGAAGGCTGGGGCACCAGCCATCAGCTTTATAAACCTGCAGCATTGTCCCCAGCCTGGTTCAATCCTTCTAAGGGCCAGACTCAGGGTGGGGCTCAGCTTGGAGTTTTCTGCCCTACACCTAAGCTTTACGCAAAGCGCAGGGCTTACAGGCAGTCACGGAAAGGCTTAGAATGAGCACCCGATCTTTTCAGCCCCCCATCTCTTCCTGGAGATGCAGTGGAAAAGAGGAACAGCCCCCACCTCTGGCCCACGCCCTCCAGGGCCTTTGGTTTATTGTATTATAGTATATTTCACTGTGGAAACTGTCACGTTTAGTCACCTTGGAGCCCGCTCACCTGGTCCCATTGTTTTACCCTAGTTCCTGCTCCCAAGCACCCTTTGATTTCTCTTGTTTCTGAGGACAGTACGCCTGTTCATCTATTGTAGAGTAACCCTGTGACTCAATATTACCATAGTGCGATGTCGTTTTGTGCTATTTTGAACAATTAAAAGACTTTTTTTGAAATAACCACTTGGTGTCTTACTGTGTCCAGACTCTTAGGCCTTCTGCACCCAAGGTCTGCAAGTGAGTGGGGTTCAGCTTCCCAGTGTGTCTGAAGTACAGAAGGTTGGCTCAGCACTATGCACTGAGGCCGGCCGGTTCAAGCCCAGCCCAGGCCAGCTGAACAACAATGACAACTACAACAAGAAATTAGCTGGGGCTGGGCGCCTGTGGCTCAAGTGGCTAAGGCGCCAGCCACATACACCTAAGGTGGCAGGTTCA
>NW_003852644.1:751559-753816 GCF_000181295.1 Otolemur garnettii | reverse complement strand
TGAGCCCAGGAGTTGGAGGTTGCTGTGAGCTGTGATGCCATGGCACTCTACCCAGGGGGATAGCTTGAGGCTCCGTCTAAAAAAAAAAAAAATAGAAAAAGAAATTAGCTGGGCATTGTGGCAGGCGCCTGTAGTCCCAGCCACTCAGGAGGCTGAGGCAAGAGAATCTCTAAAGCCCAAGAGTTGGAGGTTACTGTGAGCTGTGATGCCATGGCACTCTACTGAGGGCAACATAATGAAACTGTATGAAAAAAAGTATGGAAGGTTCTAAGGCAAGGCTCAACCACTGTGGCAAGATTCAGACCAGGCTGTTTTAGGTCAATGGGCAGCTGTTGCTGGCTTCTTGCATCTGGAGGTTGGGTTACCTTCCTTCCCTCCCCAACTAGAGGACAAAGGTGGGATAAAAGTCTGGCAAGCCACCAGCAACCAGCTCTTTGGGTAGTTTGGGGGAGGGGTTGAGTTGCAGCTCCAAAGTGCTATCCACTTCAAGTCCAGGACCTCAAAAACTCCCTCGGAGTGTGCTCTGTGGAGGCTGTGGAAGGAGTGCATCCTATCGTCTGACCCCTGTTGAATCAAACTGACAGGCTAGTGACAGTTGGGTGGCACAGCTAGGATAAATGGCTGGATTCTTTTTTTTTTTTTTTTTAAGAGACAGAATCTCACTTTCTTGCCCTCGGTAGAGTGGTAGTGCACTGTGGCGTCACAGTTCACAGCAACCTCCAGCTGTCGGGTTTATGCAGTTCTCTTGCCTGAGCCTCTCGAGTAGCTGGGACTATAGGCCCCTGCCACAACATCTGGCTATTTTGTTGTTGCAGTTTGGCTGGGGCTGCAATGGCTGGAGGCCCAGGAAGCTGAGGTAGCCCCAGTGGTGCAAGTCTTGGGTACAATAGAGGGGAGCCGGGGGTTGGGGGGGTAGTGGATTGCCTCCTCAGCACCCCTGCTCTGTTTCTCCCTGAAGCCTCTGCTGCCACCTTCCTCTTGCCTGCTCTGTTACCAGAAGCTTCTGGGGTGCCCAAAGCCACCTCCATCTGCCCCCTATTGGGTGTGCACAGGGTGCTAGGTGCATGCTGGTAGGCCAAACCAGCTTAGTCCAATTTGGCCTCCCCAAAGTAAGCTCTTCACCCAGTGCTCACTCCACTGGGCTTTCCAGTATGGCATGTCATGTGGGCTGCTGTGTCCCACCACCTAGCCTGTACGCCTTGACACATGGAGCTGTGGCTCTGTCTTACCTACTGCACCCGGTCCTGGTGAGCTCAGGAGAGTAGCCTAACAGGATAGAGGCCCAGGTCAGGAAAGTGTCCTCAGAGCACAGCAGTAGGCTTAATGCTGGGAGATGCAAGGGGATGTTGATCAGCTGGAGTGAAGGATCTGTGTGGGCCCCAGAAGGGGTAGGGCCTTATAGCCAGGACCTATAGAGCCATTCAACTGTACACTTATGTGCCTTGTAGTGGCCTTCGTCACACTTGGAAGGCAAGTGTCACACTAGTAGTATCTGGTGCTGATCTCAAACTACTGGGCTGGAATCTGAACACACCACTCCTCAGCCTTCGGGGCAGAGACCTGGGAACGGGGAGGAAATATGGCACCTGTTTTCACCTGCTCCCAAGGCTGCCAGGGAAATCTCTTTCAGTTTTCCATGTCTGGATTAGCCAAGACTCTGATCGTTGAGCCCAGGGCTATGAGGACCATCCACAGGAACCTAGCACCCTCCACATACCAAGGCTTGGCCTTGACTAGGCACCGCGTAGGTGGTATGTACAGGGGAAGCAGGGGGAAGCTGGACATGAGTTAATATCCCATATACAGTGACAGATGCCTTTAAGCAGAGCAGGTGAACAAACAAAGCCAGGATTCCCTAAGCATGAAGTAAGATTGAGGGTGCATGTGAGCCTGGAATGGATAGCCACTTGCCGGCCAGGAAGTTAAGTCTTTCCCCAGCAGCATGAAGTGACACTGTTTGGGAGCGCCTTCCACCCAGGTGGCCATAACATGGAAAGAGGCAGCCACTATGGCATCAAAGAGCAACACGCGGCAGCTGGAAGCTGCAGGACAGTGCTGTGCCCAGGGACTGGAACCTCTCCATTCTGACTGTGTCCCAGAGCTGCACCTGCGAGGCAGAAAGGCCTAGTGCTCCTGGGCTGCTCTCCACCTTTGTAGAAAAAAAGGACAACATATGGGTGGCACCTGTGGCTCAAAGGAGTAGGGTGCCGGCCCCATATGCCTGAGGTGGAGGGTTCAAACCCAGCCCTGGCCAAAA
>NW_003852644.1:744364-751539 GCF_000181295.1 Otolemur garnettii | reverse complement strand
GGTCTCATATACCTGAGGTGGAGGGTTCAAACCCAGCCCTTGCCAAAAAAAAAAAAAAACCCACAGAAATCCAAAATTCTCTAAACCACACCTGGGAGCCAAGGGACTTCAGGCATTATGGGGCAGTGAAGCCTCCAGTTGGCAGGGAAGGAGAGGAGGGGCTGAGCCAGCCTGCCTTGTGGCATTGGATCAGGCAGTCAGAGCAACTTGAAACAGGCCTGGACAGCTGGAAAACAAGCCCAGAGAAGGGGACACCCGCTCTCACCTGCACAGGTACTATCTGGCCTTTCAGCTGCATCACATGGGTACAGAAGTCATTGGTTGCCCTTTACTGATTGCTGAAGTGGGTAGTGACAAGCTGATTCAACAGAGAGGACTTGACGACCCCCTGGTGGTCAAGGTGGTCACAGGTCAGAAGGGCCTCTGAATTGAGACATCTCCAGCTGTTTCCTGCCCTGCTGCGCCGTCTTGCTCCCGGGGCCCCCACTGGGGCCCCTCTCCGGCTCTGGGCTCAGTTAAAGGTGGCTGCCTGGGGAGCCAGGGTGGGTGAGGCCAGCCCCACATTCCTTCCTGCCCAGCATTTACCACCGTGAAATGCTGGCTGCCCAGTCAAGGTGGCTCTATAGTTGAGGGGACTGGGAGAGGCCGTCCCTAGACTCGCTGCCCGAGGGTCGCTGCGGGGCGGACCGCGGGGGCGGGTCCACCAAGCCACGCCTCCCGCCATGGGCCCCTCCCCCAGGCCCTGCGGAACCCTGAAGAGGAGGGGCGATGGGGCTTAATTCGGTCAGCTGAGTGACAGTCACGGGACCGCGACCAGCTCAGTCTGGCTTACTGGCGGAGAGGGAAAGATGAGCGGGGGTCTCCGAGGACCACAGGCAGGTGGTGGAGCGGGTAGGGGGAGCTCCATTTTGGAGGGGCTCTGTTGAAGGTGAGGTCAGAAGCCCCGTGCAGAGGTGGGGGGATGCACGAGGGGTGGGAACCGGGAGCCTCTGGGGGCACTTGTGGGGCAGCCCTGGGCCCCACCTGGGCGTCCTGAGAGAACTGCGCCTCCAAGCCCGGATGCCCCTAGGACTTGGAGAAGGAGCGGAAGACTTTGCAGGCCTGGAAGCAGCGAGTGGAACAGGAGCTGGACCGCGTGCTGGCCTTCTGGACCAAGCACTCCCACGACCAGGAGCACGGGTGCGGCGGGCTCTTTGCCCCCTCCCAGTCCCCACATCACTCTCAACCAACTCTCACATGCAGTGGCCCTACCCCTCCTAACCTGCGTGTCCCACAGGGGCTTCTTCACGTGTCTCGGCCACGACGGGCAGGTGTATGATGACCTCAAGTATGTCTGGCTTCAGGGGAGGCAGGTAGGGGACCACCTGGTGCCTCAGTCCCTACACAGTGGGACTCATCATCTCAACACTCTTCTTCCCAACACCTGGACACCTGGGACTGGCCCTCATCCTGACCATTCCCGCTAAAGGCATGTTGCCCCATAGGTGTGGATGTACTGTTACCTGTACCGCAAATTCCAGCGCTTCCACCACTCTGGGCTTCTGGATGCAGCAAAAGCAGGTAACCCCCCCTCCCTACCCCCATGTTCCCAGCTTACTCAGGGGCCTGTGTGCTACTTCCTAGGGGCATCTAAGAGTAGCAAGGGGCCTGGGGAGGTTCCAAGGCTTGTGCGGGGTTCTCCCTTTAGTCTTAGTGTGGCAACTTCCCAACCATCAGGTGGTGAATTTTTGCTGCGTTATGCCCGGGTGGCACCTCCTGGCAAAAAGTGTGCCTTTGTGCTAACTCGGGATGGCCGCCCAGTCAAGGTGCAGCGGACCATCTTCAGCGAGTGCTTCTACACCATGGCCATGAATGAGCTGTGGAGGGTGACAGGAGAAGGGCATTACCAGGTGTGTGAGAGGAGATTTGTCCAGGTGACCACTGGGTCTAAGAGTGAGTCCTGAAGACCCCACCCTAGGATTCTGCTGTGGTCACTTGATGCAGTTCCACCCAGTGTGCGAGTCCCCTCCCCTGCCCCGAATGGGCCCAGGGCTTTGAACAAGATCCTCCCTCCCTTTATTGCACTGTACTGTCATCATGTGTCTATGGGTGTCTGCCCTTCCCTTAGTCCCCTTCACCTGTAAACACACCCTATTCCCCCTCAGGGGTACTGGACACAGAGGACTCTATCTACACTCTGCCTCCAACTGGAAAAGGGCCTCTCCCTACTCCCTGGGGGTCCCTGCGCTGCCAGACCCTGACCCCACAGCCTGGGAGTGGTCTGCACCCTCAGACTGGGGGCCCCTGAGGGAGGGTAGGGTGGGTCTACCTGGCTCCCAGCACCTGCCTCCAGGGCCAGGGCCAGGGCCAGGACACCCAAGTCAAAGTGTCTTTGGACTTTGTGAGAGCAATGGACTCTCCCACCCCAAGGCTCTGTCCTCGGAACTATGCAGGTACCTGGGGAATGGGACAGATGGGATGGGATACAGCCTCAGCCCAGGCCTCCCTGCGCATTCCCCCATCTCCTAGAGGGAAGCAGTGGAGATGATGGATCAGATTGTCCGCTGGGTGCGTGAGGACCAGTCAGGATTGGGCCAGCCCCGGTTGGCAGGGGCCCCAGCCGTAGAGCCCATGGCCGTTCCCATGATGCTGCTCAACCTGGTGGAACAGCTCTCCGAGGCGGATATGGAGCTGGCAGCCCAATATGCGGAGCTGGGGAACTGGTGCACCCAGAGGCTGCTGCAGCATGTGCAGGTGTGGGGCCTCCACTGCCCCGCTCCACGCCCTGCCCCTTGCCAGAGAACTTTACAGACCCAGGAGGCCAGAACCCTTGGGAAGGTGGGGGTGGGGGTGAGCCCAGGGAACCCAGGGCAGAGAGAGCCAATGGGGTTGAGGGATGGACAGAGTGCCAAAGCCCCGGGCAAGGCCTAAGAGTTGAGAACAGGGCCAGACCCAAGTCTCTCCCAGGCCTCTGTAGGCAGGCAAGCTTGCTCTGTCTGTCCCCATTTGATGTTTCACCTTTCTTTTTTTTTTTTGGAGACACAATCTCACTTTGTTCCCCTCAGTAGAGTGCTGTAATGTCACAGCTCACAGCAACCTCCAACTCCTGGGCTTAGGCGATTCTCTTGCCTCAGCCTCCTGAGTAACTGGGACTACAGGCTCCCGCGACAACGCCTGGCTATTTTTTCTTTTGTTGTTGTTGTTGCAGTTTGGCTGGGGCTGGGTTCGAACCCTCCACCCTCGGTATATGGGGCCGGTGCGCTACTCACTGAGCCACAAGCGCCTCCCTGTTATTTCACCTTTCCCCCAGAGAGGCACAGGCCTGATACAAGGATTGGGACCTCCTAAGCCCATGATGGCAGTGAATTGCCATCTTTAAATGTCCCTCTGAGCCAAGCCAGCCCAAGGCAGCATGTCCAGAGGCTTGGGAGGGAGGGAGGAAGGAATTTCTGAGGCTCTGTTTTTATAGTTAGGTGGCTGGGTGGGTGGGCTTGAGGCAGAACTATCTTCTGTTCCTTGCCTGGCAGAGGGATGGCCAAGCTATACTGGAGAATGTGTCAGAAGATGGCAAGGAACTTTCCGGTTGCCTGGGGAGACACCAGAACCCAGGTGAGGGAGCTGGGTAGGCAAGGGGAGCCCAGGAGGAGAGGAGTACTGAGCTTTGGGTTGTGGACTTCAGAGTTGGAAGTGCCTGGGGCATGGGCTGGGAGTTCCAGAGAAGAGGTTGAAAGTTCATTGTTGAGGAGGGAGGGGCTAAGGCTTGAGCTGCCAGAACCCTCCCCCGCCTGGGGGAGGATCTGGTTAGGGTTAGGGTTAGGGTTAGTCCTACCCTACCCAAACCCCTGGCCAGGTCACGCACTGGAAGCAGGCTGGTTCCTACTCCGTCACTCCATTCAGAAAGGTGACCTCGAACTTCGAGCCCACATTATCGACAAGTTCCTATTGTTGCCCTTCCACTCTGGATGGGACCCTGAACATGGAGGCCTCTTCTACTTCCAGGATGTGGATGACTTCTGCCCTACCCAGGTGGGACAGTGCCCAGGGTTATGTGTTAGCCCTGTTCTAGAACTTTCTGACCTGGGCAATGGGTGCTATCATCATCCTTGTTTTATAGAAAGGACCCAGGGTTGTGTTACTAGCCCTGTGCTAGGACTTTCTGACCTGGGAGATGGGTGCTGTCATCATCCTTGTCTTATAGAAAGGGCTAGATTTATTTTATTTATTTATTTATTTATTTATTTTTGAGAGAGAGCCCCAAGCTGTCACCCTGGGTACAGTGCTGTGGCATCACAACTCACAGCAACCTCAAACTCCTGGGCTTAAGCAGTTCTCTTGCCCCAGCTTCCCAAATAGCTGGGACTACAGGTACCTGCCACAACACCCGGCCATTTTTGGGGTGAAGTTGTCATTGTTGTCTGACAGGCCTGGATTGGATTCAAACCCACCAGCTCTGGTGCGTGTGGCTGGCGCTCTAGCCGCTTGAGCTACGGGCGCCAAGCCCCAGGGCTAGATTTAAACTTAGAGGCCAGCTCTTAGCTTCTGTGCCACTGGATCCCAACCCCATGTCACATAGAGACCTTTCGGGAGTGTGTACAAATGCTGATGCTCAAACATACATCCCCTTTGGAGTCTGATGTCTGTGAAATTCTCTCTGGGTGATTCTAGCGCATTGGCAGCCAGGAGTGGAATTGCCCCTTATGCTGTGTTGCTTCCGATTGTGCTATGATCCTGCCAGAGATCTGGAGACAGCCATGGGCAGGGGTTTTAAGGGACTCAAAGACAGATCAACTAACAAGACAGACAGGCTAAAGGGGAGCCCACCCCACCCTTGTCCTTTTATTTATTTATTTTGGAGACAGAGTTTCACTTTGTCACACTCGTTAGAGTGCAGTAGCATCATAGCTCACAGTAACCTTAAACTCCTGAACTCAAGAGATTCACTTGCCTCAGCCTCCGGAGTAGCTGGGACTACAGGCACCTGCCACAAGTCTTGGCTATTTTTAGAGGTGAGGTCTCGCTGTAGCTCAGGCTAGTCTCAAACCTATGAGCTCAGGCAGTCCACCCACCTCAGCCTCTAAGATTACAGGCATGAGCCACTGCGCCCGGCTTACCCTTGTCCTTATAGAAGGGATTGCTTGGGATGCATCCAGGTTAGGAAGCTCATCCCATTCTGAGGGGCCCTAGGGCCCCTCAGAGTGCTTAGGCCAGTTGGAGGGCTAGGTTAGGAAAGATGAGGGGAGTATCCTGCTGAGTGGGCTGTTGGGGCGGGAGGGGAACCCAGGGCTCTCAGATGCCTGCCTCTGCTCTGCTTTCAGTTAGAGTGGGCCATGAAGCTCTGGTGGCCACACAGTGAAGCCATGATTGCCTTCCTCATGGGCTACAGTGACAGTGGAGACCCTGCATTGCTGCACCTTTTCTACCAGGTGGCTGAATATACTTTCCGCCAGGTGAGTGCTGCCTCCTGTCCCCTCTAGAGGCTTGGGTACTGGGTAGAATGTAGGGGGAATCTCTTGCTCCAGCATCCTCATACTCCCTCACTGGGGACAGTCCCTGAGCTAGTTGGAGCAGTCCTAGAGAGCCAGTACCCTTTTGTTCTGTCAAAAAAAAAAACAAAGCCTCTGCCTGGTCAGGTATAGTGGCTCACAGCTCTAATCTCAGCACTCTGGGAGGCCAAGGCAAGTGGATCTCCTGAGCCCAGGAACTTGAGACCAGCCTGAGCTAGAGTGAGACCCTATCTCTAAAAAATAGCCAAGTGTTGTGGCGGGCACCTGTGGTCCCAGCTACTCGGGAGGCTGAGGCAAGAGAATCGCCTAAGCCCAGGAGTTGAAAGTTGCTGTGAGCTATGATGCCATGGCACTCTACCGAGGGTGATAAAGTGAGACTCTGTCTCTAAAAAAAAAAAAAAAAAGAAAGAAAAGAAAGAAAAACTAGCTGGTGTTGTGGTAGGCACCTGTAGTCCCAGCTACTTGAAAAGCTAAGGGAGGAGTATCACTTAAATCCAAGAGTTTGAGGTTGCTGTCAGTTATGATACCATAGCATTCTAGCATGGGCAAGAGAGTGAGACTCTGTCTAAAAAAAAAAAAAAAAAAAAGGAAGAAGAAGAAGCCTCTGCCCTAATAGAGCTCTCATTTTGGGGAGGGTCAGTATAAAGAAGCAAATAGGCAAATACAGGTGGCAATGAGTCCTATGGAAGAGAGAAAACAAGTGAAAAGGGACTGGGCACTCCATCCTGTGGGGAGCCAGGGAAGACCTCGTGAGTGGGAGTAGGGGGCACTGAGCAGAGACCTGAGTCAATCAATGGAGCAGGACAGGGGATGTGTCTGAGGGAGGCACCTATCCGACCTGGTAGAGCCCAGCAAGGAGGCCTCCCAGCCTTGGGAGGATGGCAGGAAACCTAAGACTTGAGGGCAAGCAAGAGGGGTAAGGGGAGGGGAAAGGCTTGCCTGGGTCCTGGGCCTTTGGGAGGGGAGGTGGTAGGGAACAGGGTAGAAGCCAGGAGAGCGGAGGAAGCTTGTCAGTGCCATCCCAGCCAAGTGAGGTCTTCTGGGGATGGGAGCTGGGTGCTGAAGGGTTGAGTCTGGTTGAGCAGCAGTTGGATTTCTGAGTTCAGAGGGAGAGGTCTGGGCTGCAACAAATGCTTAATTATCATAAGAATATAGCTCAGGGCTCCCCTGTGGCTCAAGTGGCTAAGGTGCCAGCCACATACACCTAAGGTGGGGTTTGAATCCAGTCCAGCCGTCAAACAACAGTGATGGCTACAACTGAAAAAAAAAAAAATAGCCGGGCGTTGTGGCGGGCACCTGTGGTCCCAGCTACTTGGGAGGCGGAGGCAAGAGATTCGCTTGAGCCCAGGAGTTGGAGGTTGCTGTGAGCTGTGATGCCATAGCACTCTACCCAAGGGGACAGCTTGAGGCTCTGTCTAAAAAAAAAAAAAAAAGAATATAGCTCAGGAGACAGAGGTGGGACGTTCCTAAGTTCAAGCCTAGTCTGGGCAAAAGCAAGCCCCCCGTCTCACACACACGCACACAAGCAAAGAAAAAAGAATATAGATGATACCAAGAGCTGTGAGGCAAAGTACACTTTGAGAAGAAGAGGAAGGCCCGGCGCCTATGGCTCAACCGGCTAAGGCGCCAGCCACGTACACCTAAGGTGGCGGGTTCGAATCCCCAGCCTGGACCCGCCAAACAACAATGACG
>NW_003852644.1:728615-743277 GCF_000181295.1 Otolemur garnettii | reverse complement strand
TGGGCTCAAGCGAGTCTCCTGCCTCAGCCTCCCAAGTAGCTGGGACCACAGGCACCCGCCACAACACCCGGCTATTTTTCAGTTGCAGCCGTCATTGTTGTTTTGGCGGGCCCAGGCTGGATTCGAACCCACCACCTTAGGTGTATGTGGCTGGCGCCTTAGCCACTTGAGCCGCAGGCACCAAGCCTAGTTTTTCTATTTTTAGTAGAGATGCGATCTTGCTCTTCCTTAGGCTGGTCTTGAATTCCTGAGCTCAGGCAATCCACCCAGCTGGGCCTCCCAGAGTGCTAGGGTTAGGGTCACCGGTGTGAGCCATGCACCTGGCCTTCCTCGTGTTTTTCTTGAGTTTGAGATTTTTTGTCATTTGGGTCTGTGACTGTTAATCTTAGAGTTTCAAATTGGTATTGAGTACATGAGATGCTTGTTTTTCCAATCTTGTAATAATTTACTTAAGAGAATGTTCTTCAAATCTATCCTGGTTATACAAAGGATGCAAAATTTCCATCTATTTTTAGGTATGAATACTACTCCATGGTATACATATACCACAGTTTATTTTAGTTTATTTTTTTGAGACGGGAGCCTCAAGCTGTCCCCCTGGGTAGAGTGCCGTGGCATCACAGCTCACAGCAACCTCCAACTCCTGGGCTCAAGTGAGTCTCCTGCTTCCACCCCACGAGTAGCTGGGACCACAGGCACCTGCCACAATGCCCGGCTGTTTTTTGGTTGCAGCCATCATTGTTGTTTGGCGGGCCCCGGGCTGGATTCAAACCCGCCACCTTGGGTGTACATGGCTGGCACCTTAGCCACTTGAGCCACAGGCACCGAGCCTACCACAGTTTATTAATCTGTTCATGTGTTGGTGGGTACTTGAGTTGTTGCTACATGTTTGTGATTATGAACTGAGGGAAGAGCCACTAGTTTTAACTCTATAAAACAACATTGAAAGAATACATTTGTAACAAGGTACAGATAACATTAAACAGTTATTATTATGCACTAACCAACATAACAGAATACAGAAAGTAAAATTCAGACATCCAAGGAAAAACTGGACAGAAAGGCAATTAATGTGGGAATATAAAAATTCTTCACTATATTTCTGTGTCAGATCAGACAGTCAAAAAGGAGTTGAACAGTGTTACTTGAAAGACATAATGAATACATACAAAACTAGTTTTACCCACTACAAAGAAGAATACAAACTCTTATAGGCCACAGTAGTAGATGTCAATGTAATTGATTTCTTCTATGATCCTTCTAAGAAGGAGCTCAACTGACAACCATGGGACAGGTGCCCAATGGGATTCAAGCAGGAGAAAAGGAGTGCAGAATGGGTGAACTGAGCTGCTATTCTCCATATTAGAAGCAGTTGGGCACAGGGGGTAGAGGGAAGGTAAGATGTTTTCCAGACTCATGGGGATCAAGGACAGGAGTCAGCTCTTGGTTCCAGATGTGTACAGTCTAATCTACTAGAAGACAGGCCTGTCAATCAGGGGGACAGGTGCTCCAGGCTCCTACATAGCAGGCTCAGCACCTGTAGCTCAAATGACTAAGGTGCCAGCCACATACACCTGAGCTGGCGGGTTCGCATCCAGTCCAGGCCTGCCAAACAAGAGTGACAACTACAACCCAAAACTAGCCAAGTGTTGTGGCACGTGCCTGTAGTCTCAGCTACTTGGGAGACTGAGGCAAGAGAATTGCTTAAGCCCAGGAGTTGGAGGTTGCTGTGAGCTGTGATGCTACAGCACTCTACCCAGGCTTGAGGCTCTGTCTCAAAGAAAAAAAAAAGTTGCATAGCAATTCATCTTGTTCATCAGGGTTCTTTGTTTCTTCAATTGTATTGAAGTACAACTTAGACATACTAAAATGTATCCGTTTTAAGGGTTCATTTCAATGAGTTATGACAATGTCTACACCTATGAAACCACCACCACAATCAAGATAGGGAATGTTGGCTCGGCGCCTATAGCTCAACCGGCTAAGGCGCCAGCCACGTACACCTAAGGTGGCGGGTTCGAATCCCCAGCCCGGACCCGCCAAACAACAATGACGGCTGCAACCAAAAAATAGCCGGGCGTTGTGGCGGGCGCCTGTGGTCCCAGCTACTTGGGAGGTGGAGGCAAGAGACTCGCTTGAGCCCAGGAGTTGGGGGTTGCTGTGAGCTGTAATGCCACAGCACTCTGCCCAGGGGGACAGCTTGAGGCTCTGTCTCAAAAAAAAAAAAAAAAAATAGGGAACGTTTCTATCATCCTGGAGCAGTTCTTTTATTTCATCTCACAGCCTTCAGGCCCTTCCCCAATCAGTTATACAGCTGCAGACTGCTTGCTGCCTCCCATCCCCTGTTGGCATCTTGTTCAGGACATTAAGAGCACCGGTTCTGAAGCAACGTGACCTGGGGTCAGTCCAGGCTCTGATCCTGGTAGCGGTAAAGTGGGGACAAAGAGCGGCCTTTCCCCAGGCCATGGCATCTGGGCGGGTCCTTCAGGCGCTAGCTGTCATTGTTGTCATTCCAGTTTCGCGATCCTGAGTACGGAGAATGGTTTGGTTACCTGAACCGGGAGGGAAAGGTTGCCCTCACCATCAAGGGAGGTCCTTTCAAAGGTAAGTAGGGTACGGGCCGAGGCCACAGGGGCTCGTGGCACTCCACTCCCGCTGGTCCTCTTAACCACCCACCCGCCTCGCCTGTCAGGCTGTTTCCACGTGCCGCGGTGCCTAGCGATGTGCGAGGAGATGCTGGGCGTCCTGCTAAGCCGCCCCGCCCTGGAGCCTGTCCCCGACGCCCGTTCCCTGCCCGCTGTCCCCGCCCGCCAAGGCATGGAATAAAGCTGAGTCTGCTCCACCTCCCGGTGTATGCGCGTCTGTGGGCTCGCGGGAGGGGACGGCCGCGGTGCCGCACGGTGCCACTGGGCAAGCCCCCACTCGCAGGGCCGGCGCCCCGCCCCAGACGGAGCTCATTGGCCGAGCGGCCAGGAGGGTGGGCCCCACGGCCGCACACTTCCGGCCGGTGTCCGGCTCGGCGCGCACCGCCCCTTCCGCCCCCGCCCCCGCGAGCCCGGCCCTAGCCCCAACCCCAGCTTCGGCCCTGGCTGTCTCGGCATCGCTTTGGAGCGCGGCGGCAGCTGACTGCGCGTTCACCACCTGCTGGGACCCGCGACCCCGCCGCCGTTATGAACATCCGCAATGCGAGGGTGAGGGGCCGGGGAGGGAGGCTGTCCGCGCCGCGTGGGCGCCGGGCCCGGTGTCTGCGTGCGCATGCTCCCGAGGACCCCGACAGTGCCCGGCCCGGTGTCCCTGCGTGCTTGTGGCCGCCTCACACATCGGGCTGCTAGCCCCGACAGGGGCGGGTGGAGCTGGGGCGCAGGGCCCGGACTGCGAATGTCTCCTGTTCTGGTGACGTCTGGGCCCAGCGCGCGCCCTTCTTCCTGGAACCGACGAGTTCTGCACAGTGGCTGTGCTCCGGCCTGTGCACACTCGGGTATTTACAGCGCCTGCCCAGTCCCGGGGGAGGGGGCTGAGTAGACTAGGAGCAGAGTTCTCACCGGCTGAGGCCAGTAGTCACTGGCCGCGGGCTGACCGCATTCCACTGCCCACTCCCTGCAGCCAGAGGACCTGATGAACATGCAGCACTGCAATCTCCTCTGCCTGCCCGAGAACTACCAGATGAAATACTACTTCTATCACGGCCTCTCCTGGCCCCAGGTGGGCAGCTTTGAATCTTAGGGTGGGGGGGGGACCAGGCCAGGAAAATCCAAGTTGTCCAGGGAATAGTGGGTGAGGCCATAAGAGTCCGGGGGGCTGTATGGTTGAGTAACCAGGGTGTTTTCCAGCTGACATCAGGGCAGGGACAAATGAAAAGGTGCCTGAGGAAGTGTAGAATAGGGACAGGATTCCACCTCATGTCTGTCTTCTTTTGGGTCAAGAACTGGGCACAGTGAGGTAAGTCACTTAGGCTGAGGTCACGAGCCATCACAAAACTCAACACTTGCACACAGTAAGAGGCAAGCATTGGGACCAGGTGCCCTCCAATGGCTCTGCCAGTTCTGACATATAGCTGTTTTCTGATTCCTTTTTCCTCTTCATCACCAGCTCTCCTACATTGCTGAGGATGAGAATGGGAAGATTGTGGGGTATGTCCTGGCCAAAATGTGAGTCACCAAGGAGAAGGAGGGAAGCCCGGTGTTTGGGGATTGGGGCGACACCAGATATATCTGGTGGGCTCATAGTCTTTTTATCCATATACTTTAAAGCTTATAGAAAAATGGAACCGAAAGTTTCCTCCCCTCAGTTTCCTCTGTTAGATTTGTATGGTATGTTTGTTACAGATGATAAACCAAGGTAACACATTATTATGGACTAAACCCGTAGTTACCACTATGCTCACTATTGTATGCTCTATGGGTTTGGGCAGATGATACATGTTCACTTTTTTTTTTTTTTTTTTGAGACAGAGCCTTAAGCTGTCCCCCTGGGTAGAGTGCCATGGCATCACAGCTCACAGCAACCTCCAACTCCTGGGCTCAAGCGAGTCTCTTGCCTCAGCCTCCCAAGTAGCTGGGATCACAGGTGCCCGCCACAACGCCTGGCTATTTTTTTTTTTTGGTTGCAGCCGCCATTGTTGTTTGGTGGGTCTGGGCTGGATTCAAACCCGCCACCTTAGGTGTATGTGGCTGGCGCCTTAGCCACTTGAGCCACAGGTGCCGAGCCACATGTTCACTTTTTAAAATTTATTTATTTTTATTTAAATAGACTGTTTATGGAAAATTCACTTTTATTTTTAATTTCTTTCTCTCTTTTTTTTTTCTTTTTGTGGAGACAGAGCCTTAAGCTGTCACCCTGAGTAGAGTGCTATTGCATCACAGCTCACAGCAACCTCCAACTCCTGGGCTCAAGCGATTCTCCTGCTTTAGCACCCCCAAGTAACTGGGACCATAGGTGCCTGCCACAAGGCCTGGCTGTTCTTTGGTTGCAGCTCTCATTGTTGTTTGGCGGGCCAGGCTGGATTCAAACCCGCCAGCTCAGGTGTTTGTGGCTGGTGCCTTAGCCGCTTGAGCCACAGGCGCCGAGCCTATTTTTTAATTTCTTTTTTGAGACAGTCTTATTTTGTCATCTTGGTAGAGTGCTGTGGTGTCATAGCTCACAGCAACCTTGAACTCCTGAGTTTAAGCAGTTCTCTTGCCTCAGCCTCCTAAGTAGCTGGACTACAGGCAGTTGCCACATCACCCAGCTAGTTTTAGAGATGAGGTCTTGCTCTGGTTCAGGCTGGTCTCAAACCTGTGAGCGCAGGCAATCCACCTGCCTTGGCCTCCCAAGTGCTGGGAATATAGCTGTGAGCCACTGTGCCCATCACGTGTTCACTTTTATGTCGTCTGCCCATTCATTTCCTCCTCTAACCTCTGGCAGCCACTGTCATTCCACTGTCTCCATACTTTTGCCTTTTCCAGAATGTCACATAGTTGAAATCATACAGTATGTGTAGCCTTTTAAGACCAGCTATTTTACTTAGTAATTTTTATTTTGTTTTATTTACTTTTTTTTTTTGAGTCAAAGTCTCACTTTGTCATCCTTGATAGAGTGCCATGGCATCATAGCTCACAGCAACCTCAAACTCCTGGGCTGAAGCAATGCTCTTGCCTCAGCCTCCTGAGTAGCTGGGACTACAGGCACCCGCCACACATCTGACTATTTTTTAGAGACAGGGTCTTGCTGTTACTCGGGCTGGTCTCAAAATCCTGAGTTCAGGCAATCCACCCGCCTCAGCCTCTCAGAGTGCTGGGATTACAGGCATGAGCCACTGTGCTGAGCCTACTTAGTAATACTCATTTAAGGTTGCTCCTTCCCTTTTTGTGACTTGATAACCCATTTTTCTCTCTCTTTAAATTTTTTTTTTTTTTTTTGAAACAGAGCCTCAAGCTGTCACCCTGGGTAGAGTGCTGTGGCATTACAGCTCACAGCAACCTCCAACTCCTGGGCTCAAGCGATTCTCCTGCCTCCGCCTCCCAAGTAGCTGGGACCACAGGCACCCGCCGCAACGCCTGGCCATTTTTTGGTTGCAGCCATCATTGTTGTTGGGCAGGCAAAGGATCTGGATTCGAACCCGCCAGCTCAGGTGTATGTGGCTGGGGCCTTAGCAGCTTGAGCCACAGGTGCCCGGTGAAATTTTTTTTTTTTTTTGAGAGAGAGAATCTCACTCTGTTGTCCAAGCTGGAGTGCAGTGGTGTGATTACGGCTCACTACAGCCTCGAAATCCTAGGCTCAAGTGATCCTCCTGCCTCAGCCTTCTAAGTAGCCAGGACTACAGTTGTGCCCTGCCATGCTTGGCTAATATTTTTAGTTTTTGTAGGGCAAGGGTCTCACTATGTTGCTGATCTTGAATTCTTAGCCTCAAGTAATACTCCCACCACAGCTTTCCAAAGTTCTAGGATTTCTTTTTATCGTAGGACAATGCTTTGTCAATGCTGCATATATCTGGTAGATGGTACCTGGCAATTTTTTCTTTTTAGAGACAGAATCTCAGAATTTTGCCCAGGCTAGAGTGTAGTGGCTCTTCACAGGTATGATCATGTCACACTATGCCTTGAATTCCTGAGTTCATGTGATTCTCCTGCCTCAGCCTCCTGAGTAGCTGTGACTACTGGTGTGCACCACTGCACTTGGCATGCATGGGTTTTTGAGGCAGCAGAGGGTGATAGGATCACCTGCTCTGATCTAAGAGGTTCACAGTTCTTCCCCAGCCCAAGTCTTGGGCAACCAGAAGAAATTTATGCACTTGCTCAATACATGTGCTGGGGTGTGGCTGTATCTGTACCAGGTTCCTTTCTAGCTCTCTCCTTTCTTCTCTAGGGAAGAGGACCCAGATGACGTGCCCCACGGACATATCACCTCGCTGGTACATAGGCCCCACCTAGGCTCTGGTCAGGGTGGAAGTGAGGGATAGTCGGGGCAGCCCTCACGGTCCCACCCTCTGCCCACCCTTCTCCTACCAGGCTGTGAAGCGTTCCCACCGGCGCCTTGGCCTGGCTCAGAAGCTGATGGACCAGGCCTCTCGAGCTATGATAGAGAACTTCAATGCCAAATATGTCTCCCTGCATGTCAGGAAGAGGTGGAAACTGGACTAAGGGGAGGGAGAATTGGTAGAGGGGAGGGGGAGGAAGAGATACCGTCTTGATGGGGGTCTTGGGATGCCTGGGCTTTTGGAGATCTGGGAAGTGGGATTAGTGGGAAGGGGGAACCAGGAGGAAGGGCAGGACCTGGACATGCTGTCCCTGCCTGGCCAAGTCTGTGCAGCAGTGCCTTATTCCCCTGCAGTAACCGGGCTGCCCTGCATCTCTATTCCAACACCCTCAACTTTCAGTAAGTAGATCTAGATTTTCCTAATGTGCTGAGATGTCTGACCCATCAAGGCAGCTGAGAAGGACTAAGCAGTCTTCCAGGCAGAGGGGTGGGGGTGGCTGAGAGTGGGAGAGGCTGTGGAGCCCAGGCACTACCAGGATACTTCCTCCACACTGGATGGCTGTTGATTGAAAAGCTGGCGTGGCTAGGCGCCTATAGCTCAGGCTAGGCGCCTATAGCTCAACCGGCTAAGGCGCCAGCCACGTACACCTAAGGTGGCGGGTTCGAATCCCCAGCCCGGACCCACCAAACAACAATGACGGCTGCAGCCAAGAAATGGCCGGGCGTTGTGGCGGGCGCCTGTGGTCCCAGCTGCTTGGGAGGTGGAGGCAGGAGACTCGCTTGAGCCCAGGAGTTGGAGGTTGCTGTGAGCTGTGATGCCACGGCACTCTACCCAGGGGGACGGCTTGAGGCTCTATCTCAAAAAAAAAGAAAAAAAAAAGAAAAGAAAAGCTGGCGTGGAAATGGCACCTGCTAGCTGAAATGTGCTCAGTACATGTTGTCATGGGGAGGAAGTTTGGTGCGCCTGCTGGGGCAGGTGTGATGGCTGGGTGCCAGCTGCAACTGGTGAAGCACACTGTGGTGAGGAGTTACTAGTGAAAGTCTTGGAGAGAGAGGTGTGGGCCAGGGGCACAAGCAGATGCTGAGGAGCAGGACTCCAAGGGAGTAGGCACCTAGAAGCCTCAAGTGAGAGGAGAAGAGTGGAGAAGAGCCATCAGCAGTGGCCCTAGCTGGCCTTGTGGATGGGGCAGGTCTGCTCAGGGACTCAGGAGACTCTGTGTGCTCAGCCTATGGGACAGAGACCTGGCAGTGAGTTGGTGTGCCCACTAGAATATGGCAGAAAGCACCTGAAAGTGAGGCTGGGGTTTGTTGGCTGAGGAGGACCCACTGGGGGATGAAGAGGGTCTGCTGGGACAGGCAGTGGCTTCCAGAGTGTGTAGGGGCAGGATGGTTGACCTGGATGAAGACATCTCAGGGCTGGTAGGGCCCTTCTAGGTCAGCAAGCCCAGCTCTCCCTCCAGTGGCATGATCACTCATGTCTGTGTATACACTTTCAGTGCTACTGAGGGGTGACTGCCCTTGAACAGAGGCCATAGCCCCCCTTCCCCTGTCTGGTCGCTATTGCTAAGCCAAAGAATTGGCTATGTGCTTAGTAACTGATGGGAAGGGCAGGGAGGGAAGGGAAGGGGTGACTGTAGGTCTTCAGCTCCCAAGAAACCACTGAAATAGATCCATAGTGGCCAGGCTAGGGGCACAGAATGGTGGCAGGACCAGGGTGGGGGTGGGGTAAAGGCACTGGGCACTATTTACTGGTGGGCTTTGTTAGAGGAGAGGGAAGGCAATGTTGGAAGTGGAGTTACTAGAAAGAATCCTTTTGGGCTGGCTTGCTCTCTCAGGAAGGGCCCTTCAGGGAGAAGACCTGACACTTGCTCTGTTAGCATAGGATACTAGGAGGCTGAGGACAACCTGCCCCCAGGTTTGGGTCTTCCTCCTCGCTCTCCACCCTCTGCCCCCAGGATCAGCGAAGTGGAGCCCAAATACTATGCAGATGGGGAAGACGCATACGCCATGAAGCGAGATCTCACTCAGATGGCTGACGAGGTAAGAGTCAGCTGGGCCAGGGTGACAGTCCTCATGAAGAAAAGCAAGGCAGGTACGGGAGGCTCTGCCAGGGGCAGATGGCAGCACTTGGGAATCTTGAGATAGGAGGAGGCCCACAGTAGCTAGAGGTGAGACTGACTTTGGGTGCCAGCCCTTGTGGCTCCATTGCTGGAGGTCATGGCTTCTTTTCACCTAATTTCCCTAAGCTGTCAAGTGGGAGGGGGCCTGGGCTGTGCCTGAGGAGGCTGACCACCCAAGATTCTGTTGTCTGAAGAAGCCCATAGGTAAGATATGAGAGGCAGAGGGGATTTTCTAGAGAAGTGGGATGGCCATGGCCTGTCTACTCAGGAAAGACAAAACAGGGTGCAGAGCAAGTCAGGGTTCTGCCCAAGGCTTCTGGGGAGGCAGAGCTGTTCAAGGGACATAGCTTTCTCATGGGCTTCATAGCAGCCCCTGGAGGGAGGTATGATCACTGTCATTTTAAAGGCATGATAAGGGGGGAGAGAGAGAGAGAGAGCGCAAGCGCGCAGAGCTAAGACTCAGGCCAGGGCTTTCTACTCCGTCCTCAGTTTCCTGCCCTGGTTCTGCTGTCTTTCATTATGCCCCTCCCCCCAGCAAGTGAGCCAGGCTCCCCTTGCCACCCCCCGAAATGTCTGGAAACTTAGATTCCCATCTCTGCTCCTGCTTCTTCCTGGTCTCCTGATGGCAGCTGAGAAGGCACTTGGAGCTGAAGGAAAAAGGCAGGCACGTGGTGCTGGGTGCCATTGAGAACAAGGTGGAGAACAAAGGCAATTCAGTTCCAAGCTCTGGAGAGGCCTGTCGTGAGGAGAAGGGCCTGGCTGCTGAGGATAGTGGTGGGGACAGCAAGGACCTCAGCGAGGTCAGCGAGACTACAGAGAGCACAGATGTTAAGGACAGCTCAGAAGCCTCTGACTCTGCATCCTAGAGCCTGCTGCATCCCATCCTCACCCCATGAGCTTTCACAATAAATTTCACCGTGTGCCCCTGGGAAATTCTTTGTGTGTGCACATGCCCACATTTAGGGTGGGCCACTTCTCTTCAGAGCAACCTACTAAGCCCAAGTAGAAGGGAAGAACTTTGTTAAGACTTTCAGCAGCTCTGGGCCTGGTAAGCCCAAGACCTCTGCCTGGGAGCCCTGCTCTGCCACTGCCTTGCTACTGCTTTTTTATTTTATTTTATTTATTTATTTTTATTTTTTTTGAGACAGAGCCTCAAGCTGTCCCCCTGGGTAGAGTGCTATGGCATCATAGCTCACAGCAACCGCCAATTCCTGGGCTCAAGCAAGTCTCCTGCCTCCGGCCTCCCAAGTAGCTGGGACCACAGGCGCCTGCCACAACGCCTGGCTATTTTTTGATTGCAGCCATCATTGTTGTTTGGCGGGTCTGGGCTGGATTCGAACCCGCCACCTTAAGTGTATGTGGCTGGCGCCTTAGCCACTTGAGCCACAGGCACCAACCCTATTTTATTTTTTTGCAATTTTTGGCCAGGGCTGGGTTTGAACCCGCCACCTGCGGTATATGGGGCCGGTACCCTACTCCTTTGAGCCACAGGCGCCACCCTTTGCTAATGCTTTTCATCTTTATTAACATGTTAGGGTGCTGTAGATCAGGCGTCCTCAAACTACGGCCTGTGGGCCACATGCAGCCCGTCAAGGACATTTATCTGGCCTGCTGGGTGTTTTTGCCACCGCTGCCTGTCCTGCTTAGCAGCTGACTCATCCTGGAGCCCACAGTCTGGCCCTCCAGTGGTCTACACAGTGAACTGGCCCCCTGTTTATAAAGTTTGAGAACCCCTGCTCTAGATGATCTCTCAGCCCCTCCTAACCCTCCAACACTGTGTTTTGAGGGGCAAGCCTGGGCTAGTAAGCTTCAAACCTCAAAGGTGGTTCTCCCATTCCTGGTGGCCTTTGTTGCATCTGCATGGTGTGCTTGAGTATCCCACTTCCAGCCCTTTTCTCCCTATTCACACCTGCTTTCAGCTGCAACAGCTCGAGTTCATACACCCTGGGCTCCAGATGTGGATGTCCAGATGCTCATTGGAGTTACCTACCTATAGATGTCCTATCTGGGTAATGGCTCAACCAGCAATGCAATTGCTCAAGCCCTGTCAACTATCCTCAATTCCTCCCTCCCCTGCCACCCAAATGGTCAGCAAGTACTGTGTTTAACTACATAATACCTCTGATGTCTGCTCCCTAACCTGAGCCCTCATTTGAAAATTAGACTTTTGGCGTGGTGCCCATAGCTCAGCAGTTACAGTGCCAGCCACATACACCAAGGCTGGTAAGTTCAAACCTGGCACGGGCCTGACAACTACAACCAAAAAATAATCAGGCATTGTGGTAGACACCTTAGTCCCAGCTACTTGGGAGGCTGAGGCAAGAGAATCATTTAAGCCCAAGAGTTTGAGGTTGCTGTGAGCTATGACGCCATAGCACTCTACTGAGGGCGACGAACAACATAGTGAGACTGTCTCAAAAAGAAGAAAAGAGGGTGGCGCCTGTGGTTCAAAGGAGTAGGCCGGCCCCATATGCCGGAGGTGGCGGGTTCAAACCCAGCGCAGGCCAAAAACTACAAAAAAAAAAAAAAAAATTTAGATTTTTTTTTTTTTTTTAGTACTAGATTTATAGAATTGATCAGATGTACAGACTTCCACCCACGCCTTCTCTGGTTAGTTTTGTATTAGATGGTCTATTTGTTACTATTGATGAGCCAATACTGACACGTTATTGGCGACAATAGTCCACTGCGTTAGTCATGTATCCACCATTACGGTTTCATGCAGAATATAAATCCGGTTTTCCATGGCCTTACTCTAGCCCTAACCTTTGCGCCTTTCCTCCCTGTCCTTCCCTCAGGCTGCAATGTTGTCACTTGCTGCTTCTAGTCCCTGGGTGGGCTCTGCAATCCCGAGCTGGCACTATACCGTATTCCTCTGTACTGTAGGTGGCACACTGCTCTCCTGCTAAGTTGAATAATTCGCCATCCTGGCCTGGAGACTGATTCTCCCTTTGGTCGGCGTCTGGCACGTGACTAAGAACATGAGCAGCCGGCAGCCACAGAAACCGTGACAAGAGCACCGGAGTGTTGGGCGGGGACCGGGGCCAGCACACGCGCGCGCACCGCTCTCCCGCTCCGCTAGGGCGAGGCTGAGTTCGGATTGGCTCAAGTCGCAGGCTTCCCTTTGTATGGGTCGGAAGCGGGCCCTCGGGCCGCCCCCTACGTGGCGTCACTACCTTCCGGTTCACCAGCCAGCAGCGGGCTTCGTTCCCAGGCTCTCATTGGTTAGGCGGCACTGGGCAGGCTCTGCGCGGCGGGGAGCGCGGGCATGCGTACAGGTTCCGCCGCGCCCCCGCACCTCTGGGAGGGAGGGAGCTGGGACTCCCACGGAGCCGTGCCGCGCCCTCCTTTCTCTTGGCCAGCAGCTCTCTGTCCTACGTACCCTGCGTCCCTGGCGCACTGGTGGGCTCGCGGCTGCTCCCTCCGCCCCTAAAGGGTTAGATCCTCACCTTCTGCCGGATAACTGGCTTTTGGGTCTGTGAAGGGGAACAATGGAGTTGGGTAGAGCGATCATTAGGGGCAGTTTCATTCAGGTCCTTAAGTGACAGTACACTGCAAGTTTTATTTTCTTTTATTTTGAGTCTCACTATGTTGCCCTGGGTAGAGTGCTGTGGCGTCACAGCTGACAGCAACTTCTAACTCGGGCTTAACGGATTCTCTTGCCTCAGCCTCCCAAGTAGCTGGGACCACAGCGCCTGCCACAACACCCGGCTAGTTTTTTGTTGTCATTGTTGTTTAGTAGGCCCATGCCAGGTTCAAACCCACCAGCCCCGGTGCTTGTGACTGGCGCCCTAACCACTTAGCTACGGGCGTGGAGCCAACACTCAAAGTTTTAAAGCAGAGCTGAATAGGGCAGCGTGTGGATATTTCTGGAGTCAGAAAATGACTGAAGAGAGCATTTGAAGGCAGGGGCTGAGGCCAGTGCAGCCATTCCCTCTGTGCTTGAGCCCTGTGCCTGGCTCTGCTGGATGGATGAGGGACCTATGGGGACCAGTCAGGGCTCAGATGGAGAGCTAGGGGACAGGCAGAGTGTGTTGAGTAGCTAAGGAGGGGCATGGGTCCCCTGTTCCACTTGGCCTGAGGCAGCAGTGGGAGATGGGACATTTGAGTCTCTCCTGACACAGTGGGTTTTGGGTGTGGGTGTACCATTGGTGCTTCTGAGACCAGCTGCTGGAAGTCCAGGTCTGGGCCTGCCAGGGTCTGGCTAGCTCCTAGGCCTTGTGGACACGTGGGATCTTAGAGAAGGGCCTTGGAAGGGAGCTGAAGTGGGTGGAGAGCTGAGGGAGCCTGTTTTTTCCTTCTGGGCTAGAGAATTAATTGCTCTTAGTTGAAAGGCAGGAAGTACCTTCACAGCTTCCCCTCCCCCCCAGGATCCGCAGGTCAAGGTCATGTGTGCAGGCATTTGGGCAGAGCTTGACTTTGACATCCTTGCATGTACGTGCCTGAACCCCCTACGCTACTGCATGTGGGCCTGTCTTTCAGAGAGAGAGGCACAACCACACGCCTAGTGCCTATGTGCTTTGCCCTTCTCCCACTGGCTATACCCCAGGGATTTTCCTCCCACGAAACTGAAGGCAGTTGTTTACCTTGGCCTGTCACCCACCGCCTGCCTTCCCGATTTACTAGGGAAAAGCTACTCTGTGGTAGAGGGAGGTGGAGAGAAATACCACCTCGAGTAAGGGTAGCCCCAAGATTTGCCCCCAAGCTAGCTAAGACCTTGCTCTGAGGGGACTCCCCACCACCCCTAGGCCTAGGACAGGGCAGGTGCAAGCTGCTGGGGAAAGGAGGCAAAAGAGTTTTTTCCGGCAGCCGGAAGTGGTAACCGCCTAAGGGGAAATGGGCCTTGTTCCCCTCTATGGGACTGAGCAGAAGGGGAACCATGACTGAACCCTGCTCCCTTCCCCCAGGGGGGCCTGGAGTTGAACAACAGCTGTTGAAGTTCCTCCCCCCACTCCCACCCCTCCCCTGGAACTTCCCACCTCAACTCTCAGGGCTCCTTGGGCTGTGACTTGGGGAGGGAAGGCCCCATCTGATGTCTAGTATAGTGTTTTTCAACCTTTTTTACCTCACGGCACACTCAAACCTATAGTTAAATTTCAGCAGCATGCTTAAATTATGTTGACCAAAAAAAGAGTAAAAAGGGGGTGTCAGTGGCTCAGTGGTTAGGGTGCCAGCCACATGCTCCCGGACTTGTGGGTTTGAACCTGACCCAGACCTGCTGAACAAACAACAACAACAAAAAATAGCCAGAGCATTGTGGCAGGCCCCTGTAGTCCCACCTACTAGGGAGGCTGAGGCAACAGAATCACTTAAGCCCAGAGTTTGAGGTTGCTATGAGCTATGACGCTACACAACACTCTACCAAGGGTGACAAAGTGAGACTCTGTCTCTTAAAAAAAAAAAGGTTAAAAAAAAAGAATGCACATACTGTACTTTGAACTCGCGTCTAAGTAATTTAATTAATGATCTTTAAAAATTTTTCTCAGTACCACACCCGTTGAAAATCACTGTTCTGGCTCGGCGCCTATAGCTCAACCGGCTAAGGCGCCAGCCACGTACACCTAAGGTGGCGGGTTCGAATCCCCAGC
>NW_003852644.1:720613-728423 GCF_000181295.1 Otolemur garnettii | reverse complement strand
AAAAAAAAAAAAAAAGAAAGAAAGAAAATCACTGTTCTAGGGGAAGCTGGCAATCCAGACTCTGGGAGAGTCTAGGAGGGCCTGGAGCAATAGTGCTGTTAATGCCCATTGGTATTGTGGGCCAGTGGCCATGTGTTAAGGGTGCAGGCTAGCTGTGGTGACCAGAGACAGCTTTCTGGGGATGAGGTGGGGGTGGCAGACAGGGGTACCAGCTTGCTGAACACCTTGAGGCTCTCGCACCCGCCCTGGCTGCTTAGAAGTGGGGCTTTGGAGCACAAGGCCGCCTAGGTGCGGGCCAATTGGGAGGGGACAACAAGGCCTGGGGCACAGCGGGACAGGAAGGGGCGCCCTGCCCCCGGGAGCTACTCGCAGGCAGTGCCAGGTCCGGGCCAACCCCGCCCCACTGGGAGCCGCGCTGGGGGTGGGGTGGGGCGGAGCCGGCGCAGGGTGCTGGTGGCGGTGGCCCTGGTCCCAGCGCCTGGCCCGCTCGCGGCCGACCGCGTGAGAGCAGCGGGGCTCGACGTCGTGGCCCAGCCACGATGGCCACGCACGGAAAGCTGCGGCGGGAGCGGGGGCTGCAGGCTGAGTATGAGACCCAAGTCAAAGGTGAGAGGGCGCCCGGTCATGAGGGACCTGAAGTGTCCCACCGCTGGATCAGAGTCAGCCGCTCTCCCCCAGCGACCTCTGGAGGGGGGTGAAGGGAGTCCCCTGCCCGCCTCCCCACACCTATTGGGCTTCAACCACCTGCCATAATCCTCCTTACTCTAGGCTAAATGGAGATGCTCACTGGGCTCAGGGAATGAGGGACCGTGTGCACCCAAGTGCCCCTTGTGGCTCCTCACTTGTAGCTCCGCGGTTAGGGCACCGGCCACATGCACCAGGGCTGGTGGGTTCGAAACTGGCCCGGGACTGGTAAACAACAACAACGAAATAGCCGGGTGCTGTGGTGTGTACCTGTAGTACCAGCTACTTGGGAGGCTGAGGCAAGAGAATTGCTTAAGCCCAAGAGTTTGAGGTTGCTCTGAGCTGTGACATTACGGCACTCTACCAAGGGTGATATAATGAGACTCTGTCTCAAAAAAAATTTAAAAACAGGCTCAGTGCCTGTAGCTCAGTGGCTGGGACACTGGCCACATACACGGGGGCTAGTGAGTTCGAACCTGACCCTGGCCTCCCAAACAACAATGACAACAACAACAACAAAAAATAGCCAGGCATTGTGGCAGCCGCCTGTAGTCCCAGCTACTTGGGAGGATGAGGCAAGAGAATTGCTTAAGCCCAGGAGTTTGAGGTTGCTGTGAGCTGTGACACAATGGCACTGTACTGAGGGTGACATAGACTCTGTTTCAAAAACAAAAAACAAAAAAATCAAAGTGCCCCTGGAAAGGTGGCATTTTAGCTCCAGTGAAATTGACCACCTTGACTTTGAGGGTTTAGGGATTCAAATGAGAAGGTTGGCAGATCTGTGAGCACCTTGCCCTAACACCACCATAGACCCTAGAGCCCCAGCCCCTTTGGCCTCCTCTTGGTGCTGAGGTGGCTCCAGGGTGAGGGCCACTGTGTCTGGGTTAAGCTGGTAGAGTGAATCTTGGCTTGAGAGATTCACAGGGCTGGTTTCTCAGCCTTCTGAAATTCAGCCTTTTTGGGTTCTGATAAACACCCCTGAACAAATCACATGCAAATCAGCTTTTCATACTCTTAGCCAACATCTGCTGGTCTCATTCAGGGCCTGGTGATTGGCAAAGGCACTGCAGTTCCCATGGCCTTCAGATACCTGACCTCTGTGTCACTCCAAATTGCTCTGCTTTACTGATCACAGAAACAGGCTCAGAGAGCTACTGTGACCTGCCCATGGTCACAGCTCTACATCTCCTAGGCAGGAGAATGATATGACCCTTGAAATACTTTCCAACCCTGAGATGCAGGTTCTACTTACTCAGTACAAGCAATTTATACCATGGTGTACCCCAGTTCTCCTCCTTTGAGAGGAGGCAGGCCATGTCCAGACCCAGTCTGAGGCACCTGCACAGGGTGAGCCAGCTGTCATTGTTTCTTGAATGGAAATAACAATCCCCATTCTACTTCCCTGAAATATCTTAAGGACTTTGAAAGCTCTTTAGTCAGCATATAGGGGTCAGTTACTTCACAGTGAAAAAAATGGTGTTTTGAGCCAGACTGTCTAAACTGTCCTTTTCTTGCTTGTGGTCTAAAATGTGTTTAGCCTCACTTCTCCATCCCATCCCAACCTCCATAAAAACTTCCTATCAAGCTAGTAAAATAGGGCCACTGTCTTGACACCCTCAATTCTGAAAGGTCAGCATAGTTGAGGTTTTGGAGGCCATCTTCTCTTCTGTTTTGCTCGTCAGCAGAAGTGAGACCAAATCCCTCATTCACAGGAAGTGTTGGTGGGGCCTGAGGCCCAGCTCTGTAATTCAAGCGTATGTCAATTCTGTCTCTCGCTTTGCCAGATGTTTCACATACATCTTTCCCTGGCCCTGGGAATACACTGCTGAACAAGGAAAGCTGGTCCTCCCTCATGTGGCTCCAGGTCTAGTAGGGAGACATGTAGTAAATAGCTCAGCTCATACTGAATTTCAGGGCAAAACTACTGTGAATGGAGAGTGAGGGGAGCCAAGAAAAGGAGCAGGAAGAGGGCTTGGCCCAGTTTCCGGAGGTGAGGAAAGGGCTCTCTGATAAGTTTGTGTCTGAGCTGAAATCTAGGGGCTAGACACCAGCTGCCTATGCTCCTCAGGAAGGCTGTTAGCACCACTGGCTTATAATCCACATGTCTTCTCCCTGATGCCAGCCCCTGTGCAGGGATTTTCTGGCGGTGAAGACCAAAGGCAATGGGCTGGCCTGTGTCCATTCTGCACTGTGCAGTTCAGTCAGTCCCTAGGGACTGTATTCCTCCAGGAAGGCAGGGTAGGGTAGGGCAGGTGCCAGAGAGAAGGTAAGATGAACCTGATAATCTCAGACTTTCTTAGAATAAAATGAAATTTACCATTATCCAAAAAATGTTACCCTGATGGTATACCTCAATGGCGTAGGAGACTCTTTCCCTCGCCTAGCGGGGGGCAGGGACAGGGGCAGGGAGGAGGTACTGGGGGCTCTGTGCTGGTGTCACTGTTGGAGTCCTCAGCCCTCCACTTACCTGGTGTGGAAAGAGAGTATGCCTGTCCAATAATTCCAACTAAGGGCTAGGGATGGGGCCCCTGGGCCCATCACCTGGCTGGGTTGGCAGGGGCTGGGAGTGGAGCAGATGAAGGGGGGTCTGGGGTGCCTGGAGTCAGGGAGACAAAGGCCAAGCCTACTCAAACCCAGAGGCTGAGAATAGGGAGGGACATTCTCCAAGAGGAAATCAGGAAGAGAGAGATCGGGATTCTGGGCAGGCAAAATGCACAGAGGCCCCATGCAATAACCCCTGGAAATGACTGGCAGGGCAGAGAAGTAGTGGTATGAAGCTGTTCCCAGTGGGGTCCTGCCTCTCACCCTGGCCCCCTGGTCTAAGCCCTTCTTCTTCTGCCTGGACTAGAGAAAGACCTGCCACCTGGGCTCCCCTGGGCAGCACAAGGGGGCCCTGAAGATGAAGGCCAACTGATGCTGTGGCTCCTCCCCCCCTTGGAGGGCAGCTGGGAGTCCTTCTTGGACCATGACATCTGCCCCCACCTACTCCAGGCACAGCCAGCTCCGGTTTTCTTCTCTTACCAGTGTTGTTTGTTCCTGCCCATCTTCCGCTACAGGGGTCTTCCCTGCCCCATCTCCCACTCTGATCTGGCCTCCTGTGTTCATCTTTTCTGTACCCCTTGCTCCTGGACATTCTAGCATGCAGCTGTCCACTTGCTGTCTGTGCCCATTCTGATGCCAGCTCCTGGAGGGCAGGGGCTTGGCCAACCCTCTTTGCCACTGTATCTAGAATATGCTTGCCACAGAATGGGCACATAATCAACATTCTGATGAATGTAGAAATCAATTAATATGCCTCCCTGGGGATGTGGACAGAGATTGGTAAGTGGGCAGTCTGCTTGCCAGGTGTTAAGAGAGTGTCTCATTTACTCAAGGTCCCGGTGCCTGCCTGGGCGCTCAGGGGATGGCAGAAAGTCCTTCAGAGGTTGCTTAAGCTGTGGGACCAACAGTTCTGTGCCTTAGGCCCATGGCAGGGGAAGGAGTGTTGCCAATCAAGCCAGTGATGAGGTGTCAGAAGGCCAGCAGAGCAGGGCCTGGGTGGAGTTCTGTCTTGGGTAGGGATCAGGGGAAGGAAGACACAGGTCTCACTGGGGGGCTGTCCCTTCCCTGCAGGTCTGGCAGAGCACCATAGCAGCCTCGCCTAAGGAGCCCTGTGTGTGTGTTTGCAGGGGAGGCTGTTGCACCTGGGATCCTGGTACCTGATGGGAAGGAAGTGGCAGGGGAAGCCAGCAGGGACTTTCCAGAAACCAGGGAGGGATGGGGATGGAGTGGCCTAGTCCCACTCATCATGAACGTTGTCAGCCTTCCCAGATCTGCCATGCTGTTTGTCACCTCTGGGCCTTTGGGCAGCTCCTCCCCTCTCGCAGGTTCATTCTTCCCCTCCCTCCTCAGCCAGTTGGGTCTGACTGGTTCTTTTTAGCCTCCGCACAGAGGCACTTTCCCCAGGAGCCTCCCTGAGCCCAGCTGGACAGGTGAGCCCAGAACTTCTTGCTCTTAGCCTAGGCCAGGCACAGGGTGCCCTCAGAGCAGACAGGGTGGGTGTCCCCCACCCCTTGCTGAGCATGATCCTCCCTACCCATCCCAAGAGATGCGCTGGCAGCTGAGTGAGCAGCTGCGCTGCCTAGAGCTACAGGGTGAGCTGCGGCGGGAGTTGCTGCAGGAGCTGGCTGAATTCATGCGGCGGCGCGCTGAGGTGGAGCTGGAGTACTCCCGTGGCCTGGACAAGCTAGCCGAGCGCTTCTCTGGCCGTGGAGGCCGCCTGGGGGGCAGCAGTCGGGAGCATCAAAGCTTCCGGTAGGTGACACACTGCGAGATGGGCACACAGGCCCCAAGGCCCCCACTCCTCAGTCTGAGTGCTGTTCTGCCCCCCAGGAAGGAGCCATCCCTCCTGTCACCCTTGCATTGCTGGACTGTGTTGCTGCAGCAGACGCGGCAGCAGAGCCGAGAGAGTGGTGCCCTCAGTGAGGCACTGGCTGGGCCCCTGGCCCAGCGATTGAGTCACATCGCAGAGGATGTGGGGCGCATTGTGAGAAAGGTAAAGCTCTCATCCTGGACCACAGGAGGTGTTGGAGGCTTCAGGTTGTACTGAGGGCAGCCCATCAGGGCTCAATCCAGAGGTGCCAGTGCTGGGAGGGCACAGGAGGCCAGGTAGGCATCAGGCAGAGTGGACTTGATCTGAGTGGAGCCTTGAGTGCCTAGCTGAGGCATGGCAGGTCATCCCAGAAGTGTGGCAGTTGCTGCACTGGAGCAGTGCTGTGGTCACATTTCCCCTCCTCCCCTAGACTAAGGATCTGGAGCAGCAGCTGCAGGATGAGCTCATGGAGGTGGTCTCAGAGCTCCAGACGGTGAGGATACCCCAGGGGAAGGGCCTGCTCAAGGGCCTGGGGAGAAACGCCAATTCAAGAGGGGCAAGAACACCCCCATGCTATCACATCTCCCCAAGCCAGGCTTAAGGAGAATCAGGTGTCTAGGGGAGACTTGGGTTTGGGGGACCATGGCCAAAGCCCCCACCTCTAGGCCCCAGCATCCTGTCCCTGGTACAGGGTGATCAGGCCAAGTGCTCATGTGGGACTGCCCAGCTCTTAGGACTGAGTCTCAGGTGGAAAGTGGGGGAAGAGGCTGGCTGTGGCCATGGCCTTCAGCAGGGCTTTGATTTGGGGGCTCCCTGCAGGCCAAGAAGACGTATCAGGTGTACCATACGGAGAGCATGAATGCTGAGAACAAGCTCCGTGAAGCTGAGCGACAGGAGGAGAAGCGGGCTGGCCGGAGTGCCCCCGCCACTGCTGCCACTACTGCCACAGCTGAGGCAGGGCCCCTCCGCAAGAGCTCCCTCAAAAAAGGAGGGCGGCTGGTGGAGAAGGTGGGCCTGGGGAGGGACCTTGGAATCAACCTGCAGGCTCTGGGCCAGTTGCCCATCCTTCTCTGAAGGCTCTGGCTCCTGACCTTTGTCCCTAAGAGTCCCTGGCCCTCACTGGGGCCTGCTGTGTGGACAGGGAAGCCAGAACTGGATGGGGAGGGCCTTGGCCCAGTCAGCCCTGCTAGCTCTAGAGGGGTCCCCAGGCTAGGGGTAGTAGCAGCAGGATGATCCCCTTGGGTTACAGGGATTAAATGCAGAAGACTGCAAAGGACCTGAGAGTCAGGGTGAGGAGAATGGTCACTGGGCTTGGGATAGCCCTATGCAGTGTCCCCCATTTTCCAAGCTGGCCCCCCATAGCCCTGCATTTGAGATGGACCCTGAAGAGAGAACAGGAGACTGAGGAATGCCAAGATGGAGCCACCACGCTGATAGGACAGAGGGTGGTGGTCTGGTCCTGAGACTCTGGGAGCGGAGGAGGAGTTGGGCATCTTCGAATGTTCTTGGGGGTAGTAACAGCACTAGGTTGTATTGGGGTGGTCCCCTAGGCTGTTGTACTGATAATGCCCCCAGTGCTTCCCTGCGGAACTTACGGGCTATATTGAGTTTGTGGGACCTGTGTGGGGACATTTGCTGTAGTTGTCCACAGGGGAGGGGAGGGAATGGATGTTCCATGGAAGGCTGGAGATGGGGTGACCCTGGTACACTTGCATTGTTTTGACCAGCGTCAGGCCAAGTTCTTGGAGCACAAACTCAAGTGCACAAAAGCACGCAATGAGTACCTGCTCAGCCTGGCCAGTGTCAATGCCGCTGTCAGCAACTACTACTTGCATGATGTCTTGGACCTGATGGATGTGAGTCCTCTGTGGGTGGGCAGGCACAGGTGCCCAGTGCACCAGGGCTGACAGGCTACAGCTCCAGGGCCCACCTGAGCCACATCCTTGCTTCCTTCTCAGTGCTGTGACATGGGGTTCCACCTGGCTCTGGGGCAGGTGCTTCGGAGCTATGCAGTTGCTGAGAGCCGTACCCAAGCCTCCCAGAGGCAGGGCCTATGCAGCTTGGAGGAAGCTCTGGAGGCCCTGGATCCCCCAGGGGACAAAGCCAAGGTGCTCGAGGTGCATGCTACTGCCTTCTGTCCTCCACTGCGTTTTGACTACCAGCCCCATGAGGGGGATGAGGTGAGGCTCACACCCTGCTGCCCTTAATGCCTCAAACATCGTTCACAAGGGCTTTGCTCTCTGGTTTGTCCTATAACAGAGGCTTGGTGACATGATTCACACTTGGCTGAGGAATCAAAACTCCCCACGGCCTTGGGCAAATGCAGCTCACTGGAGAAGTCTCCCTTCTTTCATTCGTAACAGCCTGTGAACACACACACTCACCATGCTGAAATATTAATTGTTGACACCAGGTGGCAGGTGGCCATGTACCTGCCCATAGATTGTCCTTGTATTGTTTCTGTATGTTTTAAACTTTTCATAATACAAACGTGGGAGGAAATGCACTATACAAGCAGTAAGATGAAATTAGGCATCATTTTACCTGTCCCTTGAGCTGTTTTTTCCTTCAATAGGTTATCCCAGTGGGCATTGTGTATGGTCTAGGATTACATGGGCACCTTTAGAAGTGACATGGAACTTGATTTATTCTGGTCTTGAATTCCTGAGCTCAAGCAATCCTCACTCCTTGACTTCCCAGATCAATAAGATTATAGGTGTGAGCCACTGTGCCTGGCTAGAATTCGACTTATTCTGTATTTTGACCAAAGTAATA
>NW_003852644.1:705519-720593 GCF_000181295.1 Otolemur garnettii | reverse complement strand
TTTTTTTTGTTGCAGTTTGGCCGGGGCCAGGTTTGAACCTGCCACCCTTGGTATATGGGGCTGGCACCCTACCCCCCGAGCCACAGGCACCGCCCGCCTTTTAACATCTTACTTGTGCAACACTGAAACATTTTATTTTTTTTTTTTTTGCAGTTTTTGGCCAGGGCCAGGTTTGAACCTACCACCTATGGTATATGGGGCCAGCACCCTACTCCCTGAGCCACAGGCACTGCCCCCAAAGTTATAGTTTTAAAAGTTCAACATTACCCTGGGCTTACGAGGTCATACTCTAACTCACCCTTCCTGCTCCCAATTCCCAACCCCAGAAATAGCCACCTTGCAGTCTTCCAGTGTTTACATCACACAAGTAAGCTCTACCACCCTCCATGCTGATTAGGAGTCAAGACCATTGCCATCTCCTTCACCTGCCCACATGCTTCACCTTGTCTCGTTCTCCCAATGGAGTCATCCCAGAGTTTTTGGCTTAAATTAATGTTCAGTCTTGGCGCCTGTAGCTCAGCGGCTAGGATGCCGGCCACATATACCAAGGCTGGTGAGTTTTAACCCGGCCCGGGCCATCCAGCTAAAACAACAAAATAGCCAGGCGTTGTGGCGGGAGCCTATAGTCCCAGCTACTTGGGAGGCTGAGGCAAGAGAATCACTTGAGCTCCAAAATTTGAAGTTGCTGTGAGCTGTGGCACCACGGCACTCTACTGAAGGCGACATAGTGAGACTATCTCAAAAAAAAAAAAATTAAGATGACAACAGGCCACACGTGGTGGCTCATGCTTATAATCCCAACACTTAGGGAGACCAAGGCAGGAGGATTGCTTGAGGCCAGGAGTTTGAGAACAATGAAGAACAAGCAAGACCCCATCTCTACAAAGAAATTAAAATCATAGCCAGGCATGGTGTTATGCTCCTGTAGTCCCAGCTATTGGGGAAGCTGAGGCAGGAGGATCACCTAAACCCAGGAGCTCAAGGCTACATTGAGCCATGATTGCTTGCTTCCGCTGCACTGCAGCCTGGGAAAAAGAAACTACGATGACAACAAATACTGTTCACATCTGAGCCATGTACTTACTGTATTAGGATTCCTTGTCCTTCCTTAGACAATTCTGCATTTTATTCTGGATTAATAATTACTCCAGCTGAGAATACTGCTTAGCTCTCTAGGTCATTATCACTAGCACATGCTCATTGCTGTGTGCTTATTGCCACCTCATACCCACACTCCTGAACAGATCAGGCATTGTGGGGGTCTTTCCTCCTGAACTGGTGGAAACAGTCATACACTCATTTGGTATAGTACTTGTTTGCAGATGGATTTGCCTCTCTAGGAGGTTCTATGTTCTTTTAGTCTAGAATCCATCCCTCCCTCCCTCCCTCTCTTCCTTCCTTCCTTCCTTCCTTCCTTCCTTCCTTCCTTATTTTCTCCCTCCCTTCTTCCCTTCCTTTCAGATAGGGTTTCACTCTGTTACCCAGGCTGTACAATGGCATAATCATAGGTCACTGTAACCTTCAACTCCTGGGCTCAAGTAATCCTCATGCCTCAGCTCTGGAACTACAGGTATGTGCCACCATGCCTGGTTCAGTTTTTAATTTTCTGTGGAAACAGGGTCTTCCAATATTTGTGAGGCATCTGAAACTCCTGGCATCAATTGATCCTCCTGCCTTGGCCTCCCCAAGTGCTGAGATTACAGGCATGAGCCACAGCTCCCAGCCTACCATTCTATCTTAAATAAACAGTTTTATTGAGATGTAATTTCATATAATTTACCCATACCATACAACTGACCCATTTAAACTGTAACATTCAGTGGTTTTTATTGAATAGCATATTCAGAGTTGTACAGCCATCACCAGTATCTAGTTCCAGAACACTTTCATCACCCTGAAAAAAAAGTTGGCACCTGTTAGTCACCATTGCCCACTCCCCCTCTCCCAGCCCCTGGCACTCAACATCCTGCTTTCTGTCTATCTGGGCGTTTTGTGTGAGTGGCTTTGCACCTGGCCTCCTTCACTGAGCCTCACACTTTCAGGGTCTTTATGTGCTGTAGCAAGGATCAGGCTTTATGCCTTTTTGTGGCTGAATTGTGTGGCTCCATTGTGTGGACAGACTACAACTGGCTCATCCATCCACCTGCCCGTTGGTGGTCACCTGAACTGTTTCCACCTCTGGGCTAGTGTGAGTAATGCTGTCATGAGCATTCATGGATGGGTCTCGGTGTGGACCTACATTTCTCCTGGGAAGACACCTTACCATTCTTCACTTTAAGTGTCTAGGACTGTTGGGCCTACTCAGCCACCAGGCAGCAGAGGTATACTTGATTTCTTTATACCTTGAGCATTTGCTGCTTATCCCCACTCCCATGCTTGGCTCTCTGTACAGGTGGCCGAGATCCAGGTTGAGATGGAGCTGCGGGATGAGATTCTGCCCAGAGCCCAGAACATCCAGAGCCGCCTGGACCAACAGACCATAGAGACAGAAGAGGTATGGGTAGCTGGCCTAGGGTTGGGACAGGGATCTGGAATTCGCCACCCTGGCCACCACCCTCCCAAGTGGCAGCAGCCCCTCTTCCCCATTCCTCTGACCTGTCCTTCCTGTTCTCCATCTCCTCCCACCCTTGTTACCACCTTGGTGCTGTCCCCTCTCCAGGTGAACAAGACGCTGAAGGCGACGCTGCAGGCCCTACTGGAGGTGGTGGCATCAGAGGATGGGGATGTGCTTGATTCCTTCCAGACCAGCCCCTCCACTGAGTCCCTCAAGTCCACCAGCTCAGACCCAGGCAGCCGGCAGGCAGGCCGTAGACGGGGCCAGCAGCAGGAGACAGAGACCTTCTACCTCACGGTGGGGAGGGCTGGGCTGGGTATGAGGAGGTGGGCACACAGGGGAGTGGAGAGGGCAGAGGGAGGGCCAGAGTCAGGACTGAAACTCTGGGCTCTTCTCTGGGCTTCTCAGAAGCTTCAGGAGTTCCTGAGTGGACGGAGCATCCTCGCCAAGCTGCAGGCCAAACATGAGAAGCTGCAGGAGGCTATACAGCGAGGTAGGCACCTTCTTCTCTGCCCTCTTCTCCTCTGCCTGGGGACCCTACCCAGTCCATGGTCCACGCCGCCCAAAGAAGTTGGTTGTATGTGGAGACTAAGTCTTGACCTTTTTCCTGCCCTTGGCCCTGGGCCTCTGGGCCACACTTTTCTCTCTGGGGTCCATTGAAGACCTCCAGCCTGAGAGGCAGACCAGCATTTTCTCATCTCCAGGTGACAAGGAGGAGCAGAAGATTTCTTGGTGAGTCTGTCATGAGGGGCTGGGTTTTGCAAGGACCTAGGCTGCTCAGTGAATTCTGTAATAACTCAAGAAGCCCAGAGCCCTGCTTAGCCAGGCTGGGGGTAAGGCATCCTCTGCTCTATGCCCACGTTCCTCAGAGCGAGCTCTTGTTTACTATAGGACCCAGTACACACAGAGAAAATTCCAGAAGAGCCACCACCCCCGCCCCAGCTCCCAGTATAACCAGAGACTCTTTGGGGGTGATATGGAGAAGTTTATCCAGGTATGTGCTCTGCCTTGCACACTCTGTGGCCGAGTGGTGGCTTGATCCCAGTGTCCTCCATTCTTGGCCACTGGGCAACTCTCTCTTGCTGAGTGGGCCCAAAGGCCCCTGCTGGTATCCCTCATGGCCTTCACTGATTAAAAGCTGCATCCTTAAATAGTGATGGGGCAGCAGCATTTTTAGGGGGGTGATGTTGAGAGTTTCCCCGCAACTGGGATAAACACAAGATGCCCATAAGCTCCACTTGTGGCCAGCATGCTGCTACTGGGGACCCTGGACAGTAAAACAAGGGAAGCAAAAGAGATCAGAAAAGAAGAAATAACACTGTCATTTGCAATGATGTGATTATGTACAAAGAACATTCAAAATATTTGGCAGGCTATTTATTTATTGAGACATAGTCTTTCTCTATTGCCCTGGCTAGAATGCAGTAGCATCTTCATAGTTCACTGAGACCTCAAACTCCTGGGCTCTAGCAATCCTTTTGGGTCAGCCTTCTGAGTAGCTAGAACCACAGGCACATTCCAGCATGCCCTGATAATAATTTTTTTTTTGTAGAGACAGGGTCTCATTATGTTGCTCAGGATGGTCTAGAACTTCTGACCTCAAGTGATCTTTTCACCTCAGCCTCCCAAAATGCTGGAATTGCAGCATGAGCCACTACACTTGACCTTGAGAGGCTATTTACATGAACAAAATTTGAGTTTTGCAGTGTTACTTGATTCAAGGTCAGCATACAGAGTTTGATTGCAATTTTACATTCCAACAATAAATAGTTTGCAAATTAGACGTAAAGCATTACCTGATATAGTATCAGAAATGTCAGACACGCCTGGGCGTGGTGGCTTCTGCCTATAATCCCAGCACTCTGGGAGGCTGAGGTGGGTGGATTGCCTGAGCTCAACAGCTGGAGACCAGCCTGAGCAAGAGCAAGACCAAGACCCCATCTCTGCTAAAAATAGAAAAACTAGCTGGGCACGGTGGCTCATGCCTATAATCCCAGCACTTGGGAGGCGGAGGTGGGTGGATTGCCTGAGTTTACAGGTTCGAGACCAGCCTGAGCCAGAGTGAAACCTCATCTCTCAAAACAGCTAAGCATTGTGTCAGGCACCTGTAGTCCTAGGTACTTGGGAGGCTGAGACAAGAGAATCACTTGAGCCCAAGAGTTTGAGGTTGCTGTGACCTATGACATTATGGCACTGTACCCAGGGTGACAGAGTGAGACTCTGTCTCAAAAAAAAAGAAATAGGCTCGGTGCCTGTGGCTCAAGTGGCTAAGGCGTCAGCCACATACACCTAAGGTGGCGGGTTCAAATCCAGCCCGGGCCCACCAAACAACAATGATGGCTGCAACCAAAAAATGGCCAGGCGTTGTGGCGGGCGCCTGTGGTCCCAGCTACTTGGGAGGCAGAGGCAGGAGACTCACTTGAGCCCAGGAGTTGGAGGTTGCTGTGAGCTGTGATGCTATGGCACTCTACCCAGGGTGACAGCTTGAGACTCTGTCAAAAAAAAAAAAAAAAGAAAAGAAAAATAAATATCAGATACTTAAGAGTGAGTCTGGCGAACTGCATGCTGGGTTTCTATGCTGACAATGGTAATGTATTGTTAAGGAAAATGAAAGTGATTGAGTGACAGGGCAGGACACCCTCTCTGTCCACAGAGCTCAGGCCAGCCTGTACCCCTGGTGGTGGAGAGCTGCATCCGCTTCATTAACCTCCATGGTAAGCCAGTCCTGGCCCTCCTGCTGCCCTGATGCCAGGCAGGACCTGGGGTCAGTCTTGGGAGGGCAAAGTGGGTCTGGGTGCCCAGTACCTCCCTGTGCTCCCACAGGCCTGCAGCACGAAGGCATCTTCCGGGTGTCAGGTGCCCAGCCCCGAGTGTCAGAGATTCGAGATGCCTTTGAGAGAGGTGAGGATGGCTGCGTTGGGGTGCGAGGGAGGACAGAGCTTCGGCCTCCTCACCCAACCCACATCATTTGTCTGCAGGGGAGGACCCACTAGTGGAAGGCTGCAGCGCCCGTGACCTGGACTCGGTGGCTGGGGTACTGAAGCTCTACTTCCGGAGCTTGGAGTCCCCGCTCTTCCCCTCAGACCTGTTCAGGGAGCTGGTGGCTGCTTCAGGTCAGGCTGGGGCCCAGTGCGGTTGAGTGGGGGCATGCTCACTAGTGGCAGTGCCACTCACCAGGCTCTTTTTGGGGGGCGGCCCTGGCCACAGAGCTGGAGGCTGTGGCAGAGCGCGTGGAGCATGTAAGCCGCCTGCTGGCCCGCCTGCCGCCATCAGTGCTGGTGGTCCTGCGCTACCTCTTTGCCTTCCTCAGCCAGTGAGTACTTCTTGGGGTGAGCTGGGGTGAGGGCTGGGGGGACAATAAGTGGGAGCTCCCTGCTTGCAACCATATGTACCCTCAGCCTGGCCCAGTACAGCGACGAGAACATGATGGACCCCTACAACCTGGCCGTGTGCTTTGGGCCAACACTGCTGCCCGTGCCTGCTGGGCAAGACCCAGTGGCCTTGCAGAGCCGGGTGAACCAGCTGGTGCAGACGCTGATCATGCAGCCTGCTCAGGTGTTCCCAGCTGTTACCACACTGCCCGGCCCTGTCTACGAGAAGTGCATGGCTCCGCCTAACACCAGCTGCCTGGGGTACACTCTTGGTACTGCCTGGGGGGATCCTGTGGAGGGAAGGGCCCCTTACCTGCCTTGCTCTGCTCCAAACCCCAGGGATGCTCAGCTGGAGGGCCTGGCAGGGGAGCATGAGCCAGAGCTGGAAGCGGAGGCCACAACCCAGGAGGATGGTAAGGAGTTGGGCAGGAGCACCCCTGCCTCCCCCAGGTACCTGCTCCATCCCCACTTTGACTCTCTCATCTCCTCAGATCTAGAGGGGGTTTTGGAGGCTGTGGCCTGCTTTGCCTACATGGGCCGCACTGCCCAGGAGCTAACATTCCAGCGTGGGGACGTGCTGCGGCTGCATGAGCGAGCTTCTAGTGACTGGTGGCGAGGGGAGCACGCTGGGACACGGGGACTCATTCCTCACAAGTACATCATGCTGCCTGCAGGGTGAGTGGGCCCCACTGCAGGGACAGCCCGCCATTTCTGCTCCAGCCCTGCCAGGCCTCAATGGCCAAGGCTGCCCCAGCCTGGCCCTTAGCCACCTGTCTCTGGAAGTCACTACTCTTACTCGCATGGTGCTTAGGCCACAGCTGTCTACATATAGGTTGCTGCCCTCCTCTTTCCCCAAGGCAGGTTCCATAGGGCTGGCTGGGCATTTCTGACCAGACCACTTCTGGCTGGTGCTTAGGCTTCTGGCCCCAGGTCCCCATGCTGTTCTCCCATCCAGGACAGAGAAGCAGGTGGCAGGCCCAGGCTCACAGGCTACAGTGGAGCTGGGGAGCACTCCAGAGGGGCTTCTGGCCTTGGAGTCCACCTATCGGTAAGCAAGGGAAAAGACAGGAAGATCATGTGGACTGTCCCAGGCCAGAGGGTGCTGGAGTTAGGCTTGGGCCATGTAGGGGTTGGGGGTTGTCAGATAAGGGCTACTGAGAAAGGAGGAGTCACAGCCTGACTGTGAAAGGGAGAGGCTCTAGAGGAGCTTGGTGATCACTGGGGCCAGCCTCTTCTCTCTCTCTCTTTTTTTTTTTTTTTTGAGACAGATTCTTATTCTGTCGCCCTGGGTAGAGTGCTGTGGTGTCACAGCTCACAGCAACCTCGAACTCTTGGGCTTAAGCGATTCTCTTGCCTCAGCCTCCCAAGTAGCTGGGACTACAGGCCCCTGCCACAACACCTGACTATTTTTTGGTTGTAGTTGTCATTGTTGTTTAGCAGGCCTGGGCTGGATTTGAACACACCAGCTCTGGTGTATGTGGCTGGAGCCCTAGCCGCTGAGTTACAGGCGCAGAGCCCAGCCCCTTCTCTTTGACAATATCCCGGGATAGGAGGAGTCACTACCAAGTTAGCTCAAGGGCTTTCCAGGGTCACCCACTGTGCTCACTGTCTGTGCCTTGCAGGCCAGAGGTGTGCACCCTACCCGCGGTTGTGGGCCCCTCTGGGTACAGACGGCACTGCTTGGTCCCATCCTCCCCAGAACAACACATGGAGGTGGATAAGGTAAGAGCTTGGACTAGCAAGGTGGCAGGTGAGGAAAACCAAACTCCTCCCTCCCTGAGGTTCAAGTATCTGTTCCTCAGCTCAGGGGTACTTGCCACCAGATAAGCATGCCCAGGGCAGAGCCCGGGGAGGGGAAAGAGGGCAGAGTGGGTGCAGGTAGGGTGGGGATGAGGGGCCTGTAGATCATGCTTGGGTCTTCAGGTTTGGTTCCTGAGTGGGGAGTGGCAGGCTCAAATTGAGGTGGTCTGCATGGGTATGGGTGAGGGGCTCCAGGGCATCTGGAGCCAGGCTAGGTACCAGGCGGTGACATGGCAGGCTCTTGGCATGTTGGGGAGGATGAAAGGGACAGATGGCAGAGAGGCAAGAAGGGATGGGTGGCTAGGAGCAGGATAGGGCAGTAGCAGCTCTTATGGGGCAGAGAGCAGGCTCAGGGCATAGCCGACAATGGGCACAGCCTGTGGGACCCTGCTCCCTGCTCTGTGCAGCAGGCTCTGTGAGCACTAGTGGGGACAGTCACTGAGCCCCAGGAGAGAGCCGAAGAGCATGTGGGTGACCCAGGTGTCGACCAGCCCTTGGCCAAGGGAGTCTGACAGGTGGGGTGGACATGCAGGAGCAGGAGCCAGGCAGTGGGGGGATGGAAGAGGGTATCTGGGAGACCCCACGGGAGGACATTGGCCTGGGCGTCCCCTGCATGCTGATGGCCTATGAGGCTGGGGTAGGATATGATCTTAGCCAGGGAAAGTGAGCCCAGGACTAGGCCAAGCAATTGCTGTCCCCAAAGGAGATTGTGACAGAAACACCAAGGTGGCAGGAGAGAAATCAGATGTGGAGTGGGGGAGGTGGCCTGGAGGCTGAGGGAGGAGGGGCAGGCAGCTGTGCCCAGCACTGAGCACTGTGTGGCCCATGGAAAGGAGGGGCCCTGGTTACAGGGTAATGGCAGGAGGCCTTTGTTTCTGGAGGGGGAGGAGCTTAGGTAGAGGCCTGGGCAGGGTCTGGCAGATGAGGAGACGCACTCACTGAACACCCTCCCTCTCTGCTTTGCCAGGCTGTGGCGCAGAACATGGACTCCGTGTTTCAGGAGCTCTTGGGAAAGACGGCTATTCGCCAGGGCCTCAGGCCAGTGTCTGCCACCTCCCCCAGCCCAGGGTCCTGTAGCCGCCTGGGCAGGAACAAAGGCTTCTCCCGTAGCCCTGGGGCCCCAGCTTCACCCTCAGTGTCAAATACCCAGGGTCTAGACTCAACCCTCAACCCACACTGAGGTGCAGTCTCTGTGGGCCTGACCTTGCCCCAGGTGGCCACCAGAGACTGGCCACTCTCCCCAGCCCTCTGCTTCTCCCAAGTACAGAGGAGGGTGAGGCTGCCCAAATAGGGGTCCCAGCCCATGCCCTGCCTGCGCCCAACCCTGGCATAGGCCCCTTTTGGGGCAGCTGAGGAAGGAGGCCTTGCTGTGAAGGCTCAGCAGCAGCCATTAGGTGGCAGGCACCCTTGCTCTGATGAGCTCTTTCTCAGCTGCCTGGCAGGGGGTTTGGGGAGCCGCAATTCATAAAGACCAATGAATTCGTTCCCCAGTGTGAGCTAGCTGTCTGTCTTGAGGGGCTGGGGAGGTACATACAGGACCCCCGCACCCCCACGCTAGAGGTGATGCTAAAACAACAGGTTGGGTGGTGTCCATGTGATGGCTATTTCACTTGGGGACCTGCAACTTTTGAAGGTTTGGTTGCTTGCATGTTGGCTTCCCGAGCTGTGCCCATGGGTGTGTGCTGCCACACACGCCACCCCACCCCATTACCCTAATTGAAGGAGGCCCCCTCACCATGTAGAAAATTAGCTGCAGCTTTTATTAGGGAGAGAAGAAGTTGAGGACTAGAGAGGCATAGACTGGTCCTAGCCTCACCCTGGTCCTTCCTCTTTGGCTGCTAAGGATCTCTGTCTCTCCTGTGTTGTCTGGGCCTCTGCTATTGTCCCCCGCCCAGCTGATATGGAGGAACTAAGGAGCCCCTCACGTCCTCATGTCTTGCAGCCTGAAACTTCTTCAAACAGCTAGGGACCAGCTGGGGGTGGAGGGGTGCCCAGGACCACAGGCTCTGACCAGTTCTCTGTGACAGCATCCCCACCAGGCAGCTGAGTTTCATGGTGCCTCTGGAAGGAAGGTGCCTGCTAGCCCCTTAGGAAGATATGTCCTTGGCCAGGGAGGAACTGGCAGTGGCACAAGACTCCTCCTGAGGCCCCAGACTGGGCGGGCTGTGCCTCCGGGCACAGCAGAGCAGACTGCGTAGCTCCGAGGAGACACTGCTGCTGAAGGAGGCATAGATCCAGGGGTTGGTGCAGCTGTTGAGGCTGGCCAGTAGCATGAGCAGCACGAAAGGTGGCCCTGTGGGGTGTCCGGGGGTGGGGCTGTAACCCTAAATGCCCACTAGAGGCCAGCAGTCCCCTTAGAGACCAAACTCCTCCCTCCCTGAGGTTCAAGTCTGCCCCTCAGCTCAGGGGTACTTGCCACCAGATAAGCAAGCTCAAGGCAGAGCCCAAGGAGGGGAAAGAGGGCAGAGTGGGTGCAGGCAAGGCAGGGATAAGGGGCCTATAGCTCACACTTAGGCCTTTGAATCTGGTTCCTGAGTGGGCAGTAGAGGGCTCAAGTTGGGGTGGTCTGCATGGGTACGGGCAAGGGGCTCCCAGGCATCCAGAGTCAGGCTGGTACCAGTGCATGAGTGCTCATGGGGCCCACATCTGGGTGTGTGTGTCCATGGAGGACAGAGGAGTGTGTGCAGCTGAGCCCGAGTGGTCCCCATGACCCAGCCACACCCACCTTCCCGAGGTGCTTCTGGATCCCACGCTGCCCACAGCTGCACAAGGAAGAAGGGCGCCCAGCACAGCACATAGACGATCACAATCACCAGTGTCATCCTTACGGTCTTGGCCATGGCAGCCGACACCCGGGCTCCTTCGCTGGGAGTGCCTGTCCAGCGCCCCCCACAGCGGCCACTAGCCCTCTCTGATCGCCCTGGCACTAGACTGGCATGAATCTCCCGGAAGATGAGCACTTGACAGGCAGCAATACCCAGGGCAGGTGCCACGAACACCATCAGGGCAATCCAGGTGACATAGGCACGAAGTCCCCAGGGTTCTGCAAAGCAGGCCCAGCAGTCGAGGACCCCATCTTTCACTTCACGCTGGGCAAAGATAAAGAGCTGGGGCAGGCTGAAAAGGAGAGAGAAGGCCCAGGCCACCAGCACTGGCCGGTTCCAGTGAGCCCCACCTCCGTGGCGGTATGCAAGCATGGGACGGCAAATGGCGCGGTGGCGGTCCAGTGTCATGGCCAGGATCATGTAGGAAGAGGCGTACATACCCACCATCTGCAAGTACTTGACGGCCCGACACAGGGCATCAGGCCCACGGAAACGGTCAGTGGCGTCCCAGGCCAGCTGAGGCAGCACTTGGAAAAGAGCCACAGCCAGGTCGGCCAGGCACAAGTGGCCGATGAAGACGTGCATAGGTGCCCAGCGGCCCCGCCGTCCCCGTCGTGCCAGGGCCCCCAGCACCAGGCCATTGCTCAGGGCCACGGCCACAAAGACTGTGGAGAGCAGGGCCAGCTCTACCTGGGCCAGCAGCGGGTCCCGGGCATCCAGTGGCTTCTCCTGGCTGCTGTTGCCGGGCAGGCTGGGTGCAGAGAGGGGCCTGGGCACAGCTGGGCAGGGGTGGGGGAGAAGGCCAAGTTAGGGGGTGTGCTGTGCAGGGGACTCAGGCCCAAGGAGGCTCCCACCTGCTGCTGGAGCTGGTGGCCTGGGCAGCCACCCTGGGACTCTTGTTTTCCTCATCCCCCTCTGACACCCACATCCTGGCTCCCTCCTCTGAGGAAGCCGTGTGTCTGGGGAATTGCACATATGGCTCCTATGGTCCAGGAGGGAAGGGCATTCTCTCCCCTCCCTGCTCATTGACAGCTTGGAAGAGGTACTGTATCCTCAGCCCCAGAGGGGAGGGTGGGAAGGTCTTTGAAGGGGCTTCTCTGCACCCTCAGACCCACTCTGTCCACTGGTCAGGGTGCAATGCTGAAGCCTTACCTGAGTTGGTTGATGCCACAAACATGGTGGGGCCAAGGCAGGTGTCCTGAGTGCCTGGGGGAGATGGGGACACACTCAACCTCCACTGGAGGGGCCAGCCCCACTGCCCGTGGTCTCTGGATGGGAGCCCTAGAGGTGACCGGCTGGCAGGTACCTGTCAGTGCGTGTGTGCTCGCTCACTCCTAGGCAGGGAAGGTAGAGAGGGACAGTCACACAGACAACAGTGCCCAGGACCCCCCCAGGCAGCCCAAAAGAGCCGGATTTGGGAGAAGGCACCCAAGGCAGACACACAGACCCCTGACCCGATAGAGGCCAAGAAAGCCCTCAGTCATAGGGCTGAGGACTCCACAAGAGGGCCCCTTTGTAGCTCCTTACCTGGCAAGGCTTGTGGGCTCCTGGGTAGCTGGGCGGCAGGCGTGAAGGTGGACGGGTGCTGGGATCTGCTCTCCATTGCTGCCCCGCCCAAACCCAGCCTCTGGGAGTGACCTGCCCATGAGGGGACTTCCTCCTTCTCCCCCTCCCACATGTCTCCCTGTTCCTTCCCCAGGGCTCCTTCCCCCCACTCCTGAGGGCCCTGAGCCCATCCCCGATTTGGCCAGCAGTGGGCTCTGTGCCTGCCAGCCACGATCTCCCCCACCACCCCTCCGCAGGGCCCACCTTATGAAATTCTGTGGCTTTGAGAGATGACTTAGCACCACATTTTATAAGTGGGGAAACTGAGGCCAGAAATGGGTGGGCCTGGCCCAGCCAAAATGTCACTCCTTTTTCCCTAGCCAGGCTTTTTCTGCCCCTCTTTGGGCCCGTCCCAGGCCACTCAGGCCCCTCCTCCTCCTTAATTAGGTTGGCCATTTGGCCCGAGATGAGGAACAGGAAGGGAGGGGGTGGGGTAGGGGCCAAACCAAGGCTTAATGTGCCCCTGTGAGATCCAGCTTCCTCTCCAGGGTCCTGTGGGAGCCACGGCCACCCCCACCCTCTTCCTCCTCCCCCACCTGCAACTACCTGTTCTGGAAAGGGGGCTGGGAACCTCCTGGTTCTTTTTTTTTTTTTTTTTTTTTTTTTGAGACAGAGCCTCAAGCTGTCCCCCTGGGTAGAGTGCCATGGCATTACAGCTCATAGCAACCTCCAACTCCTGGGCTCAAGCGAGTCTCCTGCCTCTGCCTCCCAAGTAGCTGGGACCACAGGCGCCCGCCACAACGCCCGGCTATTTTTTGGTTGCAGCCATCGTTGTTGTTTGGCGGGTCCGGGCTGGGGATTCAAACCCGCCACCTTAGGTGTACGTGGCTGGCGCCTTAGCTGGTTGAGCTACAGGCGCGGAGCCAACCTCCTGGTTCTTATGTGTCTCCCTGCACACTGCAGCTGTATGCCCACTGAGACTCACACTCGACATAGTCACACTCATCTGAATTCACGGTCACATGACACGTGCTGGGACACACTTTCCAGGTACCTGCTCCACGTGCAAGGGGCCTGAGAGGGGAGACTGTGCCCCGTCTTCACCTGGGTCCTCCACAGCCCCCAGCCCAGGTGCTTTCTCACCCCCAGTCCCTCGAGGCTCAGCCTAGGCTAGCCCGGCCCAGCCCAGGGCAGCTCCTTTTTTCCTGTTTGTCTGTCTTTTCTGTTGACCTGTGACGCTGGAGACGGACACAGCCTCCCACTGACCAGGCCCAAGTGCGGCCCTCGGCCAAGTGCTGTTCTTCCTGCCCAGAAAGCCTGGGGGGCCCAGCCCCTCCCAGCCCCAAGGGGCAGAAGGGACACAAGTGGCTGTCTTCCAAAGATTCAGGCACTCACCCACCCCCCCAGCATCACGTATCCACGGAGTACCACACACACACCCCATACAGACCCTGCTCATACCACACACCTCACCACCACACACATGCACACTCTACACACAAACACATACCACAGACAAATACACGACACACATACATGCCACACATATTACTCACACATGCACATACCATGCCACACAGGCATCCATGTCTCACATACCACACATCATACCACACAGACAAATCACATATCTTACACACATCACACATAAATACACATGTACAAACCATACCTTGCTCCTGGCACACAAATACTCCACACACCACATGCATCACACCTACACATCACACACCACACGTGTCACACACATGTACACACCACACCACACATGACACACCCACCCACCCCCCGCACTCATGCATGTCTGTTGTGTTTTTTGCTGAGCCCTTTGCACACTGGCTACCTGAACACTGCAGCTGCAGCTCCTCAGAGCACCCATGTCCTCACACTTTCCTTGTGATCTACAAAAGAGTAGAAAGTAGGGTCCATCCACCCCAGGTTCTAGAACAGATGACACAGGAAAAGCCACTGGGGAAAAATCTCACCCTACCCACACTTTTTGTCTTCCTTGCCTATGCAAGTTGCTGGCCCTGAGTGGCTCTGGGACTCTGTTATCAAGGAGACAAATGTCTTTGTATAACGATGCCTCTCAATTGGCAGAGAGGTTCAGGGCCCTGGCTGAGGAATAAGACAAAGCAAGGCTCAAGTCCCTGTTTTGCTCCTCCACCCCCCCACCCCGCTGTGTGACCTTGAACAGGCTACACCCAGCTCTCTGTGCCTTGGGTCTCCCTTCTGTAAAATGGGAGGCAGATGACTAAAGGTTAAACGTGGCAATGACATGGGTGGTGCTGGGGCATCCGGGTCTGGAAGCGAGCCCTTCTTTCATTCCATGGGAGCTGGAGGCTGGAGGAAGTGATACCAGCTTTCTGGGTGAATGGGAGCCCATCAGTTTTTCTGCAGGGCTAGATCCCAGCAGTGTGCTGGGAACCCTGAACGCTATGGCAAGCCTGTGGCCATCTCTGCTCCCTGGCCTTCTGCTTCCTGTTGTCAGACCTGGAGAAAAGTGTTGAGTAGGGGCCACCACTGCAGTCTCCCCTGGGTTCCAATAAGCAGGGTTTGTGTCCACCCAAAAGCCAGGACCCAGCTCTACCCTGTTTAGCCAAGACAAGTGCTGGAGACTGGCAACAGGAACCCAGAGCCACCAAGGCAAGAGGGTGTGACAGGGAGAGCTTGGCTTCACAGCTGAGAGTCCTCAATCTCTGGGGGCCTGCAGGTACACACAGGTACTATGCCAGGTGAAAGCCCAGGACAGGCAGAGTCCCACTGCCTACCCCAGCCACCTTATAGGGGACACGAAAGATAGGGCTTGGGCGGCGCCTGTGGCTTAGTGGGCAGGGCACCGGCCCCATACCGAGGGTGGCAGGTTCAAATCCGGCCCCCGGCCAAACTGCAACAAAAAAATAGCCGGGCTTGTGGCGGGTGCCTGTAGTCCCAGCTACTTGGGAGACTGAGGCAAGGGAATTGCCTAAGCCCAGGAGG
>NW_003852644.1:702909-705134 GCF_000181295.1 Otolemur garnettii | reverse complement strand
CTCTGTCTCAAAAAAAAAAAAAAAAAAAAAAGAAAGAAAGAAAGATAGGGCTTGATAGCAGTTCCCATGAGAAGGGCTGGCTAGGTTTATTCACCATGAGGGCCACATGAGTCAGCAGAGATGGCTCTGGGTTGCCCAGCAGCCTCTGCCCTCCTGGCAGCCTTACCCACAAGCGGGCATCTACCTAACAGGGAGTGTTTCCAGGCCCTCTGCCCAGCACAGCCCAGCTGTGTGCCCCCATCCCACTAAGGTTCTAAGGAAGGGCCCTTTGGTGCCTCCTGATCCCCCTCAGCCTGGTGGGGGTAGGTGAGGGCAGAGTTGGCAGGATCCCTGGGTCTACCTGTCCTTCTCTGTCCACTGATTGGTCCCCAATGATCAGAAGCTGGCCCTGCACAGCAGGTGTGGAGATGAAAGGACATGGACCCTGTCCCAGGAATGCACAGGCCTGTGCAGAGAGGCTGCCACTATCACCCAGGAGAGGTTGAGGGTTAACATGGGGCAGTGTGGAGAGCATTAGGGGATGCTGGACAGGCCCTTGAAGGGCATTTTTATTTTTTTTTTGCAATTTTTGGCCAGGGCCGGGCCTGAACCTGCCACCTCCGGTATATGGGCATTTAAGGGATGAAAGAGAGAGGAGGCAGCATGAACATGGAGAAGGAGTAAGGAAAAAGCTAAGCAAAGTAGTCTTCGAGGCCACAGAAGAGCCACCTGCCCCAAGGGAAGAAAGGAAGTCCTCAGCTATGTCCAGAGGCGGTGCATGTGCAGATGGCCTGTCCTGTGAGCAGTGGGAAGGAGAAAGGAGCTGTGCCTGGGTAACAGGAATGGCTCTCACACCAACCAAATGTCATGTACCAAGCAGAATGGGAGGGACAGCCCAGTTGCTGGGCTGGGAAGGTCCCTTCTCCCTGGCAAGCAGTTGAGGAGTTAAGGGCTTCCTTCACCCCTAGATGGTCTTGAGGTCATTAACTGAGGGTCAGGCAGTTGGCAAGAGGAGTCCCCCTCTTGGTGAAAGTCCTATGCACTTGTGGTATACAGAGGCAGCTGCCCGTCCTGTTCCCTTCCCAGTGGCAACGATTTCAGTCCCTCAGTGTGCTATTTGGGTAATGACCCTGGGTGCTAAGGCTGATACCCTCGTGTTCTCACCACAAGTTCTTCCTCCCTTATCGAGGCATCTGCAGTGTTCACATGCCCATAACCCTGTAACTGCCATCCACAACTATCTGGAATGACTTTTTTTTTGAAACAGAATCTCACTGTGTGACCCTCAGTAGCATGCTGTAGCGTCATGGCTCACAGCAACCTCAAACTCTTGGGCCTAAGTGAGTCTCTTGCCTCAGCCTCCCAAGTAGCTGGGACTACAGGCACCTGCCACACTGCCTGGCTATTTTTTGGTTGTAGTTGTCATTGTTTAGCAGGCCCGATTTGGGCTCAAACCCATCAGCTTCGGTGTATGTGGCCAGCGCCCTACTCACTGAGCTATGGGCGCCAATCCCTGATTCATTTTAAGTTAAAGTTTGTGCAGGGCTAGCCAGGGTGTTGTGGTGGGCGCCTGTAGTCTCAGCTACTCAGCAGGCTAAGACAAGAGGCTCATTTGTGCCCAAGAGTTGAAGGTTGCTATGAGCTATGATGCCATAACCCTCTACTGAGGGCAACAACCTGAGACTCTGTCTCAAAACAAACAAAATAAAGTTTGTGCAGGGTAAAGGTGGAGTTTCCTTCTTTTGCATGTGGATATACAGTTGTTCCAGCAGCACAGTTTGTTCACAAGATGGTCCTTTTCCCATTGAATTACCTGACGCCTTTGTCAAAAATCATTTTGACTAGTCTAGGTAATTTGCATTGCCATATAAATTCTAGAATCAGCTTGTCAATTTATACTGGGGCAAAAAGGCTGTTGAGATTTTTATTGTGATTGCTTTGATTCTACAGATAAAGCCTGGGAGAAGTGACTTATTAACAATAATGGGTCTTGGCTTGGCACCTGTATTTCAAGGGGCCAGGGTGGCAGCCACATATACCGGAGCTGGTGGGTTTGAGCCCAGCTCGGGCCTGCCAAACAACAATGAGAACTGCAACCAAAAAATAGCCGAGTGTTGTGGTGGGGGCCTGTAGTACCAGCTACTTGAGAGGCTGAGGCAAGAGAATTGCTTAAGCCCAAGAGTTTGAGGTTGCTGTGAGCTGTGACACCATGGCTCTACCCAGGGCAACATAGTGAGACTTTGTCT
>NW_003852644.1:700862-702598 GCF_000181295.1 Otolemur garnettii | reverse complement strand
TAACAGGTATAGGGATATTCAGGTTATCTATTTTTTCCTGAATGAGCTTTGGTAGTTTGTATCTTTCATTGAGTTTGTTCGTTTTATCTAAGTTGTTGGATGTATTGACATAAGTATAAAGTCTGCAAGTCTGTTTGGAGATTTGTCTATTTCTAGAACCCTTTAGTACTACCAATTGCTTCTTATATTTGAGAGACTTGTTATTAGGTGCTTACATATTTTAAATGGTTATGTTTTCTTGTCCTTCTTTTTTTTCTTACATTAGAATAGAAGTCTCAAATCAATTATTTTAGCTTCCACTTACAGAAATTAGAATAGGAAAAGCAAATTAAATCCAAAATAAGCATAAGGGATGGAATAAGAAAGAGTAGAAATCAATAAAGTAGAAAACAAAGAAGAATAAATATATAAAAGCAAAACTTGTTTCTTTGAAAAGATTGATGAAATTAATAAGGCCCTAGTCAAACCAATCAGAACAAAAAGGAGAGAAGATACAAATTATCAATATGGACAATGAGAGAGGGGACATGAGTACAGATCCTATAAACCTTAAAAAGATACTGGGCGGCACCTATGACTCAATGGGTAGGGCGCTCGCCCCATACATCGAGGGTGGCGGGTTTGAACCTGGCCCTGGCTAAACTGCAACAACAACAAAAAAAGAAAAAATAGCTGGGCATTGTGGTGAGCACCTGTAGTCCTAGCTACTCGGGAGGCTGAGGCAAGAGAATCACCTAAGCCCAGGAGTTGGAGGTAGCTGTGAGCTGTGATGCCACGGCACTCTACCAAGGGCAATAAAGTGAGACTCTGTCTCTAAAAAAAATTAAATAAAAAATAAAAAGATACTACGAGGATATTGTGCCAATTACCAGAGATAAAGAGGGACATTTCATAAAGAAAGAGAGATAGGCTTGGTGCCTGCGGCTCAAGCGGCTAAGGCGCCAGCCATAAACACCTGAAGCTGGTGGGTTCGAATCCAGCCTGGGCCTGCCAAACAACAATGACAGCTGCAACCAAAAAATAGCCAGGTGTTGTGGTGGGCTCCTATAGTGCCAGCTACTTGGGAGGTGGAGGCAGGAGAATCGCTTGAGCCCAGGAGTTGGAAGTTGCTATGAGCTGTGATGCTACGGCACTCTACCCAGAGTGACAGCTTGAGGCTCTGTCTCAAAAAAAAAAAAAGAAGCCTATGGGCCCAGCGCCCTACCCTTTTGAGCCACCGGCACCACCCTATTATACTGTATTTTTAGTTGACAAATAATAATTGTACTTATTCAATGATGTTTCTATTTATATAACGTATAGTATTCAGAGCAGGGTAACGAACGTAACCATTATCTCAAACATTTATCATTTCTTTGTGTTGGAAACATTCAATAGCTTCCTTTTAGCTACTTGAAACTATAATAATATATTATTATTATTTTTTTAACAAAAACAAAATGCCCCATGTGGGGAGTGGGAAATCTTATTTAAAAGCCCTGGATGGACTGGAGCCTGCAGCAGGAAGGTATAGCAAGCTCAGGGCTGAAACCACCCTTTAGGGCTGATTGTGGCCCCAAGTTAGCAGATGGGAGGCAGGGTAGCTAAGTGCACCTCCAGGCTACTCCTGGAATAATATATTATTGTTTTTTTTTTTTTTTGAGACAGAACCTCAAGCTATCCCCCTGGGTAGAGTGCCATGGCATTACAGCTCACAGCAACCTCCAACTCCTGGGCTCAAGCGAGTCTCCTGCCTC
>NW_003852644.1:696211-699188 GCF_000181295.1 Otolemur garnettii | reverse complement strand
CTGGCGCCTTAGCCACTTGAGCCACAGGCACCAAGCCTTCTTCACTTCTTCACATGTATTTTAATTTTTGGGTTTTTTTCGGTCTTAATTTTTATTACTCAAAAAAGCTTCATTTTCTTATTTAGCTTTCTGACTCTGTGCTTGTGCCTTCAACATTCACAACAATTTTCTGCTCCTCAGTAAGGAAAGCACGCTTGATCCTGTCCCGAACATATTTAGCACACATGGAACCACCATAGGCCCTGCTGACGTGTTTTTTTGTTTTAGACAACCTCATAAGAACTTTAGGTCTCACATAACGAACCCCTTGAAGTCTGCCTGGGCACACGCCACATGCAGATTTTGGTGCTTTCCCAACCTTCTTGGTATAAAGGTAAACAATTCTGTTACCAGGGGTTCAGGACAGCTTGGTTTTGTTAGAGGCTGTATCATACGAAAGCCTACGACGGTCCGTCAAACGCTGGACCATTTTGAGTGCCTCTAGACAACGTCCCCAGAATGTATTTTAATTTTTGAATGAATGCCAGATATTGTATGTAATAGAGCAGTGAGGAGTATGAGAAATAAAATTTACACCCCTAAAAGGACATGACTCTTCTTCTGTGAGGCCATTAGTGAGTGTGTGTGTTGAAGGGCGGTGTTGAGTCAATCTGGTCTGTAGTTAAGCTAAGTCTAGAGTTTTGTTGCTTTAGGCAGACTCAGTCCCATTTGTACTTTAGATTATCTCAGAGCAGGGTCAGCACCTTCTTAGCAGGACTCATGGTCCACTGTGGACTTCAGCAGCTCCCAAAAACATGTGCTTCAGGAGTGTCACTTTCAGGTCTTTACCTTGACTCCAGCCATAGCTGGCTTTGGCTTTGTCCTCAGTCTAAGCCTTACAGATTATTCTTAGAAGATTCCTTTCAGTTTTCCTGTCTTGCCTTCACACTTCAGCAGACCCTGTGTCACTTCAGCCTGGTGACAATCTCTTCTGCAGTGACCAGTTGCTGCTCTGTGCTCAGTAGAAGGCCTGGCATGCCAGTGTGGTTTCTCCCAGCTCTGTCCTACGGTCAGACTTCAGCAGTCTTAACACATCTACACCTCAGAGTGCACCTCTCAGCGCACGTTCCTTGCCTTCAGACTTTCTTGGTGAAGGTCAACCAAAAAGAGTGGGTGGATGCAAACTTCTGAATCAGAAGCCCCATGATTCTATAACATCCTGCCATCCCACATTTGACCTATAAGAATTTAGTAAAATTTCTGTTTCCTTCTTACACATCTGTGGCATCCTTCTCTTCCTGCTGCTGCTCTGCTAAGGATAAAAGCAGCCATGGGGCTCTTTTCTCCTACAAAAGGAAAAAAGATTTGATTCTCTCCCCCACCAACTTTAGCTTCCTGGTAGACTTAAAAGAAAAAGGAACTATGATTTTGTAGGTTATCTGGCTGCTTCTTGTAGCTAGAGTGGGAGTGATGTTGTCTTGCAACTTCCTACATTTTATACAGAAGTAAAATATCCATCTACTGAATTTTTTTTCATCTACTGAATTTTTAACTTATGCTTTCACAAAAAGCTCTTGTTTGTTCTCTGAATGTGCCTTTTATCACGTCCTATTCTTGTTTCATGGATATATTTACATAATATATTTACATCCTTTTATCTCCCAGAGAAAGTTATCCTCTTTTTTTTTACAGTTTTTGGCTGGAGCTTGGTTTGAACCCGCCCACCACCTCCAGCATATGGGGCTGGCGCCTATTCCTTTGAGCCACAGGCATCACCCCATATCCTCTTTGTTTTGATCTCTATCTTTCCTGCTATTATGTTAGAGGCTTTTCTCAGGTGTCTAATGATTCTCAGCTGTCTTTTCATTTTTAAGAATGGGGCACTAAGCTGGAGGCCAAGGTGGGTGGATTGCACTGTAGGAGGCCAAGGTGGGTGAATAGCTTGAGCTCAGGAGTTCAAAACCAGCCTGAGCAAAAGCAAGACCCCCATCTCTACTAAAAATAGAAAAACTAGCCAGGCATGGTGGTGGGCTCCTGTAGTCCCACCTTCTCAGGAGGCTGAGGTAGAAGGATCACTTCAGCCCAGGAGTTTGAGGTTGCTGTGAGCTACAATGACACCAGGGCGCTCTACCCAGGGCAACAGACTATGATTATCACAAAAGAAATAAAAACGGGGTGGCGCCTGTGGCTCAAAGGAGTAGGGCACTGGCTCCATATGCCAGAGGTGGCGGGTTCAAACCCAGCCCCGACCAAAAACTGCAAAAAAAAAAAAAAAAAAAGAAAGAAATAGAATGGGACACTAATGAGATGATTGGAAAGGAAGGGCTTGTCAACTATGGGCTTCATTGTACGGTGATCTAGCCAGGCTGTTTTATGGGGGAAACCCAACGTTACTATCCTTACTTCCTTCATCTTGGAATAGTTAAATAACCCAAGGAAAGATCTTTAGGCTTGGCACCCGTAGCATAGTGGTTACAGTGTCAGCCACATACACTGAGGCTGACAGGTTCAAACCCAGCCCCAGCCTGCTAAACAACAATGACAACTGCAACAAAAAATAGCCAGGTGTTGTGGCAGGCTCCTGTAGTCCCAGCTACTTGGGAGGCTGAGGCAAGAGAATTGCTTAAGCCCAAGAATCTGAGGTTCCTGTGAGCTGTGACGCCATAGCACTCTACCAAGGGCAACATGGTGAAACTCTGTCTCAAAAAAAAGAAAGAAAGAAAGAAAGATCTTCAGTCTGATGCCTGAGGCTGATAACTGATTAGGGCCAATAGGGCCCAGAGTGGTCCATATTCAAAAAGTGAATACTGGCTGGGCGCCTGTGGCTCAAGTGGCTAAGGCGCCAGCCACATACACCTAAGGTGGCGGGTTCGAATCCACCCCGGGCCCGCCAAACAACAATGTGGCTGCAACCAAAAAATGGCCGGCGCTGTGGCGGGCGCCTGTGGTCCCAGCTACTTGGGAGGCTGAGGCAGGAGGCTTGCTTGAGCCCAGGAGT
>NW_003852644.1:689024-694226 GCF_000181295.1 Otolemur garnettii | reverse complement strand
TAGCCGATTGACCCTCCTGAGCTCAGGCAATCCACCCATCTCAGCCTCCCAGAGTGCTAGGATTGCAGGCGTGAACCATTATGCCTGGCCTTGAATCTCCCCATTTTTTTTTTTTTTGAGACAGAACCTCAAGCTGTCACCCTGAGTGCTGTGGCATCACAGCTCACAGCAACCTCCAACTCCTGTGCTCAAGCGAGTCTCCTGCCTCTACCTCCCTAGTAGCTAGGATCACAGGGGCCCACCACAACGCCTGGCTATTTTTTGGTTGCAGCCGTCATTGTTGTTTGGTGGGTCCGGGCTGGGGATTCGAACCCGCCACCTTAGGTGTACGTGGCTGGCGCCTTAGCCGGTTGAGCTATAGGTGCCGAGCCTGATTAATGTTTCTATTTTTAGTACAGACAGGGGTCCTGATCTGGCTCAGGCTGATCTTGAACCTGTGAGATCGGGCAATCCACCCTCCTCAGCCTCCCAGAGTGCTAGGATTCCAGGTGTGAACCACCACACGTGGCCTGTCCTTGGGAATTTTTGAATTTTAGGAAATCATTTACTGTCATCTTAGTGGAGTTTCAGGAGGGAGAGAAAGTGAATGCATGTATTTAATCTGTCACCTTCACTTCCAAGTCAACAATATATGGAGAAAATCAAAAGGTACACTGAGTGGAAAGGAAGGCTTCAGGGGAGGAATATGTGGCAGGATTGTGCTACTGTTGAGACAGCTGATTCAGAGCCCCTGAATCTCCAGTGGTACCAGTCTACATACTTCCATTGTTCTCTCAGGGCTGTGAGAGGAACAGGGAAGTCAAATGGCAATTTTTTTCAAAGCTGGGGGCTTTGTAGGCTCAGTAAAGAAAAAACAAGGTGTATAGTCCCAGCTAGCTACTTGGGAGGCTGAGGCAAGAGAATCGCTTAAGCCCAAGAGTTTGAGGGTCTTATGAGCTGAGACACCATGGCACTCTACCAGGGTGACATAGTGGGACTCTCTCTCTCAAAACAAAACAAAACAAAAAAAGAAAAAATAAGGGGATAGATTGCTTCAGCTAACCTGCCAAGACACAGCTTCCTGTGGTGGCAGCACTACCAGCCAGTGACTTACAGATAGACGGTGTATTAGTTTGGTCCAATAGGCTCCGCTCCTGGTGAGGGCTCTCAGCTACCTTCTTGCTATGTCTTCTCATGATGGGGGTGGGGGCTGAGGTGGGGGGAACGTGCATGGGGAATAGCACTTTTTTTTTCAGACAGTCTCACTATGTCACCCTTGGTAGAGTGCCATGATGTCACAACTCATAGCAACCTCCAACTCTTGAGCTTAAAGGATTCTCTTGCCTCAGCCTCCCAAGTAGCCGGGACTACAGGCACCTGCCACAGTGCCCAGCTATTTTCTTGTGGCAGTTGTCATTATTGTATAGCTGGCCTGGGCTGGGTTCAAACTCACCAGCCTTGGTGCATGTGGCTGACGCCATAATCACTGTGCTACAGGTGCTGAGCCAGGGAATAGCACTTTTTTTTTTTTTTTGAGACAGACCCTCAAGCTGTCCCCCTGGGTAGAGTGCTATGGCTTCACTGCTCACAGCAACCTCCAACTCCTGGGCTCAAGCAAGTCTCCTGCCTCCGCCTCCCAAGTAGCTGGGACCACAGGTGCCCGCCACAATGCCCGGCTATTTTTTGGTTGCAGCCATTATTGTTGTTTGGCGGGTCCAGACTGGATTCGAACCTGCCACCTTAGGTGTATGTGGCTGGCGCCTTAGCCGCTTGAGCCACAGGCGCCAAGCCGAGAATAGCACTTTTGTTTGCACGTTTCTTCTTCTAAGGTCACTAACCTTGGGGGAGTCAGTGACCTTATGACTTCATTTAACCTCACTTATTTCTTCTTCATTTTTTTTTTTGGAGACAGTTTCACTTTGTCACCCTTGGTAGGGTGCCGTGGCATCACAGGTCACAGCAACCTCAAACTCCTGGGCTCAAGCGATTCTCTTGTGTCAGCCTCCCAAGTGGCTGGGACTACAGACACCCCCCCACAATGCCCAGCTATTTATAGAGACAAGGTCTCGCTCTGCCTCAGGCTGGTCTCAAACCTGTGAGCTCAGGTGATCCACCTGCCTCAGCCTCTGAAGTTCTGGGATTACAGGTATGAGCCACAGTGCCTGGCCCCTCACTTACTTCTTTAGAGACCCCATGTCCAAGTATAGCTATATTGGAGGTTAGGACTTCAACATATGAATTTGGGGGCAACACAAACATTCAGTCCATAATAGACAGCCATGCTGTGCACCACACAGCTTGCACCCACCTTGGCCTCAGCTGCTTGGACCAGGAGCCAGTACCTGGCCAGCAACAGCAACCAACTACAGGTTGGTCAGTTGCCTATAAGGTTACCAGGCACAAAGGATCAGCCTGAGTAAGTGTGGAGAGTATTTGGGCCAATAAGCTTCTTTCTCATAGAATTTGAACTGCAGTGAGATTAGAAGCCAAAAGCCCTGTGCAGAAAAGCGATGTGTATGTGTTATGAAGCACCAGAAAGCAAGGAGTGGCAGAGACTAGGATTAAGCAGCAGCTAAGAGATGAAGGAAAGATCGATGCAAAGGAGAAGGTAAAGTGGTTGGTGAGTGGTGCCAGGTGCCACAGGGCTGAGTCACCTTAGATCAGGTGTGGGTGGGATATGCTGGTCCCCAGAGTTGCTTAAAACCTTCTGACTCCAGGCTCCCAAAGCTCTGGTGAATAATTCTGCCTGGGTTCTTATGCGCATGGCTGAGATCACTGCCTTGCTCAATTCTCCACAAATCTTCCCTTAATGGAGAAACTTGAGCACATTAAACAGATAATGCCCTGGGGCCTCAGCAGGATCCTGAAGAGAAAATAGCCAAGTGGGAGCTGATAGATTGGGTACAGGGATCAGGGGACCAAAAAGCTCTGTGAGATCACAATCCAGGGGTGTTGGAAGGAGGAAGTTGGAGAATGAGAGGGAAAGGTTGGAGGCTTGTGCTCAGAGTGTTGGCATTTGGATTTAAAATGGCATAGCAGCTGTGAGGAGCAAGGCTAAGGTGAGATTAACAAGGTTTTTGGAAGCCAGGCGCGGTGGCTCACGCCTATAATCCCACCACTTGGGAGGCCCAGGTGGGTGGATTGCCTGAACTCACAGGTTCGAGACCAAGCTGAGCCAGAGCAAGACCTTGTCTCTAAAAATAGCCCGGCATTGTGGCGAGCACCTGTAGTCTCAACTACCTGGGAGGCTGAGGCAAGAGAATCGCTTAAGCCCGGGAGTTGGAGGTTGCTGTGAGCTATGACGTCATGGCACTCTACCAAAGGTGACAAAGTGAGACTCTGTCTCAAAAAAAAAAAAAAAAAGACAAGGTTTTTGGAGATAAAAGGTCAAAAAAAGAAGAGGGTGGATGTCGGTTAGGTGAAGGGAAGACTGTCAGCTGACTCAGACTCCACTTCCAGACCCAGAGGTAAGGAGGTCTGATCCTGGAGAAGCCATGAGGACAGTAGTCTCAGGCTTCAGTTGACATTCAGGGAAGAGTTTGGGTTTGTCAGCTGTGAAACAGGGCATCCAGAGAACTTTGTAGAATTTCTAATTGAGCAGAACAGAGGATGAACACGTAGGCTCTGGGCTGAGACTGCCACGTTCAAGATCTGTTTTTAGTTTTTTTTTTGAGACAGAGTCTCATTATGTCGCCCTCGGTAGAATGCCATTGCATGACAGCTCACAGCAGCCTCAAACTCTTGGACGCTTAAGCGATCCTCTTGCCTCAGTCTCCCAAGTAGCTGGAACTACAGGCGCCTGCCACAACACCTGGCTATTGTGTTGTTGCAGTTGTTTAGTTGGCCTGGGCTGGATTTAAACCTGCCTGCCTTGATGTATGTGGCTGGTCCCCTAACCACTGTGCTATGGGTGCTGAGCCAAGCCTATAGCACCCCGTATTCCCAGGTGGTCTCCCATCTAAGTACTAACCAGGCCCTACCCTGCTTAGCTTCTGAGATCAGAAAAGATGGGTCATGTTCAGGGTGATATGGCCATGGACCTGTTTCTACTTTTAAGCAGCTGCAGGAACCTAGGGAAGCCGTTCTCTTTGTGCCTCAGTTTCTTCCTCTGCTAAACTGGGGATAACAATAGTATCTACCTCACATGCCTTGTGCACCATCTAACGTCTTGAATTGTTGAGGAGAAATAATGTATTAGTAATCTATTATTGTGTAACAAATCACCCTAAAACACAATTATTTCAAATGACAGTAACCATTTATTATCTCATTATATCTATGGGTCAGGATTCAAGAGGGGCTTCGCTGGATGCTTCTAGCTCAAAGTTTCTCATGACATTGTAGTCAAGATTTTGACCAGGACTAAAGTCACATGAAGGCTTGCTGGGGTTGGAAGATCCATTTCCAAAATGGCACACTTGGGTGGCGCCTATGGCTCAGTGAGTAGGGCGCTGGCCCCATATACCGAGGGTGATGGGTTTGAACCCCGCCCCAGTCAAACTACAACAACAAAAAAAATAGCTGGGGGTTGTGGCAGGCACCTGCAGTCCCAACTACTCAGGAGGCTGAGGCAAGAGAATCGCCTAAGCCCAAGAGCTGGAGGTTGCTGTGAGCTGTGATGCCACAGTACTCTACCAAAGGCAATAAAGTGAGACTGTCTCAAAAAAAAAAAAAAAAGAAAAAAGAAAAGAAAGAAAAGAAAATGGCACACTTGTGGTTGTTGGCAGGAGACCTTGGTTCCTCTCCACATGAGCCCCTCCATGGAGCTACTGAATGTCTTCTCCCAGGCAGAGCAATACTAGAGAAATAGCAAGGAGGAGGTAGCAGTGCCTGTATGACTTAGTCCCCAAAGTTGCAGCTGTCACTTCTGCTTTATTGTGTCCATTAGAAGTGAGCCCCCTTGGATGGTGCCTGTGGCTCAAGGAGTAGCGCACTGGCGGTGTCGGGTTCAAACCGCCCTGGCCAAAAAAAAAAACTACAAAGAAAAGGTGAGCTACTGAGTCCAGCCCATACCCAAGGGGAGGGAGATCAGGCACCACCCTGGCCAAGGCAAAAGTAACAAAGAATTTGTGGACCTGCCCTAAAACTGCCTGAGCAGAGGTATTGATTAACTGTAGACTTTGTTAAGAATGCATATTGAGGCTCGGCGCCTGTAGCTCAACCGGCTAAGGCGCCAGCCACGTACACCTAAGGTGGTGGGTTCGAATCCCCAGCCCGGACCCG
>NW_003852644.1:679736-687803 GCF_000181295.1 Otolemur garnettii | reverse complement strand
GACCATGCTCACGCACAAGCCTGTACATAAACAGAGCAACTACATCATAATCACCAAAAGCTGGAAACAGCTAGATATCCCTTAGCAGATGAAGAACTGAACACATTTATACATGCAAACAGTGGGGTACTACTCAACAGGGAACAGGAACACTATCTGTCTCTCTCTCTCTGTCACACACACACCCCATACATGAATGTCCAAAGCTATGCTGTTGTATGAAAGACAAGGGGAAACATATTGTATGAGTCCATTTGTTGTAAATTCTTTCAGACAGAAATCAGATCAGTGGTGGCCAGGAATCATGAGCCAGGGGCCTCGTTGGCTGCAAAAGGATGTGAGGAAATGGGGAAGGGAGTAGAATGTTCCATAGCTAGATGTAGGCAGTGGGTACCTGTCATTTACCAAAAGGCCTTGAGCTAGGTACCCTCGAAGGGTGCATTGCATTGTATGTAAATCATACTTCAGTAAAGCTGATTTTTTTCAAAAGATAAGAATTGTTAGTTTGGATCAAACCAAAACCCAACCACATACTGTTTCCGAGAACTGCAGCTAAGCAGTGAAGACAGGGCTGAAAAGAGAGTAGGAAAGTATGCTTCAGGTCCAGTGCGGCTCTGCTGCCCACCACCCCTTCTGCCCCACTGCCCCCTTCTGCAACTCCCCTCCCCACCACAAGGCCATTCATCTGGGGGTTCTGGTTGGACTCTGGGGGCCTTCCCTTGTCCAGGCAACTGGAATCGGTCACAGGGACAGAGTGACCAACCTGCAGAGGCTGTGAGAAGCACCTGATGTTGAAGGGCAAGAAACAGCCATCTGTGTGTCTGGTGCTCCTGTCCTGCACAGCAAGCCCGTGGCTGTGGAGGATGGTTCACTTTTTGTTCAGGCATCCCTCCTGCTTCACCTGGGACTTTCTCTGCCTACAGTCCTCTCTCTCTCCTGCTCCTGCTCCCACTAGCTGCTTCGCCTCCATACTTGGAACTGGGAGAATGGGTATCACAGTCAAGCAAAAGGGAGTTCAAACCCTAGTTCTGCTATTTATCTGCTGGGTGATCTTGGGTAAGTCACTTGACCTCTCTGAAGCTTGGTTCCCTCATTTGTGAAGTGGGGGCAATAAGTTCGGTGCCTGTAGCACCATGGTTACAGTGCCAGCCACATACACCGAGGGTGGCTGGTTTGAATCCAGCCCGGGCCAGCTAAACAATTGCAACGAAAAAATAGCTGGGTGTTATGGCGGGTGCCTGTAGTCCCAGCTACTCTTGGGAGGCTGAGGCAAGAGAATTGCTTATACCCAAGAGTTTGAGGTTGCTGTGAGCTGTGACATGATGGCACTCTACCGAGGGCAACATAGTGAGACTCTGTTCTCAAAAAAGAAAAAAGAAAAGAAAGAAATGGGGGCAATAATAGTGCCTACTGCTCAGTGACGGGCTAAGGGTAGGTGAGTGCAGAGGTCCTGGAGGCATGGCAGGCTACCCCTGTCTACATCTTTGCCTCTTTGCTTGTAGAGAGAGGTAACAACAGAGCCTTGTCCCAGGCACTTGCAAGCACTCTATGTGCCAAGCACACTCTTCCCGGACAGGCATGCTTGCTGAGCCCTGAGCCCTCTGGGTTTCAGTTTTCTCATCTGTAATGTAGGGCCCTCACTAGGCTGGTGTACAAGATAAACATCTGTGAAACACAGTGATGGTGGGGCCATCATGGTGTTCACTAAATGTGATTCGGAGTGACAACAGCAATTGCTTTTTTCATAGTAAGTGGAGACTGGCCCCATCATTCTGAATTAGTATGTGTTTATTCCCTTCTCACTTTAGCCCTGTCACTCTCATCTTGGTGATCAATGTCAAACCCTAGATTAGGTAAAGGATTTGTAGGAGGTGGGGCTTGGAGAAAAGGCTGGGAGAGAGGCCACTCTGCCTAGGCCTATCAGAGCCCAGATCAGGGCTGGCAGGAAGCAGGGCACAGCTCAGTGCTTCATGGAAAGTGCCCCCCTCCCCCACCCAGCTCATGGGCCCACTGGCCTCTTGACCTGGGTGGCCTCAGTTCTCTCTGCTGCCTCCTGAAGGTGCTAGACCAGTGGCACTTTAAGAACCCTGCCAGTATCCCCATTCGGGGTCTTTGGAACCAAATGGCAGACCACTGGCAGCCCTGGGAGCCTCCACTTTCACTTAGGTTCGTAGTCTTGTAGGTTCTCCTCTGAAGTGCCCCTCTCTGAGGGCAGGTGGGGCCACCCCTACACTCCCCTTCTAGGGAAACCTAAACTGGCACAAGGTAATGTAATCCCGGTGGACACCCAGTCCAGGCAGGTACTCTGGAAGAGGACCCTGCATCGCTTGAGGGGTCTTAAGAGGTTGCATTGAGGGCCCCAGAATGCTTCACTGGGCAACAGGCATGCCCATAAAAATACCGTGGCCACCTGGGCTGTAATCTACCATCTGGGCCCTAGGCCTTCCTTGCCCTGAGGCTGCTGCCAGCTTGCCTGCTCCGGAATTCTTGCCCCTCCTCCATCTCCCCTCCCCTGCCTCAAAGGTCACAGCCATGAGCCCAGAAGGGGACGCTGGGGAGGAGATCCATCCTTCCCGATGGATGGTTCCCCTGCATGGCTGCGGGAGAGACTGGAGAGTGGGGCCGGGGGAATAGGTCACAGGAGGCCAATCCCGAGGACAAAGAAAAAAGACACCTGGGAAACCTGGCAGAGAGCTGGAGAAGACCTGGGAGTTGGGGGTGGCAGCTCGAGGGACACCCTCTTAGCGACCCTCTTGCCCCTGGGCTTACCTCTCGCCCTGGCACCCACCAGGGTTTCGGGGTACGCAGGGTCTCACGCCCCGCAGCGCCTCCTCGAGGGCTAGGGATCGAAGTCCCCGAGCCCCTCCCGGAAGTACCCGGACCTGGTGCCAGCGTGGGGAGGCATTTGAGGTCTGGCCCAGAGACGTGGGAGTCCTGCTCCAGGGGACAGGGGAAAAGGAGGGGGGACACCGGGGCGCGGCCGCTACCGCGTTGCGGTTGGGTGCTCATTACTAGCCCCCAACCTAGAGGGTCTGGCTGGGCTGCGGGAGAAGCGGTTCCCGCACCCGACTCCCACGCCCACGGGAGCACCTCCGCCCGCGATTCCCGCTGCAAGCCTCCACGGCGACGGGGCTCCACAGTAGTCGGGGGACACTCCTGGGCCGTGGACCTCTGGCTACGAGCGGGGGCCCAGCTGAGCCCCGACAGTGGGGGAGGCCCCCAGCCCCCACCGGGCTCGACCGAGCGAGGGCGCGGCGCGGTGGGGCGGGGCCGGCGGCCGCGAGGTGATCTCACTCCTCCCTCCCCCGTCTCCCCGACGCTCCCCTCCCCCTCCCCTCGGCGCGCGCCCGCCCCACCCCCGCCCCGCCACCGCCGCCACAGCTGCAGCTGCACCGCAGACACGCTCCGGCGGCGGGTCCGAGGCCGGCGTGCGCGGAGACCGGGCGGGTAGCCCGAGTGGCAGCCGCAGCGCAGGTAAGACAGTTTGGTTTGCCTGGTTCCGGGGCGGCGATGGCGATCCCCTGTGCCCTGCCCCATCCCTGACCGGGGAGGGAGACCGAGTAACGCCACCCGATCCGGCCCTCGGTCACCGGCTTTGCAGCCGGAGCCCCACCCATGCTGGGCTCTGGGCTCCCGGCTCCGGGCACTTGGCACAGCGGACGCGAGCAGGTTGGGGAAGGAGGCCAGGTGCGGTACCCCGACAGGTGAGGGGTACCCTGCGGCACCCCGAATGCTGACCTGGGGAGGGGCACGGGGGGTCAGGCAGGGTCTGCGTGATAGGGTGGGGGCTGAAGTTGGTGTGTCCCTAGGCGTATGCGAGAAAAGAGGGGAGATCGGGCCGGGCTGTATGCTCCTGGCCGACTGTCGTGGGGTGTGGCCCTGGGCGTGGCTGCCCCCTTCCCTAGTGGGGAGCCCTGTTTGGCTGAAAACCTGGTCACCAGCGCCAGCGTTGGAGGGCGATTGGGCTAAGCCGTCCTTGCAATAGGGGGAGGAGAGGAAAAAGGGCTGGGCGCTGCCTGCCCCCCACCCCAAGGTTAGGGGGGCTTTGTTCTCCCCCTTCTTCTTTTCAGACCCTAGCCTGGGCTCCGTGGGGCTTCCCTCAAAGCCTGCCGCAAAGCTAGAGTCTTCTCTCCGGGGGCACAGGCTGTCTCGGGTGACTGTGTTGGGGGCTCTGTGGCCAGCAAGAGAGGCACTGGTGAGGTCGATTTGGGTACCCACTCGTGTGGTCCCACAGGCACGGTATGCATGGGTGTTGAATGTGGACCCTTCAGGTAGGGGTGAGAGAGGGAGGGCCTCATTGGCTCAGGGCTAGGGCTTCTGAAAAGCAACATAACTGGGGCCTGTTCCTTCCTACTGTGGGCTTTTTGCCCATTGCTGAGTCTTCCTATCTGTTTGGTTATGGGAGGGGTCTCAGGTTCCATTCTCTCTTTTCTAGGCTAAATTTTTGGGGTCTCTTGTTTGGCAGGAATTGCAAAGAACACCTATGACAACCTGCTGCTCCTGAAAGGTTATCTGGATCCCTGCCCATCCCTGCCTGTCTCAGGGAGGCAGGCCTAGGGCCATCTGCTCCCCCCAAGGAGCGGGGGCCTGGCACCCCATCCCCCATTGGGTAGATGCCCGCTCCTGGTTAAGGCTGCTGGGAAGGCAGGGGCTGCTGGGCAGCCCAGAGCCATCTCTGCTGACTCACATGGCCCTGACAGTGAATAAGTCCTGCCAGCCCTTCTCAAGGGAACTGCTGCCGAGCCCCATCTTTCTTGTCCCCTATAAGGTGGCTGGGGCAGGCAGTGGGACTCTGCCTGGCCTGGGCTCTCACGTGGCACAGCACCCAGCACTTTCACATCTTGGGTTCTGGGCCTTTGAAGACTTTGTGGCCACTTGGGAGTTTGTGGCAGGACTGGAACAGGGATGGGGACCTCTCCACCCCCCAGGTTCCTGGCCATTTCTCTTTGCTGCACTCCAGTCTCTCTTTTGCTCAGTATTTATTTATGTCTGTGTGTGTGATCCCCAAAGTAATACATCTTATTGTACACCAGGAAAGTACAGAAAAGAACAAAAGAAATTAAGAATCCCTGGTGATCTTATCAGCAAGAGGGACCCCCCCCCCACCTCAGCAGCCTCCACCTCTGAAAGGCCCCTTCCCCAGTACCTTGCTGCATCAGGACAATTGGCACCTGGAGGCAGCAGTCCCCAGCCCCAGCCTTGCAGCCAGGCTGGGGCCACCCCCACAGGAAGAGCTCCCCCTGCCCAGGAACTCAGCAGCCACAGGGCAGCAGCCACTGGCTTGGGCAGCTGTTCACTGCCAATGCTCACTTGGGCCAGGCTCAGGGCTGGCCATAGAAGAACCAGCAACAAATTGGGCTAATTCTGTCCTTGTCCACATCGGGTGTGGGCTCATTTTCCTTTACTTTTTTTTTTTTTTTTCTGTGTTATCTTAAGGGAAAAGGAAGCAGAATGAGGAGGGACTTGGTCTGAGGGCTCCTCCAGCGAACAGGAGGAGCTGGGCTAGCCCCCCAATCGGCACAGGTACCCCAGGCCTGCACCTTCTGACTTCCAAGGCATACATTTGGCCAAGCCTGGCCTGCAAGGGGCAAGGTGGCAGCCACATATGCCATATTGGCTATTCCACAGCTCTGTGATGTGGTCAGCTATCCAATGAGGGGCAGACTCACTGATCTCCAAGGACTCTTTCAAGGCTAATGGTCCCTGGTATCACTCAAAATGGCTACAACTGGGTACTCTCATGGGCATGAGGGTGTGTGGACTGGCAGAGTGGCCCAGCTCAGCCACTCCGGTCACTCATCACTGCCTGTGCCTCTGAACCAGGCTCCAGGAGGGCATGTTCCAGAGGAGGGTGTGGTGTGGTGTCAGGGCGGAGTCCTGTGCAGAGGCCTGCTGGGATGGGAGGAATGTCAGCCCACCCCCTACCCTGAGCTTTAGACACTTTATCTAGTGTCCCATAGGCTGCTGTCTTTGCAGTGCCCCTGCTGCTATGATGGGGGAGGCTGGAGTTAAGTCCTTGGAGGGGCTCCCTGGAATGGCTCTCACAGCCCCTGGCCCCAAAAGCTTTCTGTCTTTCCCCTTGCTCTAATCAGCCCATCCTGAGCACTCCTTCTCCTGCTTACTCTGGCTTGCCCTTTCCTCCCAGTTCTCAGTTTTCCCTTCCTGCTCAGTGGAGCTGGGGGGGATATGTTAGCACCCCTCCTGCTCTCTCTGGTCCTCAGCCCTCCTGTTCCCTCTTCCTGGGCCCATAGCTCCAGCTCCACTTCGCTGTTATCTCTCTGCTCCTCTCCCAGCCTCCCCAAAGCTGCCCCTGCCTCACCCAATGGCTCTGAGGAGGTTGTGTCCTATCCAGCAGTCACTCAGCACACTCAGCTGGGCTCCAGGCAGGCCTTTCGGTTGGGCCCAGACCCCCATCATGGGGTTCTTTTCCAACCTGGAGGGTGAATAGGGGCTCCTGGTGGCCACTAGTCAGATGAACAATGGTGGAGGTCTCAGTTTCCTACAGGCTGTGGTGGGAGAGGGAGGAGTGGGCAGGACAGGAGTCCCTTTGCAGGAGAAGAGTCTGGACCGCTGGGTCTTAGAAGCTTTTCTTTGTCTAGGGGCCCCTGCCCAGGAGCTTGCCTTGGCCCTTCTGTGTTCTCTCCAGGTCAGAAAGCTGCAGAAGGAGTGCCCAGCCACTGCTGTGCCATTCTGCAGCTTGTTCCAGCCTCTGTGTGGGCCAGAAATTGGGTGAGGCAGGAGGGTGCCAGCATGCTAGGGTGGCCAAGGGTACTTCTGAGTCCCTTCCACTCAGTGTCAGTCTGAGAGTGGAGCTTGAAGGAAGGGCACTGAAGTTCCCAGGACCTCCTTCTCTTCCCAGCACTCTGTTCTACAGGACCCAGTGCCAGGCAGGTGTGGAGACAGGGCAGCTACAGTCTGGAGGTTTCCATGGGAGGACTGTTGCTGGGGGCTTTGGGAGTGTGTATGAGTATGAGTGGCTTCTAGCACCCTGATTTGTGTATGTGGGCTCGAAGGTCTGGTCAAAGGTGTGGATTTCCGTGTGTGTGTGTGTGTGTGTGTGTGTGTGTGTGTGTGTATAGATTCTAGTATCCCTGTCAGCCTGGGTGAAGGTCAAATGTTATTTGCATGTTTACATCTGTGTGTGTGTCCATGAGAGAGTATGCCCACAGACATCCCCACATGCCCCAGCAGGGCCTGTACTGGGAAGGGGTGTGGCTGAGGGTGGTGGCTGAAGTGGCTTGAAGCAGAGCTGGGGGGGAGGGGGACCAGAGCCATCCTCTGGCCAACCCAGGCTTGTGGCTTCAGTGAAAGCGGGTGTTCCTTCTGCCCCCCCCCCCAGCTGTCATGCCTAAGGAATGCTGAAGCCCTGGGGAGCACAGAGCCTCCATTGTCCATCCCCAGGCTTCCTATGCCCCCCTCTGCCCTTTAACCCTGTGGGAGTGGGGTGCCTCAAGGGGGTCTATAGGGCCTGGCAGTGTCTAAGCTGTTTCCAGGCCCCCCACCCTAACATCAGCACACTTGGGCCAGGTGGCCCAGGCTTGGCTGGTCTAAGCAGCAAACCCCGAGGCTCCGGTCAGGGCCCCTCCTTGCTCCAGGCCCTGTTCTCTCCATGCTCTCCACTGCCTGGTCTGCTCTGCAGCCCCACGCCCCAGAGGCCCCAGAGACCTCAGGAACTGGATGCACCTTGTCCTTGAAGCCCCCTATAGTGTAAGGGTCATCCTAGCTCCTGAGGAGGCCTGGTGCCTGGGAGGAGTACCATTCATTTCTCTGGCCTTCTAGGGGTCTGAGAGCTGCAGCCCCACCCTCTGCTGGGCTAAGTTCTGACTGGAGAGGGGAACCTTCTAGTAGCTGAGGCTTCTTTGTGAGGGGAGCTCTGGGACCTTCGGTTTCAAGAAAGAGGTCAGAGTGAGCCAATATTCGGATTCTAGATAGAAGAGGAGGCAAGAAACTCAGCATGTCTTCACGCCCAGCAGGGAAAGGAGTTTGCCTTCTTTTTTTTTGAGACGGAGCCTCAAGCTATCCCCCTGGGTAGAGTGCCATGGCATCACGCTCACAGCAACCTCCAAC
>NW_003852644.1:675172-678725 GCF_000181295.1 Otolemur garnettii | reverse complement strand
GATTCAAACCCAGCCCCAGGCAGTTAAAACAGCAGTGGCTAATGCATCAAAAATAACTGGGCATTGTGGTGGGCGCCTGTAGTCCCAGCAACTTGGGAGGCTGAGGCAAGAGAATCGCCTAAGCCCAGGAGATGGAAGTTGCTGTGAGCTGTGACAGCACAGTACTCTACAGAGGGTGACAAAGTGAGACTCTGTGTCTAAAAAAAAAAAAAAAAAAATTCTTGGTGTGTGGTCAGTAAGTTTGCTTAATAGAAGGGGGCAGCTGACTGAGATCCTATGGGTCCTCCCTGCTCCCCCACAAAGGGTTAAGCTCATTAAGCTCTGTCCTTTTCTTCCCCATCTTTGTTTTTGGAGACAGAGTCTTACTCTGTTACCCTCAAACTCTTGGGCTGAAGTGATCCTCTTGCCTCAGCCCAAGTAGCTGGTACTACAGGTGCCCGCCACAACAGCCGGCTATTTTTTAGAGATCGGGTCTTGCTCAGGCTGATCTCAAACTCCTGATCAGGCAATCCACCCACCTTGGCCTCCCATAGTGCTGGGATTACAGGGGTGAGCCACCTGCCAGCCTTTCCTTCCCCATCTTTTAAGGAGAATGATCCATTACAGGTGAGCTATAGTTGCCTTGGAGACCAATTCCTGAAGCTGCTGAGGGGCTGGGTGGTATGCTGGGTCTGGCAATACTTGTAGGCCCCTGGGTACCTGTGAGGGACCCCTGGAGCAGCGTCTTTTGTGTATTATCTAAATAACCCAAGCAAGGCTTTCCCCACCTCTGCTAGCCTGGGAGTTAGGCTCCATCACCATAGAAACCCGCCAGCCACAGCCTGGGGGGCAGGGCAAGGGAGAGCCTTAAAGGGACACAATATAGGGTGTCAGTGATACCAACACCCTCATATGTACACCCACGAGTACAAAGACCTCCATTGCCCCCCAGCCTACAAGTGCATGAACCCAGAACCCCATACTCAGACCCTGCCATATGCCTGGGTGCTGAGCCTCCAGCGTGCCCCAGCTCTGGCCAATCTGATTACCAGGCACTGCCATCCCCAGCGGACACTGGGCAGGAGGGCCAGGAGATCTTTTGCTCCTCTCTCAAAGGGTCTCTTGTTGCTTCTTTGAGAAGAGCCCCGGGTAAAGCCTGGGAGCTGCAGCGGGTGTGCAGTGGGCATGCTCAGGGTGCTCTTGGACATTCAGGAAGGGAAACAGCAACTCAGGTCCCAGCCAGACGCCACCACTTCCCAAATAACACATGCTGTGCATCTCCCCTTAGCCAGGTAGTGCCTACTCTGCACTAATAGCTACCTTGGAAGAATTCACTGGGGTCCCCTGGGTGATTGTCCTTCTCCCACCCCTCCCTGCCACAGGGACCTCCACCTGTTCCCTAACACAGCATAGAGCAGCCAGCAGTGGGTCATTCATCTTGTCTTATAGGCATCCTTGCCCCAGTGCCACAAGTGGATAGGGCCTTGCCTGTCGCTGTGGGCTTTGTTGGGCTCTCTGGCCCCAGCTTACCGTGGCTCCACCTCTGTCTTTTCACCCTGCTGTCAGTCCAGCCTGACAGCCCAGGAAACCCCCTCCACTGACCCAGGCTCCTCTTCCCTTTGCCCCCGCCCCTTGCTTGGCACACCTCCAAAGGACAAGGATGCTGTGCAGGCGCCTTCTGCGCATGTGCACCTGCACCCCTCCTCGCTTTTTCTGCCATTTATCAGTAGTGCTTTCTGCGGCTGGCTCTCACCCTTTGTACTTCTTTTTCCTCTTGTCTCCCTTTCCCCACTGCCTGGGTTTCTGTTTCTAGATTTCTCATCTTCTCCCTAACAGTCTCCATCTTAGTTATCACTGTTTCTGATGTTTGTCTTTGTCTCCTGTTCCCAGCCGCACTCCCCAGCCTCTCCCACTCCCTCCTGCCTCCTCCTGGCTCCCTCCTGCCTTTCTCGCTCTGTCTGTCACCCCTTGGCAGACCGGTCTTGGCTCCATCTGTGGAGTTCTCCCCTCCTTTGCCCTTGGTGGTGCTGATGGGGGTAGGGGGCCTGCTGAGCTGACAAGCTTATCGCTGGCTCTGTAATTGCCTGAGGAATGGGGAGAGATCAGAGACCCCACAACAGTGGTAGGGGAGGAGCGAGAGCCCTCTCCCAGCTGTCAAGCCTCTCAACCTTCTGACTCCTTCGTGCCTATCTCTAAGTGCCCAGGGCGGTGGCTAGCTGGTGGCAAATACCAGGAGACCAAAAGAGAGGTTTGATGTGAGGCTGTGGGTACTTGAGCTGGGGCCAGGATAGGGCAGAGTGGGGACTAGAACGTCCTTCTTAGAGCTTTTCCTCCTCCAGTTTTCCTCCCCTCCCCCTCCCAAGACCAGTGCTCAGAGCTCCCAAGGCTGCTGTTTGATTGTGTGCTCTCTGATCTGAGTCTCCCACTGCTTCCTACAGGCATTGAAGTTGAGGCCAGTGTCACCTGGAGCCTGCCATGATTGCACTGGCCTATTGAGGGAGGTAGGGACAGAACAGATACGCTGTGGCTCCTCCCTTCTGGGCCCCAGCTCAACTCTTGCAGACTGGGAACTGGCCAACCATTTGCTACTTCCTGCCCTCCAAGTCATTCTCTTGGCTTCATGCTGGCCATGCTGACCTACCCTGCTGCCTCTCTACCCCTCTCCAGCTTTGGATGGGGACCACTGAGAGCTCCAAGCTGACTGCTGCTCTCCACCATCCATCCTCCCTGCCCAATCTCTGTGTGATCTGCTGCTGCAGGTCCCACATTTCTTGGTCTTTCTCTTCTATAAAATTGATTTCTGGCTCCTGACAGAGCCTGGATGCATTAGCATAACATGCCAGGTTTCTCTACCCACCTTTCAGTGTTCTGCATGAGGCTTGGTCCCCACTTTGATAAGATCCTAGCTGGGCACAGGGAGGATTCCCCATATGAATTCTCTGAGGGCCTCTAGTCTGGGGCTCTGGCCTCCAAGCTCTCAGTCCCCCACCAACATCCCTTCTTGCTTTTTCTGCACCTTGACCACTTGCCCCTCTGTCATGCTGTTTCCTCTCTACTTGGGAGTGTTTCTTTTTCTTATAACTGTCAGAGGAGCCTCCACTCCAGGACCCCAATTTTTAAGGCCCCTAGCATGCAAGTGGGGTGTGGGTATGGCTGGTGATGCTTGGGCTTGGGGTGGACACATGTAGCAGTTGACTCAGAAATGGCCTAGAAGCTAGGACTATGAGGTGCTTGAGAGGGATCAGAAACACTGTCTTGGAAAATGGTCAGAGCTTTCCCTGACTCTTACCCTGACCCTGACCTGGAGCATCTGGAAGGCAACAGGCCACAGTTGCCTCTACTGTACTCCAGAGGACTGAGAGGCAGCAGGAAGGTGTTTTCTTCCTTTCCTCTCTTTCTCCCACCAATTCTGAGGGAGGGCTTCCTTCTGTATTCTTTCTTTCTTTTCCTGAAACTGTTTTTTTTTGGGGGGGGGGACAGAGCCTCAAGCTATCCCCCTGGGTAGAGTGCCGTGGCCTCACAGCTCACAGCAACCTCCAACTCCTGGGCTCAAGCGAGTCTCCTGCCTCCGCCT
>NW_003852644.1:654404-673628 GCF_000181295.1 Otolemur garnettii | reverse complement strand
AAAAAAAAAATGCACCTGTGCATGCACACACATAGGCACAGAAACACCAGTGTGTGCATTGGGCTCACTCCCCACAAGCAGACCCACACCCACACAGATGCCTAAAGAAACCTGCTCACAAGCACATGAACACACATGGAAATGGTGTGCACAGAGGGATCTGTGGCATACAAAGGTGAGCTGATGAGGCAACTGGTTGTTGCTGGGGAAGCACCTGGCAGGAAAGGCAGAGTGGAAAGTAAGTAGATAATGAAAAGGCAACCTGGCCCAGCCAGAGCTTTCTCTTCCAGGTTTCTCTTCCAGGATTGGGGGGAGGGAAGGCGGGGAAGCCGGCCAGCTGTGGGCGGGGCTGTGGGCGTACAAGGAGCCCAGCTCCCCCAGATGTTAGTCACTAACATTCGTCCTTTTCTCCTCTCTCCACGCTCACCCTGTCCTTCTTCCACCTACCAGCTCCCTTCCCTCGGCCGGAGCCTGAGCCTAGCCTGGCCCGCTGTGCTGTGCTGAGCTGCTGACTCCGGCAGGAAGATGGTCGCGGCGCTGCAGTACGTGTGGCCTCTCCTCCTCTGCAGCCCCTGCCTGTTCATCGAGATCCCTGAGGAATGTGAGTAGCCTGAGGGAGCCAGAGCGCTTCCTTTTGCTGCTATGTTGGGCCCCTTTCTCTTCTGCTTCCTAGCTGGTCCAGACCCTCACCCGTCACCCCACGTCCTGGGCACAGGGAGGGCGGGAGGTACACAGACGTTCGGTACCTCTGGAGAGAACAGCAGGGTAGAAGGCGCGATGGGTGTCAGCACCACAGACAGGGCCAGGCGCGGGCAGCCGGGCATTTTCAGGACCGCGGACAGCGCACCCCTGCCTCTACAGTTCCGCTTTGCCACCCCTCCCCAAACCACTTCCACGCCTCTATTTCCACCCCACATACCAGGAGTGTGACAGGCAGGACATTAAGGCTGTCGTCAATCCTCAGCTAGGTTGTGCAAAGGTCTGGAATTGAGTCTTGCCCGTTTCTGACTTGAGTAATCCCAAGCTGGCTCTTTCCCATCCTGGGCCCTTCGTTACCCTGTCTCTGAACTGAGACAACACTCCAACCCAGCAGCCTTCTGGATGCTGTCTGATGTGTAGTTATTTGGTGAGGATGGGGGTGGGGCTGTTGGAGCATGTGTCTGTGATGGTCACACTTGTGGGGGAAGGCCACAGGTAGGTATGTGGGTGTTAAGCAGTGTAGCCACAGGGTTGTGACTGAATGTGATTGTGTGTATATGGTTGTGATAGCATGGATATTTGTGAACATGACTTTGATTTCCTGTATAAGTAAGCTTGTGAGTCACTATGACTGTTATTGTTTCAGATTGTGAAGGTCTGAGGCATTTAACTGTGACATTGGATTGTAGCAGATTGTGTGTGAGTGGTGCTGAGTGTAAGTATGTCTGCATGTGGGAATGTTGTGACAGTGATGGTGTTTTCTCTTGTTTGTAAGAATTGTAACACACCTCTAACTGGCTAGCTATTTGACAGTGTTTGTGTATCTTCAACTACCAGGCTCTAGTCCCCTCCCCACCTCTCCTTGCCACCTTTCTCTCTGAGCCTGGACATGCAGGAGGACGATGTCACTGAGAAACAAGCTAGGAACTAGGGATGGGGAAGGCTGTCGGGAATGGAATGGGGTTTGTAAGAGGCAGGCTTGGGAGGCACCTGGTATCAGGGGGCTGCAAGGATTTGGAGGAGGTGAGGAGTGGCTGACAGGACAAAGGTTGGGATGTCTCCTTAGACATATGCATGGAGGTCCCTATAGTAACACCTATGCAGACTCTCATGCCACGGGTACACATGGACATACACTCACAGGTAGACACAGACAAGCCAGACACCTGTATATGGCCAGCCACAGAGACAGGAAAAGGGGCAGAGACATTGAGAGGCCACACAAGCAGAAACACACAAGCACACAAGTGAGGTTTTAAAGACAGGGGACAGGTAAATGCAAGCAGCACTCTCTGTTTAAAGAAAGATGGGCTGCAAGGCAGCCTTGGGCACTGACCAGCACCCATACAGACCCCAATATGATTCAGTGGGCTCCTCCCTGCTGGAACCTGCCCTCCATCTCTCCCTCCCCAGCCACTCCATCCCCCTCTGTCTCTGTTCCTACTTCTTCCACCTAGTTGATCTCCCCCATCCTGTTGTCCTTATCACTGTTTCTTGCTTTTAGGTGACCTGCCCTGGCTCCTCCCCAACTCAGGACCCTCTGTAGTGTTCCTAGGGAGCCTGCTTCTTCTCAAGGGCTTTACAATGAGGTCTTCTGCAGAGACAAAGCTTTCAGAGGCAGCTCACTGCTTCCCTATCCTTCCTCCTTCCTTCCGCTCCCTGCCTGCCTCCCTCCCAGCCACCCAGGCCAGTGCCAGTCCTGGGGCTGGGGCTGTCCCTTTGGCCTCTGCCCCAGGGAACTTGGTGGCAGGTTGGGAAGAAGGAGGAGAGAGAAAGAGAGCTGGCACTAGCTGTGGAAACTCAAATGAAGCAGTGGGGCCTTTGGGAGAGTTTTGTGGGGGAAGGGCACAGGGCTCTGAGGGCTGGGCCCTGTGTAATTGAAAACACTGAGCTGCCCTAATTGGATTAGGAGGGAAGTGGGCTGGAGATGGGAGGGTGCCGTGGCAGGGGCTGTCTGCCTCCTAGCAATGCAGGGCCTCCTGGGTGAGGTGAGGTCAGCTCTGTAAGCTCTACTGGGCCCTGCCAGGGGGCTACAAGGACACTCCTTGTTAAAGGCAAGAATTTCTCTCTCCCTGCCCATTGGACCTTGTCCTTCTGGACTATATGCCCTGTGTCCTACCCATCTTGCTGGGCACCAGCCACTTCTCCAGCCCAACGATGTGTCCCTCGTTGCTACCACCTTAGCCTACTCTCCCACCCTTCCTTCTGCATGGTGGGGGCTGCCTTTCAGAGTCTCTCTCCATTCTCTCTCCTGCTGCCTGCTGGACTTCTCAGATGAGGGGCACCATGGTAAGTGGGGGAGGGGGTCCTAAAAGGCCAAGGAGAGGGAGAGGGCCCCCTCCCTTGAGCCAGCACCCCCTGCCCTCGTGTGTGCCATGTGCCCTGTGCTCTTGGATCCCTGCACCAGAGGCTTCTCTCAGCCTGTCCCTCTGTCACCTGTGTGGGGCTGTCTTTGTTCCCATCTCTGCCCAAACCTGGGATTTTTGGTCACTCTTACATTTCTCTGTTGCTCTGTCCTTCTTTCTGCTCCTCTCTCTTCATCAGGGCTTTGTCCTTGGTTTCTGTGTGTTTGATTTTATTGCTTGCATCTCTCTTCTCTCTTTCATTCCCTTTGTCTGTCTGTCTGTCTATCTGTCTTTCTGTCTCTCTCTTTCTCTCTCTCTCTCTCTCTCTCTCTCAATCTCTCTCAGGCATCTTCCTTTGTAACTCCTGTTGGTGTCTTCTCCCTGACCCTGTCTCTTTTTACACTATGTGTCCTTTTCTCTCTCCCTCTTTTTGTGTTCCACAAGCCTCTCTGCTGTTCCCCCTTCCCTGCCTCCCTCTAAGGGTTCTGAACTCTGCTTCCCTCACGGTGGGAGGCACTGTCCTCACCACTACTCTCCCCATCCTGTCTCCAGTGATGGAGCCACCTGTTATCACGGAACAGTCTCCACGGCGCCTGGTCGTCTTCCCGACAGATGACATCAGCCTCAAGTGTGAAGCCAGCGGCAAACCCGAAGTGCAGTGAGCGGCCTCTGAGATCTCAAGCTCTAACCCTCATGCCTCCCTGGGCCCCACAACCTCTCAACCCAACACCCCAGATCTCCCTGTCACCCTGAGTCCTTGCCTGTTCTCCCATCTCCGGAGGCCCCAAGCTGCTCACACTCTTACTTTAGGCCTATTCTAGCCCCTGCCTGGGATTCTAGGGTCTTGGGCCTCTGAGCTTGTTTCTGCCCACAGGTTCCGCTGGACGAAGGATGGCATCCACTTCCAACCCAAGGAGGAGCTGGGTGTGACTGTGCAGCAGCTGCCCCACTCTGGCTCCTTCACCATCACGGGCAACAACAGCAACTTTGCCCAGAGATTCCAGGGCATCTATCGCTGCTTTGCCAGCAATAAGCTGGGCACCGCCATGTCCCACAAAATCCAGCTCATGGCTGAGGGTGCGACACACTGCAGGGACCAGGGAGGACCTGGGCACATGAGACGCTCCTCAGACACAGCCCAGGAACTCATGTGGGATTCTGGGCTGGAAGCCACTGTCCCTCACCTAATTGTTGTGTGCAAGGGGCTAGAGTGCCCTGCAGCCCCTAACCTGTCCTCTTTCTCCCACGGCCTCCTCCCTCTGCACCCTACCTCTCTCCACTGCATTGCAGGTCATCTCTTTCCTTTCCACTCCTTTGGGCTTCCCCAGTACCTGCTTTGTAGCTGCTGGTGGGCTTAGGGCTAAAGGGGGATGCCCTGTCTCTCTGAGTCTCCACCTTGGCTTGGGTTTGGTGGCTGTGTTTCTGCCCATTTCCTTCTCCACCGCTTTTGGGGCGTCTCTGTCCATCTCCCTCATTTATCTGGCTCCTCTTCCCACAGCCTTTGCTCATCAGTCTCTGCTGCCTCTCTCCTCTCTCTTGCTCTCCACCTCTCCTTCTCCACCTCCAACTTGCTTCTCTATCTCTCTCTTCCTATTCTGGGGCTTTATCTTTACCTGTGTTGCCCTTTCCCGGAGGGGTTTCCCACTACATTCCCTCCTCTCTGAGCTTTCTGCCTCCTGAGCGCTTTCCTCTCCCCTCCCTGCCCCTGCTGTTACCTTGGGAACCATTGCCATGGTTTCCTTGTCAGGATGATGGAAGGGTCTGTGACTCTTGCATTTATCCCCTCCCCCAGCGCTGCACCTCGGCCTTTCCCACCATCCTTCTCAAGGTGGATAGGGAAAGTGAAAACGGGGGATTAACCCTTCCTGGCCACATGGCCTCCTGCTCACCTATTCTCCCATGGAGCCCAGAAAGGAAGGACCCAGAGTTTCTGCCCCTACCACATGAACTTTCGTCCACCTGTCATCCTCAGGGTGGCCCTCCCTCCTCCCTTCTCCAGCCTTGCAATGCCTTGACTGGGAGGAGAGTGCCAGCCTCTCTGTCCCTTCTAGGTGCCCCCAAGTGGCCAAAGGAGACCGTGAAGCCCGTGGAGGTGGAGGAAGGGGAGTCTGTGATCCTGCCTTGCCATCCTCCACCCAGCGCAGAGCCACTCCGGATCTACTGGATGAACAGCAGTGGGTGCCAGCGAGGGGCTGCTGCCCAGGCTCAGGGGTCAGTGGGGGTGTCTTCTTGGGTGGGGGTCCTGACCTGTGCCTCCTTGTCTGTGGCAGAGATCTTGCACATCAAACAAGATGAGCGAGTAACAATGGGTCAGAATGGCAACCTCTACTTTGCCAACGTAATCACGTCGGACAACCACTCAGACTACATCTGCCATGCCCACTTCCCAGGAACCCGGACCATCATACAGAAGGAGCCCATTGACCTCCGGGTCAAAGCCAGTGAGTGTCAAAGGCCCCCAACATCTCTCTTCCTGACTCCTCTCGCCCAAGGTAGATCATACAACCCTGGTGTCCTTCAAGGATGGCTTGTCTCCCACTTTGAGCCTGCCCAGGCCCTTCCAGGCACTTTGTTTAACAGGGGAGGAAAGCAAGGCCCCAGGGACTTGCTGGGGTGTGCAGAGCCACCAGCCTTGTATCTCTGTGGGTGGAGGGAGGCATGGACAAGCTACCCATTGCTTCCCACCCTACCCAGCCAACAGCATGATTGACAGGAAGCCACGCCTGCTCTTCCCCACCAACTCCAGCAGCCACCTGGTAGCCTTGCAAGGCGAGCCATTAGTCTTGGAATGCATTGCTGAGGGCTTGTGAGTCTGGGCACCCAAGGCGGGGGTGGGGGTTGAGGGATTCGGGGGGTGGGAGGTGGGGATGTGAGTGAGTCTGGCAGGGGTTTGGGCCTCTGTGGGGGACTGAGGGGAGTGGGATAAGCAGCTTTGTCCTCTCTCTCCTCTGCCCTCCTCCCTTGGCTTCCCTACACCATGGCCCTGGGCAGCCCCACCCCTACCATCAAGTGGCTGCGTCCTAGTGGCCCCATGCCAGCTGACCGAGTCACCTACCAGAACCACAACAAGACCCTACAGCTGCTGAATGTGGGTGAGGAGGATGATGGCGAGTATCGCTGCCTGGCCGAGAACTCACTGGGCAGCGCCAGGCATGCCTACTATGTCACTGTGGAAGGTATGGTGTCTCTGCTAGGGGAGAGCAGGGTGTGCCGGAAGCAAGACCTACTGCAGGCTGTGGACTTAGGATCACTCCCTTATTCCTCCCAGCGGCCCCATACTGGTTGCACAAGCCCCAGAGCCACTTGTATGGCCCAGGAGAGACTGCCCGGCTGGACTGTCAAGTGCAGGGCCGGCCCCAACCAGAAGTCACCTGGAGAATCAATGGGATCCCTGTGGAAGGTGAGCAGGTCCTTGGGCAGGGCAGTGTGGTGAGCCCTGGGCACTGTGGGGGAGAGGAAAAGGAGGGTGAGGACGTTCACACAGCTCAGGACTCTGGCCTGGACCCATGGGGCCCTCCTGCTGTGTGCACAGAGCTGCCCAAGGACCAGAAGTACCAGATCCAGCGTGGTGCCCTGATCCTGAGCAATGTGCAGCCCAGTGACACAATGGTGACACAGTGCGAGGCCCGCAACCGGCATGGAGTCCTGCTGGCCAATGCCTACATCTATGTTGTCCGTGAGTGGCAGCCAGCTGTGTGGTCCCACTCTCCCTTCTGTGTTCATGACCCCCAATCTGTCTCTGCAGTTGGTATGGCCTCAGCCTACCTTAATGAGACCCATCTCTCACACAGCCTCATAGCAGCCATGATAAGTGCAGGCTCACCCTGGACAGGCCTCAGGGGAAGACTGGGGGCTGGGGACAAGGCAGGCTGTCAGTTTGGCCTGGAATCATTGGTAACACTTTTTTTTTTTTTTTATTGTCATTGGTAACACTTGGATGGGACTGGAGGCACATCTGAGGTGGAGGGGACAGTGTGTCTGAAGGCAGAGAGAGACTCAGACTGGTGGGAGCCATGAAGCAAAATGTGCAGAGTTCTTGGGGGTCTTAGGGTGCCAGGTGGAATGTCACTGCCTTCACTCACTATCACAGCCCTGAGTCTTGCTATTCTGCTCCCAGAGCTGCCTGCCAAGATCCTGACTGGAGACAACCAGACATATATGGCGGTCGAGGGAAGCACTGCCTACCTTCTGTGCAAGGCCTTTGGAGCCCCTGTGCCCAGTGTCCAATGGTGAGTGCCCCATCATCTGTCTTGGGGAGCCCATGAGCAGGGAGCCCAAGCCAGTTGGTCTGAGCCAGGCCTGCCCCACTCACTCTAGGCTGGGAGAAGAAGGGATGACAGTGCTTCAGGATGAACGCTTCTTCCCCTATGCTAACGGGACCCTTGGCATCCGAGACCTCCAGGCCAATGACACAGGACGCTACTTCTGCCAGGCTGCCAATGACCAAAACAATGTGACCATTGTAGCTAACCTGCAAGTTAAAGGTCAGATGACTCCTACCATATGACTAACAGTCCCTGTGTAAGGAAGGTTCAGGATCTCTGGAAGACATCAGAGTGACTGACCCTCCTTTTCCTGTATCACCTTCAGATGCAACTCGGATCGTACAGGGGCCCCGGAGTGCAATCGAGAAGAAAGGCTCAAGGGTGACATTCACATGCCAGGCCTCCTTTGACCCTTCCTTGCAGCCCAGCATCACCTGGCGTGGGGATGGTGGAGACCTCCACGAGCTTGGGGACAGTGACAAGTGAGGGCCCAGCCCCAACCTGGGGTCGGTAGAAGGGACAGAGTGAGAAAGCTGGAAGTCCACACTTTTTAGCCTCATCCATGAGGGGCACTTACCTGCTTTGAGGGGAAGATTCTGGCAGGAATGGGAGGGGAGGAGAACTCAGATGTCAGGAAGTGGTGGCCTGCTGGGACCCGAAGGGCAGATATGGCCCTCTCCCTAGGTACTTCATAGAGGATGGGCGCCTAGTCATTCACAGCCTGGACTACAGTGACCAGGGCAACTACAGCTGTTTGGCCAGCACTGAGCTGGACATGGTGGAGAGCAAGGCACAGCTCTTGGTGGTGGGTGAGTCATAGGACGGGATCCTGGGGGTAATCAGGGGAGGGCAGGCTGAGAGGCCCAGATTCATATTGCTGGGCCATGTCAAGCTGGCGGGCGGGGACTGTGGCTCTTGAGGGGGCCAAAGAATCCACCCTCCATGGCCTTCAGGGAGCCCTGGGCTGGTGCCCCAGCTGAAGCTGTCTGACCTCCACCTGCTGAAGCAGAGCCAGGTGCGCCTGTCCTGGAGCCCCGCAGAAGACCACAATGCCCCCATTGAGAGTAAGAGTCCTGAGCATGGCACCCCCCCCATCACCTTGCCCTCCCCTTGGGGGCATGCACTTGTGTTGGGGGTGCTCCGGGAGAGCCGGACTTGGCCCAGCATTCCCATTGCCCTTTCTTTAAGCCACATGCTGATTACCGTGTTGCTGGTTCACTTCTTGGCAGAGTATGACATTGAATTTGAGGATAAAGAAATGGCACCTGAGAAATGGTACAGTCTGGGCAAGGTGCCAGGGAACCAGACCTCTGCTACTCTCAAGCTGTCACCCTATGTGCACTACACATTTAGGGTAACTGCCATCAACAAATACGGCCCCGGGGAGCCTAGCCCAGCCTCTGAGACTGTGGTCACACCCGAGGCAGGTGAGCCAGGGTGGCCCCCACTCCCATGCCACCTGGAAGGGGGCAGTCAACCAGGCCTTGGGCTCTGAAGGGAGGGCTCAGAGAGGTACCGTGCCCAAGCTCCCTTGCTCTCAAATTTCCAGGGGGAGGTGGGGACAGCAGGATGCCCTTGGGGCTGCTGGCCCTGACTGAGCGCTGATGTGCCAACACGTTACTTACAGCCCCAGAAAAGAACCCTGTGGACGTGAAGGGGGAAGGGAATGAGACCAACAACATGGTGATCACGTGGAAGGTGAGGGCCTGGGCTCACTGTGCTGCTGGACATGAGGCCAGGCCCCAGCTGTTTGCTCTTGCCCCTTGGCTTTGCTAAGGATGAAGCTAGTGGCTGGGGATGTGAATCTGGGCTGGGGTCACAGAAGGCCTGTGATCGCAGCCAACCAGTTCCTCTTCTGCTGCCCCCCTGCAGCCGCTCCGATGGATAGACTGGAATGCACCCCAGGTTCAGTACCGCGTGCAATGGCGCCCTCAGGGGACACGGGGGATCTGGCAGGAACAGATTGTGAGCGACCCGTTCCTGGTAGTGTCCAACACGTCCACCTTTGTGCCTTATGAGATCAAAGTTCAGGCCGTCAACAGCCAGGGCAAGGGCCCGGAGCCCCAGGTCACCATTGGATACTCCGGGGAAGACTGTGAGTACCCAACTGGGCCCTGCCCACATCCATGCAAAGTCCCCCTGTGCAACACTGTGTGCACAAGCACAGCCTGCTCCCCACCTCCACGCTGGTCCCCAGCTCCCAATGCTTTGGTGCACGTTTCCTACAAATAAGGACGTTCTCTTATGTAACCAGAGGGATGTGAAATTCTGGACACTTGCCATTGCTATGATCCAGTAATTGGCAGCTGGCATTCCAATGGCATCAGCCGACACTGTCATTTACCCTGCTTCTCCCTGCAGTACGGGGACCCAGTACAAGCATCTAGTCACTCTGCTTTGCTTCCTCTGAATCTGGAACATTACCAGATGTTCACTTTAATCACCCAGCAAGGCTTTTTCTGGTTTCTCCTCTGTAAGTTACTACCTTCACCTCAGCAACTAATGAGCAGTCCAGGGAGAGATCTTGGACCACGCAGACACGTTGCTCCTCATCAAACTGCCCCCATGTAGCATCCAAAGCCATCTTCCCAGTGTGGGAGGGGGCTGTGCTGGCCCCAGAGTGGGCAGAGCATACAGCTCTCTGAAGTCCCTGGCTGTTTCCAGACCCCCAGGCGAGCCCTGAGCTGGAAGGCATCCAGATCCTCAATTCAAGCACTGTGCTGGTCAGGTGGTGGCCTGTGGACCTGGCCCAGGTCAAGGGCCACCTCCGGGGATACAGTGTAAGGGCCTAAGGCAGGTGGGCTGGGGTTGGGGTTATCGCTGGGGAAAGTTACAGGGCTCTCCTGAAAGCCTGGGCTGGGAGGAAAGAGCCCTTGTCAAGGGCAATGGGGAGCACATGCTGGCGGCCCCAGCTAGATGCCTTCTGCCCCTGCAAGGTCTCCTTTTCACCTGTGCAGGTGACATACTGGTGGGAGCGCAGTCAGAGGAAGCACAGCAAGAGGCATGTCCACAAGGGCCACGTGATAGTGCCTGCCAACACCACCAGTGTTATCCTCGGTGGTCTCCGGCCCTACAGCTCCTACCACCTGGAGGTGAAGGCCTTTAATGGGCGAGGGCCTGGTCCTGCCCTTGAGTTAACCTTCAGCACCCCGGAGGGAGGTGAGCCTCTCTCGAACCTCCACCACCCGCCCTTCCTCCTGAGACTTGGGCAAGGACCTACCTGCGGCATCTGTCTGTCACGCAGTGCCGGGCCACCCCGAGGCGTTGCACCTGGAGTGCCAGTCGAACACCAGCCTGCTGCTGCACTGGCAGCCCCCACTCAGCCACAACGGCGTTCTCACCGGCTATGTGCTCTCCTATCACCCCTGTACGTGTAGTGGGTGGCACGGTGGTGGAGAGGGCTCAGGGAGGAGCCAGAGCTGACAGCCTAAGCCAATCCCCTGCTTGTCCCCACAGTGGATGAGGGGGGCAAGGAGCAGCTGTCCTTCGACCTTCCGGACCCTGAGCTTCGAACTCACAACCTGACCAACCTCAGCCCCTACCTGCGATACCGCTTCCAGCTTCAGGCCACCACGAAGGAGGGCCCTGGTGAGGCCATCGTGCGGGAAGGAGGCACTATGGCCTTGTCTGGTGAGTTGAAGGGAAGGCCTGGCTGGCAGGGTGAGCCTTAGGCTACCTGGTGAGTCACAAACGCTCCTCTACCCCCACACTGTACAGGCATCCAGGATTTCGGCAACATCTCAGCCATGGCAGGTGAAAACTACAGCATCGTTTCCTGGGTTCCCAAAGAGGGACAGTGCAATTTCGGGTTCCACATCTGGTTCAAAGCCTTAGGAGGTGAGTTCGAAGAGGGCCCTTGCAGCGGTGGAGGGGGGGCTGCCCACTCGGCTCACTCCTGCATGCCCTCTTGGCCCTGCAGATGAGAAGGCAGGTGCCTACCTCCTGCCGCAGTATGTCAGCTATAACCAGAGCTCCTACACGCAATGGGACCTGCAGCCCGACACCGACTATGAGATCCACCTACTGAAAGAGAGGACACTGCTGCACCAAATGGCTGTGAAGACCAATGGCACAGGTGTGGCACCAGGTGACCAGCCATCACCTGCCAGCAAGGCATGGGCACTGCCTAGTTAGCTTTGCTTTGTCCCTGCCACAGCTGCTACTGCCCAGGTCTCACTCATGACTCCTGTCTCGTCCCAGAATCTGTGTGCCGTTTACCCTTGTGGGAGAACCCAGGTCTCGGAGTGGGACCTTCTCCCCACCTCCCAGCCTCTAGGGCAGCAGTCCCTCTGCCAGGGCCTCGTCTTACCCCAGGGTGGGTCTCCTATCTGTCCCCCCTCCCCAGGCCGTGTAAGACTGCCTACTGCTGGCTTCACCACTGAGGGCTGGTTTATTGGCTTTGTCAGCGCCATGGTCCTGGTGCTGCTACTCCTGCTCACCCTCTGCTTCATCAAACGCAGCAAGGGCGGCAAGTACTCAGGTGATTGGGTGGCGTGCAGTGGCCGCTGGGCCAAGGGAGGGTTGGCAGAGCCAAGGGGAGCCCCTTCGTCCCTCCGCAAGTCCTGCTATGGCCCCTGATCTCCTGGCCGGGCAGCATGGTGTGGTGGGGGCAGGCTGGGGCCCCTTCAGAGCACAAAGGACCTGGAGTCCAGGCATAAGCCAGAACAGGGAGAGATCTGTCCTGTCTGTGTGTCTGCAGTGAAGGATAAGGAGGACACCCAGGTGGACTCTGAGGCCCGACCCATGAAAGACGAGACCTTTGGCGAGTACAGGTGAGCTGGGGCAAGGCGGGTGCCAGCAATGGCCCCACCCTTCCTTCCTCTCACATCTGACCGTCCCTGTCTCTCTTCTTTGTGCTGCTGGGTGACTTCAGGTCCTTGGAGAGGTAAGGCAGGGGAGGTGGAGATGGATGTCAGACCCCAGCAGCAGGGATCCCCTATGCATAGTGTGCTCCTGGGACCACCATTGTCCCCTGGTTGCTGGGGCTCTGACCAGACTGTTCCCAGTTTCCTGGCTCAGCAATTCCCCATTTCAGAGAGAAGGCAACACATCCCAGCCCCTCCTCCCATGCTAACACCCCAGCTTCTAGGGCTGCCTGTCACCTTACCAGCTCCCTATCTCCATGAGGGGGGCCCTAGACAGCTACAATGGTGTCCCTATCAGGCTCACATACACAATGCCAGGGGACAAGGCAAGGAGCCGGGCCCCATAAGCCCCCAGGCTGAGCACCCACTTGCTCCTGCCCACTCCCCAGAGCCACTGCCAGGGCAGTCAGAGCGGCTCTTCCCTAAACACAGTTGGGACAAATGGAAGGCAGGCAGGAATCCACGTCACCTCTTCACTCGCATCCTACCTCTGCCTCTGCAGTGACAACGAGGAGAAGGCCTTTGGCAGTAGCCAGCCATCTCTCAATGGAGACATCAAACCCCTGGGTAGTGATGACAGCCTGGCTGATTACGGGGGAAGCGTGGACGTGCAGTTCAACGAGGATGGCTCCTTCATCGGCCAATACAGTGGCAAGAAGGAGAAGGAGGCAGCAGGGGGCAATGACAGCTCAGGGGCCACCTCTCCCATCAACCCTGCCGTGGCCCTAGAATAGTGGGGTCCAGCCAGGCAAGGTGGGGCCCATGCTGTGTCCCTAACCTGGGGATCAAGGCCCTCCCTCTCTCCAGCAGGCCTTTGGGAAGCCTGACTTGGGGCAGAAGAGAGGCCCCTTCTTACCACCTGGTCCCTACTTTATTGCCAAAACCCAGCTGCACCCCTTCCTGGGCACATGCTACTTTGCTCCAGCTCAGGGGCAGGTCACCTACATGTCAGGGGCCTCTAGGTGCTGCCCTGCCAGCCTATTTGGGCAGAGAAGCCGTAGTTTGGGGGAGTGAAAGTGGGGTTGCCCTGGCTAGATTTCCGAGATGGTGTCCTTCTTGATTTCGGCCTGGGGCAGACATGGCAGGGTCTCCCTTGGACTAAAGTTGGCACATCCCCCACCCCAGCCACTCCCTGGCCAGCCCAGCTGGGACTGTGGACAGAACTCGGTGTCTTTACCATCTGCTCCCTTTCTCTGCCATCTCTGCTCCAACCAGGATGAGGGCTGGGCTGAACAAGCTGGCTGCAGGTGCTGGGGAGGCCATCTGGAGAAGCCAGAGTCCCTGCCCCGAAATCACACTAAGTCAGCACCCCTCCTCCTGCCGCTCACCCTACCCCGTGGCTGACTTTCAGGAGCTTCACACGCTGCCTTTGGTATCCACCAGACAACATCCAAGTGGCCTCTGTCACTGCTGGGGTGCAGGGTGGGCACCCCTCCTATTGCCCACCAGCCAGCCCCTCCCAGCTGCCACCCCCAACCCCTTAGCAGCGCTGTCCACCCTGCTGTGTTGTCTGAACAGTTTTCTTCCTCAGCCTCCTCCCAAACCCCACCTTGGGAATGTAAATACACCGTGACTTTGAGAGTTTGTACCCTTCCCCTTACCCCATATGCCATTAGTGTGTAGGCAGATGTCCGAGTCTCTAGGTGATTTCTAGGTTTTATAGCAATTAGCTTTGATGAACCCATCCCAGGAAAAATAAAAACAGACAAAAAAAAGGAAACCTTGGTACCCCCAGCACTGCTGTACTCTGCCCAGCAGTTTGGGCTCCCCATATGCCTTTGCTTGGTCTGTCAATGAGCCCTCTTCAAAAAACAAAAAAATATATATATGTACATAAATATCAGAATTATAACAGGTAAATAAAACCTGGAAAGGAAGGTGGCCTTTCTTCATTGTGCTGTGCACTATGTCCACTGTCCCTGCCCCACACTGCAAGAGATTGCTAGGACCAGCAACAGCAGCCCCTTCCATGCACAGGAGCCCCTGAGACTACCAGCCCCACAGCTCTGAGCCTTCCCTTGCCCTCCCAGAGGCCACACATCTAGCTACTCTGCAGGCCTTGCTGTGCTCACCTTGGGTGTTGCTGCCACACTGTTGGGCCTTAGGGTCTTTGTCCCTGCTGGCCCCTGGAGACCAAGCTTAGTCTCTTACCATGGGGTTACATATGGAAGTAGAGTGTGGCCAAGGCCCCAGAAGTCCTGGAGCTCCTGCCCTGCAGCCTACTGGCCAGTGCCCAGAAGCCTCTTCCCTGTCTAAGGGCACAGGCCCACCTGGACGCATCTCCCTGGCCCCTGGCCTGGCAGAAGCAGCATGATCTGCCCTAGAGGAGTGGTCTTCCCTGGGGTGCTGTACCTTCTAAATCCTTATGGAGCACTTTAAACTAATGACCACAAACCTTGCGTGGCCTAGGGATGGCCAGCCTTCCTTGGGAGTTTCTAGAGTTCCCTCCAATGTCTCATACCTCCCCAAAGCCCCATCCCCAGCACTGCCAGCTGACTTTGTTTCTCCTGTAACTGAGCAAGCAGAGAGTGGCAGAGAACTTCCTTCCTCCACAGTCAGGTCTTCACCCTTGCCCACGTGGGTGAGTCCCTCCACCCAGGCCCCTGGCCCCTGCCCCTAACGCCTACCTAAGCACTTCTCTCCTGCCCCATCTCACCTTTTTTCTGTAACTTTAATTTGTTTCTGTTGATTCACTGCCCATATACAAACATGCTGCACTAGCCCCTGCCACTCAGGCTGCTAACTCCAAATGCCTCTCCTGTTCTTGCCCCTGTTCTCCGTTCCACTCTATAGCAAACACCTCTGACTACACTCACCAACCACTTGAGCCTCATCTGTAATAGTGTCTGCCTGTTGGCCTCCAATGTCTATTTTCCTGTTCTTCCATAATACTAGACTTTAGGCTTGGGGATGTGGCAGCTCAGCTGAAGATTCATTTCCCGGCCTTCTTTGCATCCATGTGGGGCATTGCACCTAAGTTCTGGCTGGTGGAATGTGGGTATGTGTGCACCTGCTGGGCTGGTCTTTCTCTGTCTCCTTGCCAGCTGAAGGCAAATGTAATCTGCGCTCCTGGCTTGGAGGAGCTACCTGGGAACACTTAATGGAAGTTGGACATTGAGAATGGGGACAGGATCTGGGCTGCTGCAGTGGCCCTAGGTTGCTTCTCTGGTCTCACTACATCACCCTGGGTACAGTGCTGTGGCATCATAGCTCACAGAAACCTCAGACTCCTGGGATCACTCAAATGATCCTCTCCCTCCAGCCTCCCAGGTAGCTGGGATTACAGGCACCTGTTACAATGCCTGGCTAGTTTTTCTATTTTTAGTAGAGATGGGGTCTCACTCTTGCTAGGGCTGATCTTGAACTCCTGAGCTCCAGGGATCTTCCTGCCTTGGCCTCCCAGAGTGCTGGGATTACAAGGGTGAGCTTCTCTGGGTTTTAAAAACTTAATGCACTTTGGTTTTCAGATAAATTTTAAGTTTACAGAAAAATTAGCAGAAAGTAGGGCATTCCCATGACACCCCAACATGACCCCTGTTATTAATACCTGCATCTGTGTGGAAAGTTTATTACAGCTGATGAGACAATAGTTAGGCACCCACGTGACCCGAAGTCCACGGTCAACATTAGGGTTCACTCTGGTGTTGTGAGTTCTCTTGGTTTGGACAAATGTCTAACAACTTATCCACCATAACAGTATCATGTAGAGTAGTTTTGCGCCCCAAATCCACCACAGAGGTGGTGCACTAAACACAGGCCCTGCAGGCAGCTCTCCCATCAAACTGAGCATGTGAACATCACTGTAGGCAGCTGCATGCCTCCACTCAGCCTGCACACTGCCACAGGGCTGACCCTGCTTGCCATCTGTGGCCATAAAGGTGTTTCACTTGCTCCTTACATGTAAGGCAGGGGTCCTCAAACTTTTTAAACAGGGGGCCAGTTCACTGTCCCTCAGACAGTTGGAGGGCCGGACTGCAGGCCCCGGGACTAGTCGGCTGCTAAGCAGGACAAGCAGCTGCAGCAAAAACACCCTGCAGGCCAGATAAATGTCCCAGGCGGGCCACATGTGACCCATGGGCCATAGTTTGAGGATGCCTGAAAAGAGATGGAACCAAATTCCCTGGACAGCCTTCTGTGCTGGTATCTTTCTCTCGTCATGTCTGTGAAGCGCTTCCATGTCTGCCCTCTTTTGCCACCTTCACATTGCTGAGTAGCAGCTGCCATGCTTCACTTGCCCATCCTCCCATGGGTGGGCATGTGGGTTGTTTTCAGTTTTAGCCATAAAGGATGAAGTGGACCCATGTAGCCCTCTCTCTGGGATCCGTGCCTTAGGAGAGTTGCTGGGGTGTAGAGTGGACGTCCCAGCCTGCTCTGCTGTCCTCTGCTTGGTGATGGTGGGTTGGGGATGTTTGTTCTTCAGCTCTGCTGGTAGGGGGGCTTGAGGGACACTGCAAAGCTGGAGGAGGCAAAAGAGGCTTGCTTCTTCCTGTAAGCACCATTCTAACAGGCTTCCTCACCCTGGCAGCAAGTAGGTCATTTGTGGCATCAGCTGAAGCTAATTTTCAGACTTGCCAACACCTGCAAAGGCAACTTCGTGGCACCCTGTACTCTGACACACTGATTCCAGGCACCTGGTGCCCCAGCACAGAGGTCTGAGCACTAGGTGGTCCTCTGAGCTCAGAGACCCCAGCACCACAGCTGTGAGGGGCCCCACCCTGGGTGTCTAAGTTTGACGATTTCTAACTCTTTCCCTTTGTCCCCAGCCTTGGGGGCTGTGTTAGTTTGCTAGACCTACTGAACAAAGTTCCACAGAGTAGCTTCAACAACAGAAATAGACTCTCTTCCAGTTGAGGAAGGCAGAAGCCCCAGATCAGGGTGTCTGCAGTGTTGTGGCCCCTCTGCACACACTAGGGGGGATCTGTCACATGGCTGCTTCATGACTGGATCCAGATTGATAAAAACTTGGGACCTGAAGTGCCATCAGAGACTACATCCTGAAAGACAGGGTTTGGGGATTGATTTGCTTTTATGCTTGGGCTTGAAAGCACTGGTAAGTTTCAGGGTCTCTTCCCTCCCAATCATGGCCTGTCATTTCATATGAGACACATGGTGAGGCTGGGAATTCAGCTGATGTTGTGATTTTTGAACTCAAACAATCTGGGTATTTGATTTCAGCACTGTCAGCCTTGAAAGTACAAGAACATTTTTAGGGCTGTCCTGGAAGCCCTCCTCGTGTCTTACAAGAGGATACTCATTCTCCTCAAGGCCTGTGAGACCCACAGCAAAGGTCCAATCTCAGCACATGCCAAGGGGCAGGGACACAGGAGAAAATAACATATACCAAAAAAAAAAAAAAAAAACCCACCAGCAAAAACCCCACAAATGGCTGGGTGCAGTGGCTTGCACCTATAATCCTAGCACTCTGGAAGGCTGAGGTGGGCAGATTGCTTGAGTTAGGAATTTGAGACCAGCCTGAACAACAGTGAGACCACATCTCTACTAAAAACAGAAAAACTAGCTGGGCATTGTGATGGGTGCCTGTAACCCCAGCTACTCAGGAGGCTGAGGCAAGAGGGTTGCTCAAATCCAGGAGTTTGAGGTTGCTGTTGAGCCATGATGCCACCGAGCTGACAAGATGAAACTTTGTCTCAAAAGGAAGGAAAGAAGGGGGGAAAGGACAAAATTTAGGGGCATCAGACCTCAGAAGCTTCTGGAAGTTCAGTGCTCCTGAAGCACCTCACACCACTTGCCTCTAAAAACAATGATGGTGGATCGGCGCCTATAGCTCAACCGGCTAAGGTGCCAGCCACGTACACCTAAGGTGGCGGGTTCGAATCCCCAGCCCGGACCCGCCAAACAACAATGACGGCTGCAACCAAAAAAAATAGCCAGGCGTTGTGGCGGGCGCCTGTGGTCCCAGCTACTTGGGAGGTGGAGGCAGGAGACTCGCTTGAGCCCAGGAGTTGGAGGTTGCTGTGAACTGTAATGCCACGGCACTCTGCCCAGGGGGACAGCTTGAGGCTCTGTCTCAAAAAAATAAAAAAATAAATAAAAAATAAAAACAATGATGGAGTTCTTTGGATTTTGGAATACACATCACACATGTGGTGCTATGTTGCATCAAGTATTGGTGCTATCAAGCTATCAAGTATTTACTGCATACTTGATAAGGCTGCCACTTTTGCATGGGGACCAGAGCCCTATGACCCAGCAGGCCTGATCCCACATAAAGTGTATGGCAAATGGTGAGATCACATGGAGCCTGGCAAGCACTGGCAGGGAATCAAAATGCAGACCGCTAGTTTTCTAGAAAATCCACGCCCTTTTCTTCCCATAACTATTCTCTAAACTATTTTTTTGAGAAACACATTCAACTTGGTATTGGATCCTTGTAGAGACTGAACTCTGAGGACTACAGTGACCCCAAGACTGGAGACTGCTGACCCAACGAGTCGTGAGTTGGGCACAAGCAGCAGTGACAACATCTCATTCAGTGGAAATGAGAGCTAAGAGATATACTCAGGTGGTTTCAGAAAGCACAGCTGCATGAGCAGGTGGCTCAGATTCCTTCATCACCAACTATTGCAGCATGTCCTTCTTCCCCTCCAGTCATGCCGCTAGCTTCCTGCAATGTTCCGTGTGGCCAACTGACTGTAGGGGAGTAATTCAAGCCTGGCTTGGAGATGGTGACTCCAAAGGACAGAGGCAAAGGAAAATCTCTCAAGTGGGCAGGACCTTGTGCCCTACAGCTGATCATCCTTGGTGAAGGGACTAAGATGGCCAGAAACATGGATCTGTGTTGACGTAGGAATGTGCCAATGATTTGGCAGAATGATCATGGACTTGGAAAGAAAGACCAGGGCTGAACTACATGTAAAAGATTGAAAATGCACCCACTCCTCTCACCACTTACAAAAATTGATTCAAGAGACCGGGCACAGTGGCTCATGCCTGTAATCCTAGCACTCTCGGGCTCGGCACCTGTGGCTCAAGCGGCTGAGGCGCCAGCCACATACACCTAAGGTGGCGGGTTCGAATCCCCAGCCCGGG
>NW_003852644.1:652106-653713 GCF_000181295.1 Otolemur garnettii | reverse complement strand
TCTGTCTCAAAAAAAAAAGAGAATTGCTTGAGTCAAAGAGTTTGCAGGGGCGGCACCTGTGGCTCAGAAGAATAGGGCACTGGCCCCATATACCGGAGGTGGCAGGTTCAAACCCAGCCCCAGCCAAAATAAATAAATAACCTGAGGTCTGGTAAAAAAAAAAAAAAAAGTTTGCAATTGCTGTGAGCTGTGATGCAAGAGAACTCTACCAAGGGTGACAAGTAAGACTGTCTCAAAAAAAAAATTGATTCAACATGGATAAAAGATTTAAATCTAAAGCATGAAACAATAAAATCATTGAAGAAAATGTGGGGAAAACACTTGAAGATATTGGCCTGGGGAAGATTTTATGAAGAAGACTTTTGTGGCAATTGTACCAACAACAATAAAAACAAATAGGACTTTGTTTGCTTGTTTGGTTTTTGGCTGGGGCTGGGTTTGAACTCTACCTCCAGCATATGGGGCCAGTGCCTTACCCTTTTGAGCCACAGGCAAACCCAGGAACGAACCAGAACAAATAGGACTTAATTAAACTGAAAAGCTAGGCAGCACCCATAGCTCAGTGGGTAGGGTCCTGGCTGTATACACTGAGGCTGGTGGGTTCAAACCCAGCCAGGGCCAGCTAAAACAACAATGACAACAACAAAAAAATAGCTGAGCATTGTGGCAGGCACCTGTTGTCCCAGCTACTTGGGAGGCTGAGGCGAGAGAATCGCTTGAGCCCAAGAGTACCCAGGACGACAGCTTGAGGCTCTGTCTCAAAAAAAAAGAAAAAAAAAAAGCTTCTGTACAGTTAAAGAAGCAACAAACAAAGCAAATAGACAACCTTCCTAATGGGAAAATATATTTGTATATTATGAATCAGACAAAAGTTAGATAACCAGGATCTCCAGAGAACTCAAATTAATTAACAAAAAAATGACCCAACGGGGCGGTGCCTGTGGCTCAAAGGAGTAGGGCACTGGCCCCATATGCCAGAGGTGGTGGGTTCAAACACAGTCCCAGCCAAAAACTGCAAAAAAAAAAAAAAAAAAAAAACCCCAAACCAACAATCCCATATATCACTGGGCAAGACACATGAGTAAAACCTTCTCTAAAGAAGACAGATGGGCTCTGCTCCTGTGGCTCAGGTGGCTAAGGTACCAGCCACATACACCTGAGCTGGCAGGTTTAAATCTAGCCCGGGCCCGCCAAACAACAATGATGGCTGCAACCAAATAATAGCTGGGCGTTGTGGCGGGCACCTGTGGTCCTAGCTACTTGGGAGGCAGAGGCAGGAGAATCACTTGAGCCTAGGAGTTAGAGGTTTCTGTGAGCTGTGATGCCACAGCACTCTACCGAGGCCGATAAAATGAGAGTCTGTCTCTTAAAAAAAAAGACAGACGAATGGCTAACAAACATGAAAAAATGCTCATTGTCCCTAATCATCAGAAAAATGCAAATCAAAACCACCCTGAGATATCATCTAACCCCAGTGAGAATGGCCCACATCACAAAGTTTCAAACGTGCAGATCCTGGCTCGGCGCCTATAGCTCAACCGGCTAAGGCGCCAGCCACGTACACCTAAGGTGGCGGGTTCGAATCCCCAGCCCGGACCCGCCAAACA
>NW_003852644.1:645331-646879 GCF_000181295.1 Otolemur garnettii | reverse complement strand
ACTCGAACCCGCCACCTTAGGTGTACGTGGCTGGCGCCTTAGCCGGTTGAGCTATAGGCGCCGAGCCAGATATAGACTTTCTTTCTTTTTTTTTTTTTGAGACACAGTCTCACTATGTCATCCTTGGTAGAGTGTGGTGACATCATAGGTCACAGCAACCTCAAACTCTTGGGCTCAAGCAATTTTCTTGTCTCAGCCTCCCTAATAGTTGGGACTACAGGCATTCACCACAATGTCCAACTATTTTGTTGTTGCTGTTGTTGTTTAGCAGGCCCAGGCCAGGATTGAACCCACCAGCCCCAGAGCATGCGGCTAGTACCCTAACCACTGAGCTACAGGCAACCCCAGATACAGACTTTAAAATAAATATTTAATACATGTAAGGAAGTAAAAAACACAATTGAGAAATTCAGCGATTTGAAACTATAAAAAAATGAACATTTTACTAATTAATTAATTAATTTTTTGAGACAAAGTCTTACTATATCGTCCTCGGTAGAGTGTTTTGCTGTCACAGCTCACAGCAACCTTAAACTCTTGGGCTTAAGAGATTCTCTTACATCAGCCTCCCAGGGTAACTGAGACTTTGTCTCAAAAAAAAATTATCCAGGTGGCGCCTGTGGCTCAAAAAAGAGTAGGGCACCGGCACCACATGCCAGAGGTGGTGGGTTCAAATCCAGCCCCGGCCAAAAAAAAAAAAAAATTATCCTTTTTTTTTGTCTTTTATAACCAGTTTCATTCCTTCAAATTGAGCTTTCAACAAAGGACATTGTTTTACACATAGCTCTGGCTTATCCTTTTTTTTTTTTTTTTGAGACAGAACCTCAAGCTGTTCCCCTGGGTAGAGTACTGTGACATCACAGCTCATGGCAACCTCCAACTCTTGGGCTCAAACGATTCTCTTGCCTCAACCCCCCAAGTAGCTGGGACTACAGGCGCCTGCCACAGTGTCTAATATATATATGTGTATATATATTTGTAGTATACAAATATATTTGTATATATATATTTGTGTATATATATATGTATGTATATATATATTTGTAGTTGTTATTGTTGTTTGGCAGGCTTGGGCCGAACAGGCCAGCCCCAGTATATGTGCCTTGTGCCCTAGCCGCTGAGCTACAAGCCCTAAGCCTCAGGGTATTTTTTGTCGCCCTGGGTACAGTGCCATGACATCACAACTCACAGCACCTTCAACTCCTGGGCTTAAGTGATTCTCTTGCCTCAGCCTCCCAAGTAGCTGGGATTACAAGCACCCGCCACAACGCCTGGCTATATTTTTGGTTGTAGTTGTAACTGTTGTTTGGCAGGCCCGGGCTGGATTCGAACCTGCCAGCTCTGGTGTTATGTGGCTAGCGCCTTAGCTGCTTGAACTACAGGCGCCGAGCCTAGTTTTTCTATTTTTAGTAGAGATGGGGTCTTACTCTTGCTCAAGCTGATCTCAAACTCCTGACTTTTTTTTTTTTTTTTGAGACAGAGCCTCAAGCTGTCCCCCTGGGTAGAGTGCCCTGGCATTACAGCTCACAGCAACCTCCAACTCCTGGG
>NW_003852644.1:640920-642465 GCF_000181295.1 Otolemur garnettii | reverse complement strand
AAAAAAAAAAAAAAGAAATAGGAGGCACTCTAGTTTGGCTTCTCTATTCATAATTATGGCTATTTAAATTCCAGGAACAGGCTGGGCAGGCACGTGCCTGTAATCCTAGCAAGTCTGGGAGGCCAAGGTAGGTGGATTGCTTGAGCTCAGGAGTTGGAGACCAGGTTGAAAAAGACCAAGACCCTGTCTCTACTAAAAACAGAAAAACTAGCCGGGCATTGTGGCAGGCGCCTGTATCCCAGCTACTCGGGAGGCTGAGGCAAAAGGATCACCTGAACCCAAGAGTTTAAGGTTGCTGTGAGCTATGACACCATGGCACTCTACCCCACGGTGACCAAGTGAGACTCTGTCTCAAATAAATAAATAAAATAAAATAAATAAATAAATTCCTGTAAGAGGCTGGGCACAGTGGCTCACACTGAGATGGAGACCCATAACAACACCTGTAATCTCAGCACTCTGGGAGGCTGAGGCAACAGAATCACTTAAGCCCAAGAGTTAGAGGTTGCTGTGAGCTATGATGCCACGCACTTACACAGGGCAACACAGTGAGACTCTGTCTAAAAAAAAAAGAATATTAAGTATTGATTCAGATTGCTGCATGAAAAGTTGGCTGGTGGGATGGATTTATACTAAAGACTAAAAGCAAATAGGGCCATGTATGTCAAACACTGGATGTTAAGTCTGTGAACTAAAATAAAATCTTAAGCCTTGCATCTGATTAATTCAACCTCCTCTTGGCCAAGGTGCTCCCTAAAATGGAGTTCTAACCATTAAGAAGAAGCTTAGACATGCCTCATTGTGTCCCCCTCCCTCCTTAGAGATGTCCTTTGTGGCTCATTAATGGCCGTAAGTCCATGCAAGACACACCTGAAGGTCCTCAATATACCTAACAAGCCCCTAGAGTCTGAACTACGTCCTGTAGTATGTCTCAGATTAACAGACCCTTATTTTAATTTAGCATTCCTTTTCACTGACTCCTGGTCTATTAGACAGAGCCTAACTCTTTCAGCCAGTTGTCAGCTAAAGAATCTTTAAACCTACCTATAACCTATAAGCCCCCTCCCCTTTGAGATGTCCCACTTTTCCGGCCAAACCAATGTGTGCCTTCCACATATTAATTTATGACTTTGCCTGTAATTCCTGTCTCCCTGAAATGTATAAAACCAAACTGTAACCCCACCACCACAAGTCCACTTGCTCAAGGCTTCTTGGGCGTGTAGCTCTGGGGCATGCTCCTCAAATTTGGCTCAGAATAAACCTCTTTAAATTATTTTACAGAGTATGGCTTCTTTTCCGTGACAAATTTGCACTGTGAATGTTACTGGACGAAGAGGGTCCAGCTATCTGACACTGTCAGCCAATATATAGACACAGGGATAGGTCAACCAAACTTTGTTAGAAAGCAGAGGCTCGGCGCCTATGGCTCAAGCGGCTAAGGTGCCAGCCACATACACCTAAGGTGGCGGGTTCGAATCCCCAGCCCGGGACTGCCAAACAACAATGATGGCTGCAACCAAAAAATGGCCAGGCGTTGTGGCGGGC
>NW_003852644.1:639138-640446 GCF_000181295.1 Otolemur garnettii | reverse complement strand
GCCACAATGCCTGGCCATTTTTTGGTTGCAGCCATCATTGTTGTTTGGCGGGCCCGGGCTGGGGATTCGAACCCGCCACCTTAGGTGTATGTAGCTGGCGCCTTAGCCGCTTGAGCCACAGGCACCGAGCCAATATTTCCAATTCTAAACTCATTCCTAAATCAATCTTCCTATACTATTGAAAATGGGCATCTTGGCCAGGCGAGGTGGCTCATGCCTGTAATCCTAGCACTCTGGGAGGCTGAGAGCAGGTGGATTGCCTGAGTTCACAGGTTCTAGACCAGCCTGAGCCAGAGTGAGGCCTCGTTTCTAAAAATAGCCAGGCATTGTGGCAGGCACCTGTAGTACCAGCTACTTGAGAGGCTGAGGCAAGAGGATCGCTTGAGCCCACGAATTTGAGGTTGCAGCGACCTATGATGCCATAGCACACTACCAAGGGTGACAAAGTAAGACTCTGTCTCAAAAAAAAAAGAAAAAAGAGAATGGACATCTTTAGGGTAGAAGCTAAATTTACAAAACAATAAGAATGGGAGATAGGAGGTGAAGGTCAGGCAGGACCTAAACTGACCAGACCAACTGTGTCATGTGGGCCCTGACTGAATCCATCTTATTTTCAGTACCTGTGCTCTCATGAACTCATAAGACTTCCACACTAGACAATGGCTATAAGTATCTTTGTAGTTTATATTGAGAAACATTAGTTAGGAAGGTGGCATAATTACCAAGGGGCCTAAATCATCATGCAGATATGATGTTACTTATATGATGAAAACTCAAGAAATCTGGGGGGACTTACAAGAAAAATTCTTTTTTTTTTTTTTGAGACAGAGTCTTACTATGTTGCCATTGGTAGAATGCCGTGGCATCATAGCTCACGGCAACCTTAAACTCTTGGGCTCAAGTGATTCTCTTGCCTCAGCCTCCCAAGTAGCTGGGACTACTGGTGCCTGCAATAATGCCGGGCTAAGGAAAATTTCTTAATTAAAAATTTAAAGTATAGGGCGGTGCCTGTGGCTCAGTGAGTAGGGCGCTGGCCCCATATACTGAGGGTAATGGGTTCGAACCCAGCCCCGGCAAAAACTGCAACAAAAAAAAAGCCAGGCGTTGTGGTGGGCACTTGTAGTCCCAGCTACTCAGGAGGCTGAGGCAATAGAATTGGCTAAGCCCAAGAGCTGGAGGTTGCTGTGAGCTGTGATGCTACAGCATCCTACCAAGGGCAACAAAGTGAGACCCTGTCTCAAAAAAATTTTTTTTTAAATTATAAGAGTCCAGAGTTAATCTATTCTTTGGGTTTTTTTTTTTTTTTTT
>NW_003852644.1:636062-637638 GCF_000181295.1 Otolemur garnettii | reverse complement strand
AAAAAGAAATGTAAAAATATATGTATATATTGAAATATTGTAATGTTATTTCTTCATAACACTGAGAGAAGATTGTAAGGGCAAATACACATTAAAACAAGAGGCTTAATTCTCTCCGTTGAAGAGAGAATTAAAAGTTTACAAGGGCAGTGCCTGTGGCTCAAAGGAGTAGGGTGCTGGCCCCATATGCTGGAGGTGGTGGGGTCAAACCCAGCCCTGGCCAAAAAAAAAAAAAAGTTTAAGTGTAAAGTGTAAAGACACCTTGGGAATTTCTTTTTTTCTTTCTTTCTTTTTTTGAGATGGAGTCTTAAGCTGTTGCCCTGGGTAGAGTACTTTGATGTCACAGCTCACAGCAACCTCAAACTCTTTCTCTGTCCTTTTCAAATGTATGTAAATCTTTTTAATGGCTAAAGAAGCTCAGGCCAGTCTCACAATTCTGGAATGTGTCTTCTCCTCCGGGACCCAGGAGCCAGCACTTTGAAATGTAATTAATCATCCAGGAAAATAAGGCTCTGATCTCCCAATTTCCTGTCACTCCAGATTGCAAAATCTACTTACTGTACTGGTTGATGCCCACGTACCTTACCAAGAAGAATGAGAGCTTTCTGTCTTTGCAGTACCTCTAGTAGATTGCCTGGGGTGCACCTCACATTCTGGCTTAATGCTTATTTGGTAATAGTTTTCTTTCTCTTCTACTTTTCCAGCAGGTTTTCTGAGTTGAGAGATTTTATTTTTAATTAAATTTCCCAAACATACTCCATAGCAATAGAGAAAGCACAACTTTCCAATAAATGGAGCTGTATCAATTGAATATCCATTATGAAGGAAAAACTTTCTTTTTTTAAGATAGAATCTCAAGCTGTCATGTTGGGTAGAGTGCTGTGGCATCATAGCTCACAGCAACCTCAAATTTGGGCTCAAGTGATCCTCTTGCCTCAGTTTTTCTATTTTTAGTAGAGATGGGATCTCATGTTTGCTCAGGCTGGTCTGGAACTCATAAACTCAAGGAATCCACCCACCTTGGCCTTCCAGAGTTGCTAGGATTACAGCTGTGAGTAACTGCATCAGTGAAAACTCTTTTATTATTTTTTATTAATTTTGAGACAGAGTCTCACTTTGTCACCCTAGGTAGTGTCGTGGCATCATAGCTCACAGCAACCTTAAACTCTTGGGCTCAAGTGATTCTCTCACCTCAGCCTTCCGAGTAGGTGGGACGACAGGTACCTGTCACAACACCAGGCTAGTTTTAGAGTCAGGGTCTCCCTTCATGCTCAGGCTGGTCTCCAATTTGTGAGTTCAGGACCGGCCTCGGCCTCCCAGAGTGTTAGGATTACAGGCGTGAGACTGCGTGCGGTGGCTTATGCCTGTAATTGGAGACCAGCCTGAGCAAAATCGAGACTCCCGTCTCTACTAAAAATAGAAAATCTGAGGCAAGAGGATCGCTTGAGCCTAAGAGTTAGAGGTTGCTGTGAACTATGATGTCGCTTGAGCCTAAGAGTTTGAGGTTGCTGTGAACTATGATGCCACAACACTCTACAAAGGGGGACAGCTTGAGACTCTGCCAAAAAAAAAAAAA
>NW_003852644.1:633389-634654 GCF_000181295.1 Otolemur garnettii | reverse complement strand
AAAAAAAAAAAAAAAAAACTAACAGGGGATGATGATGAGTGCCTGTAGTCCCAGCTATTCAGGAGGCTGAAGCAGGAGGATCCTTTGAGCCCAAGAGTGTGTTGCAAGCTAGGCTGCCAGGGCACTCTAGCTTGGGGTAACAGAGTGAGACTCTGTCTCAAAACCAACTAACCAACCAACCAAAAACCAATACCCAAAACGGACCATTGTAATAAGATCCTCTCTCTCTCTCTCTATATATATATATATATATTTATATATATTTCTCGAGACAGAGTTTTGCTGTCACATAGGCTGGAGTGCAGTGGCATCATCCTAGCTCACTGCAGCCTTGAACTTCTGGGCTCAGCAATCCTCCTGCCTGAGCCTCCAGAGTAGCTGGGACTATAGGTGTGAGCCACCATACCCAGCTGATTCTTTTTGTTTTAAAGAAAAAACTTGACACTCTCTGACACTATACATAAACAGTCAATTCCAGCTGTATCATAAGTCTAGAAATGAAAAGTCAAAACCATTAAGCTTGTGGGGGGCATGGTGCTTCTTGCCAGCACTTTGGGAGGTTGAGATAGGAAGGTTGCTTCAGGTCAGGAGTTCTAGATCAGTTTGAGCAAGTGAAAGACCCTATCTGTACAAAAATTGTAAAGGCAAACAGCCAGCCTTGGCGGTATAGAACTGTAGTCCCAGCTTCTTGGAAGGCTAAGGCAGCAGGTTGGCTTGAGCCCAAGAGTTTGAGGTTGCTGTGAGCTATGATGATGCCAGGGCACTCTAGCCTAGGCAACAGAGCAAAACTTTCTATTTCAATTTTTTTTTAAATAAATAAAGAATACAGAAAAGAAAGACCAGTTCCACACCTGTAAAACCTTCATCTAGGTTTACCAATTGTTACCACATTTACTTTATTCTTAGGAGACTGCTTCTTAATTTCCAAGTAATGAAAATATTTTTATCATCCTTTATTTTGCATATCTGATCTCACTGGGTTATAATCAGACAACATGGCCTTTTACAAAATGTATATTTTGAATGTGTCAACTTTTCTTTCTGGCTAAATACAAAGGAAAATGCAGACATTCATGCAAATAGCATCATTGAGAACTGGCAGGCAGTCCGGAGGTTATCCCTCCCTCTTCATTTACAACTCTCAGGCCCCACGGGGAGCCTACCCCCCAAGCTACTTACTGTTCCCTTCTCCTGAAGCTCCTCCTCCTTTGCAGCCCTGCCTGGCTCCTCTCTCCAGTCACATTTTTTTTTTTTTTTTTTTTTTT
>NW_003852644.1:620252-629636 GCF_000181295.1 Otolemur garnettii | reverse complement strand
GACTCGCTTGAGCCCAGGAGTTGGAGGTTGCTGTGAGCTGTGGTGCCATGGCACTCTGCCCAGGGGGATAGCTTGAGGCTCCGTCTCAAAAAACAAAAAAAGATAAATTATTACAAAGAATAAAAGAGTTTAGAAAGCAGATTGGACATTATGATGAATAAAGCTAGTAGTATGTTTACATGCCACTCACAAGTATTTAGAAAATGTACTTTTATAAAAAGGGAAGGAAGGAAGGAAGGCCAGGAAAGTTAATTCTAAAACATATGTAGTCAGGACTTGGTCACACACCTGGGAAGATGCATGGGGGTGAAGGTGGGGGGCTTGCCCAGCAAGTACCAAAGCCTGATCTCAGTTCAAGGGTAGAAAAACTAGCCAGTGGGACAAAGTAGAGAGCTCTAAAGAGACATCTACAGAGATGGACCTTTACTATATGACAAGGTGATAAGGCAGATTAACAAGGAAAGAAGGAATTATTAAATGAGTGGAGAAGGAAATAGAGGTACGTAATATGGGGGAAAGTGAAATTGGGCCCTCCATTATACCAAGTGCACCAGCACTACCGCACCTGACCAACTAAATAAAAACTAAAGAAAATGAGAGAGGGTTATGGAGTAACCTGGTTCTGTGCATCTAAAGTTAAAAAAAAAAAATAGTCTAGGCTCAGCCCCTGTGGCTCATGGGGCTAAGGCGCCAGCCACATACACCTGAGCTGGCAGGTTTGAATCCAGCCAGGGCCTGCCAAATAATGATGGCTGCAACCAGAAAAAAAAAAAAAAATAGCCAGGCGTTGTGGTGGGCGTCTATGGTCCCAGCTACTTGGGAGGCAGAAGCAGGAGACTCGCTTGAGCCCAGGAGTTGGAGGTTGCTGTGAGCTGTGATGCCACAGCATTCTACCCCGGGGGACAGCTTTAGGTTCTCTGTCTCAAAAAAAAAAAAAAAAAGTCTAGAAAAGTAAATGCCATGTTCCTGTGAGAACATAAGCAGACTCCTGGAGCCTCCCCTATTTGCTTCCTTCAAGAAATCAGACTTCTCAGTTTTGAAGTAGAGTCACACAAATACAGTGGGGGTGATCTCTGATCAGAGAGGAAAGGTGGTTCTGTGAGAAAGGGGAATCTGGTCTACAGACAGTGCTGATATCCACCTCACATGCCAAAATGCACCTCAACATAGGCTGCTATGGTGTGAACGTCTGTGTCCTTCCAAACTTCGTATGTTGGGCCAGGCAAGGTGGCTCACACCTGTAATTCCAGCACTCTGGGAGGCAGAGGCAAGTGGATTGCTTGAGCTCAGGAGTTAAGATACCAGCCTGAGCAAAAGCAAGATCCCAACTCTAATAAAAATAGAAAAACTAGCTGGGCAATTGGCAGGCGCCTGTCGTCCCAGCTACTTGGGAGGCTGAGGCAAGAGAATCGCCTAAGCCCAAGAGTTGGAGGTTGCTAAGGTGGCGGGTTCGAATCCCCAGCCCGGACCCACCAAACAACAATGACGGCTGCAACCAAAAAACAGCCAGGCGTTGTGGCGGGCACCTTTAGTCCCAGCTACTTGGAAGGCGGAGGCAGGAGACTCGCTTGAGCCCAGGAATTGGAGGTTGCTGTGAGCTCTGACGCCATTGCACTGTACCGAGGGTGACAAAGTAAGATTCTGTCTCTAAAAAAAGGGGGGGGGCAGTGCCTGTGGCTCAAAGGAGTACAGTGCAGCCCCATATGCCGGAGGTGGCGGGTTCAAACCCAGCCCTGGCCAAAAAAAAAAAGCATTTTGTTATAGTAGCTAAAAACGGCTAAGACACAGACCTTACTTACACCCTTCACGAACATGAACTCAAAATAGATCACAGACCAGTGGTTCTCAACCTGTGGGTTGTGACCCCTTTGGGGGTCAAATGACTCTTTCACAGCGGTCGCCTAAATACATCCTGTATATCAGATATTACATTACGATTCATAACAGTGGCAAAATTACGGTTATGAAGTAGCAACGAAAATAATTTTATGGTTGGGGGTCAACACAACATGAGGAACTGTATTAAAGGGTCACGGCATTAGGAAGGTTGAGAACCACTGTCATAGACCCACATTAAAACAAGAAGCTATTAAATCCTAGAAGGTAGCATGAGGGAAATCTAGGTGACTTTGGGTTAGAAACAATACCAAGAACATGATGACCCATGAAAAATGGAGCAGCAAACACAAGTTCCAGCTGACTCAGGAAAAGGCAAACCTGCCATCCTAGGTCAAGGTGCACAGGAGAAGGCTGCTGGGCAGAGATCCTGCGTTGTGATCTGGCCTCATCTTCCCTGATGGTTCCCTTCTGTGGGAGCCAGTGGGCAAGGTCATAAGCAACTCCTGGAAAACAGAAGTCCTCAGTCACACATCTGACAAGGCTGGGGTAGGCACTACGGAGTTCATATCCATTGGAAAAAACATAGTCAGCCCTCCATAGGCACAGGTTCTGCATCCAAGGAGTTAACCAATCATGCATGAAAAGTATTTGAAAACATTAAAACAAAAAAAAAATGAAAAATAACATAAATAGAAACCAATACAACAACTATTACATAATGTTTCTATTGCATTATATATGATAACTGATCTAGAGTGATTTAAGGTGATGGGGGTGTAGAGGTTATATGCAAATACCACGCTGTCTGCCATCTTACATTAGGGACTGGCACACTGGAGGATTTTGATATCCATAGAGTGGGGGGGTGGTCCTGGAACCAATCCCTGTGGACACAGGGGCAAGACTGTAGTCAGAAGAATGGACTCCTCTGTATGTCCTAATTGTTTTTTTTTTTTTTTTTTGAGACAGAGCCTCAAGCTGTCCCCCTGGGTAGAGTGCCATGGCATTACAGCTCACAGCAACCTCCAACTCCTGGGCTCAAGCGAGTCTCCTGCCTCCGCCTCCCAAGTAGCTGGGACCACAGGCGCCTGCCACAACGCCCGGCTACCTTTTGGTTGCAAGCCGTCATTGTTGTCTGGAGGGTCCGGGCTGGGGATTCGAACCCGCCACCTTAGGTGTACGTGGCTGGCGCCTTAGCCAGTTGAGCCACAGGCGCCGAGCCTGTATGTCCTAATTGTAAGCATACCATGGCCTCTGCAGCTTTCCAGGGTGGGTTAGAGGGGACCCCTTCTATGGAGTGTCACACTGTCCTCAGCCGGCTCAAGCTTCAGGCTATGGAGGGAGAGCAAGGACTTCTTCAATGGAGTTAAGACAAGACCCTTCCACGTTACATCTGGGCCAGAGTCACCTGGGCATGCTTTCTTCAGGTTAAAAATTGCTACAGTGGCTCTGGGAATCACGGTGCTGACAGCCCTTGTCATGTCTCTGGAGCACGATGTTCTGTTCCAGCCTAGCTGCCATGCAGGGATGTCCCTGAACCATCATCCTCATTGCTGAGTTCAGATCAAAGTTGCTGCGCCTGGATCAGTTGACTGTCTCTGATGTCCTTCCACCCCACACCCTCTGGAGCTTTATTTTTTTATTTTGAGGATTCATTGAGGGCACAGAGAACCAGGTTACCTCCCTGGGCTTTGTAATTGTCAGAATGTTCTGATCACAGGAAGGAATAAACTCATTCTAACAAGAAAAGGGATTTATTTGGCATGATGCTGGGTAGATTGCCAAATTGGTAGACTGTCTAATCAAGCAGGCCTTGGGGTGCACCAGCAAGACAAGTCTTAGCAGAAGGGCTGTGCTGCAGTGCCAGCTGCTCTGCCACTAGAGCCCCAGGAGCCAGCCAACCTCATGGTGCTGGAGGGACCTGTCCATGGTAGGTCAGGATGCTGCTACATGGAGCTGTCAGGAAGCCCCAGCAGAAGGGTCAAGTATGGCTGGAACCATCAGGGGCTGGAGAAACGCTGTATCTTCTGCAGCAAAGCTACTCATCACTCAAAGAGCAACTGTTGCCATGCTGCTGGACTCTGGCAGGGCCTTACAGCCTGACCATGGGACATAAAGTGCCTGTGTGACCATAGTTTCTCATCACGAGCTGAGTATAGTCATGAGGGCAGGCACAGCAGCAATTCCATAGAATGGTGCATTCCAGACCCCTGTGGGAAGCAGAGTTCCCTGTGACTGACAGAGGACAACACTCAGACCCAGTTCCTCCATGGGTTAGCTCATTAGGTTGGAACTAGGAGAAACAGCCTCACTCAGGGTGACCCTGGGACAGTGATAAGGGGAAATCCTCCCAGTGAGCAGTACCTAGATTGTTTATTTTGCACAGTGAAAAAATGACCTGAAATATAGGTGTCCAAGGACTCCTGGGCAGTGAGAAATGGCTTGGCTAGTTGATTGGCCAGGGACCCTGGCAGAGTAAAATGGGAAAGTGAGAGACAAGGTTTGGAGAGGGGGTACCTCAGGGAGTGCTGGAAGTGAGTGGAGCCCTGTGCCATTGTGGAAGGGCTGGAGCTTCTGCATAAGCTCAGCAGCCCTGCTACCTCTCACCAGGCTGATGTAGACACTGCTGCTGAGCCCTCAGTGTGACACCATTCCTCAAGGAGACCAGCCAGCCCTTTGGTGGCAAGTTGCAACTCGCACACCAGCTCTGTCTCCAAATCTGTTTTCTGGGTGAAACCAGGGTTAGGAGACTCACGTTCCTGCTCTGGATTCCAGGCAGGTGCACTGCTCCCGATTCCTGTCCTCTACACCGGGGGTGGGGGTGGGGGTGTAGGAAAGGCTTCGGAGTAGCCTTCCCCAACCGCTGCTATTTAATTAAACAGCCGAGGGTGGTTAAGGATCCCCTCTTCTCACTTGCTAAAGACTGGAAATGAAGGGAATAGTAATTTAATTTAGCGGTCTCCCACAGCACTCCTGGGAATCCATCCCCCAAGCCGCTGCTGTTTTCCAGGCATAGGCCTTCTCCCTCCAGGCTTGTCCAAAACGAGGGAACAGGTTGTGGGAAAGAGCTGGGCCCAGGTGAGGGTCAGGGCTGAGGAACAGGTAGGAGGCAGCTCAGATCCTGTGCGCAGGAAACCCCAAGCCAAGCACGCCGCTGGGACAGCTCTCCCCACCAACCGCCCGGCCGCGCTTCATTTTTCCTGTCCTCGTTTTTCTCTTTCTCTCTCTTTTAAACAAAGGTGTCGGTTTCAAAGGCAGCACGGCAATGGCTGAGTTGAAAAGAAGCAGCCATTGAAGAGAAGCCAGAAGCAGCAGAGGCGTTAGGGCTACTGCGGCCAAGTCCCGGGAAAGTGGGCTGAAAGCAGGTTCCCTCCCCAACTCTCTCCCGGGAACGCGGGGAGGCGGCTCCTTCTCACGGGACACCTCTCTCTCAGAGCCGCACCGTGCCAAGAGCCTTGGGACTGGACGCGGGGGTCGCGGTAAGCTGGCCCCCTCCCGCGTGATTCCGTCCACCCCCGCCCTTGGCTTCTTGCGCCGGCTTCCCCAGCCCCCGCGATTCCCGCCACCACCCAGCCCCACTCCCCTCCCCCGCGCGCGTGCGCCCAGTCCCCGCGTCACGCCCCCGCTGCTGCGGGTGCGCGCGCGTGCCCGTCGTCTCGGGCGGGAGCCGGAGACCGCCGGCAGGCTGCGGGCCAGAGACCCGGCGCCGCGAGCGCCAAGAGCACAGCAGGCGAGGAAGGAGAGCGGGCGCTGGTCTGGCGGCGCCGCCGCCCCCCTGTTGGCGGGCCGGGCCGTGGCGCCGAGCGCGAAGGCCAGGCTCCCGGGGCCGGCGGCCATGGGCGGGAGCCGTAGGCGGCAGCGGCAGCGGTGGGCCTCGCGGGCGGGGAGGCGCGCGGTCCACGGCCCCTGATGGCTCTCGGCTGCCCCGCGCCTCCTGGGGGGCGGTAGCCAGGCAACGCCCGGCGCGCCCGCCCATCCCCCGCTGCCCTTTTTTTCCTGACTGGGTACGAGGGAGCATGCCCGCACCTGGCCGCGGCCAGCCAGGAGTTAAGCTTAGGGGCGTGGAGCTGCCCCCCGCTCGGGGGCGTGCCCTCCTCCCCCGCTAGGCGGCCCGCCCCCCGAGGTAAGGTATGGCTCCCGGCCCGGGCCCGGGCCCCCAGGTCCCGCGCAACGGCCAGTGAAAGGCATATTCCTGTTCCCGCTCTCCTTACCTCGCCCGCCAGCACCATGGGATGTAATATGTGCGTGGTCCAGAAGCCGGAGGAGCAGTACAAAGTGATGCTTCAGGTAGGGTGGCTGCCGCTCTGTCGGGTGGCGCGGCCCCTCCGTGGAACGGAGCAGGCCCTGCAGGGAGGGTCCAGTGGGATCGGGGCGGAAGGCGTGGGAGAGCAGGAGGGCTCTAGGAGGAAAGGGTACAGAGTGATCCTCACCCTCAAATTCTGTGGCTGCTGGGTGTTGGCGTTCCGTGGGAACCTGTCTCGAGTGGAGGGACCTGGGTGGGGGTGGGAGTGCGGAGCGCGTGACTTGAGCACCCAGAGTGGATTGGGACACGAACCCTGCGTTCAGGTCACCCCGGGGTGGGAAGTTGGGGTGGGTGCTCTTCCTCCCCTGCCCGAGAGCCAAAAGGCGCGGAGCGGCCCGCGCGGGATGGAGGTTGCATAGCAACGGGCTCTGTTATCCGCACACGCTGTTCCCGCAGGACCCAGGGCGGGGGAGGGAGCTGGGCTCCTGCGGTGCGGGGGGTGGCTACATCCCGGTCCCAGCGGGTCACAGGCGGGCGATGGAGCGCTCGGGCGTCCCGGGGCGCTGTCCTCAAGTGGCTGGAGGCTGGGCGCCCACTTTGGCACCCACTCCCCGGTCTGGCTCCGCCCGAACGGTGGGCTCCCGGGCCTTGGGCGTTTCTGGTGAGTGGGCGCCGCTGGGATCAGCGGGGAGAGCCGTCTGCCGGTGGCGGTGTCTCCCCACGCTCTGCCCAGCGGCCGGCTCTCTTCCCGTCAGGGCCTTAGGGAGTATGGGCTGGCGGTAAGCCCCCGGGAGGGGAGGAGACGCCGGGCGGAGCTCTGGGACCTGGAGCTCAGCCCCACAGCCCCGAGAGGGGCTTTCTTGCCGGTCCGTGGCATGACTACGTGAGTGCGTGCCTGTGCCCCGTCTGTGTGTACGCGGAGGCTCCTCCGGCCCCGCACGTGTGTACTTTCTATGTGCACCATAGAAGAAGGTCCCAAGGCTGTGGACTCAGACCTAGGGCTAAGTAGAGGGAGGTGAAGGCCAGAGGGTGTCGGGACGCAGGAGCAGACTGGGGCGCAGACAGGTATGCGTTCAGTGGCTGGGCTTGACCTCCCAGGTTTACTGGCCAGGGCTGGGAAGGGAGCAAGTGCTTGCAAGGAGGGTGTTGGCTGGAGAGCACGTGTTGGAGCCTCCTACAGGAATGTGCGGCATCCCTGCAGGTATGGGGGGGTGGATTCCCGTGAATCTAGGGGGTGAGCATTCCTGCTGTGAGCCCAGTTCCTTTGGCCTCAGCGAGCGGGAGGCGAGGGCTGGAGGGGTAGCAAATCTTGCTCCAGACTGGCGGCACTCTTGGCCCCTTTCCCTGGCCCTTCATCGTTGCGCGGCAGGGCCCTCCCCTTCTTCCCGCGCAATTCTCACTTCTCGGCTGCTGTTTCACATCTTTTCCTGCTGTCTGGAAACCTTGCCTGGCTATTGCCATTCTCCTCCAGTGGGATAGGGATCTGAAATAACCCAGGCTGCAACAAGGAGGACATCCTGTGGAATCTTGAGGTTAGAGTCTGAGGCTGCAGGCCACAGGTGGGCTGCCATGGTTGGTTGAGCGGGACTCTTGGATCCCATCCACTTCCTTTTTTGGAATCATTCCATCCAGCCCTAGGTGATTCCAGCCAGGCTGTCTTGACTTTTCTGGAGAAAGAGTGGTGTAGCGCTTACTTTAAGGCTGATCTTGGGGGGATATGTGGGAAGGAAAGAGCAACTAGGAGCTGCACAGTGGGCCTCGAGTGAGCTGTGGGTGGGAGGTGACTTTGGTAACCCAGGGCCCTGGGGAGAAGGCCTCCGTAGGTCTGGGTGGGGCTGTCTTCAGGGAGCTTCCGCCTGGGAAGCAGGCTTGAGGTGAACCTGGGTGAGTGTTCCTGAGCCTCACCTTCCTCCTAAAAAGAGTTCTAAGTTGGGTGGCACCTGTGGCTCAAAGGAGTAGGGCACCATCCCCATATGCCGGAGGTGGTGGGTTCAAACCCAGTCCCGGCCAAGAGTCCCAAGTTTTCCCGCAGGGAAGGGACTTGCCCTGACCAAGGAAGCTGGTCCAGAGGAGGCTGCTGCCCTCTGGCCCTTCCCTAGGGGGCTACAGCATCCCCTGTAAAGCCCCAGTGGCAGTTTAGACACATTTTTGCTTTTCTGCATTCCCTGACACAGTTGAATGTGGGATAAAGTTTCAAAAGCAGAACTAGACTTTAAAATTTATTTATTTATTTATTTTGCAGTTTTTGGCTAGGGCCGGGTTTGAACCCACCGCCTCCAGCATATGGGGCTGGTACCCTACTCCTTGAGCCACAGGCACCGTTCACTAGCCTTTAAAATTAAGGAAAAACATTGGAGGAGCTCGAGGCTACCGTGAGCTGTGGTCCTGCTGCCAACCTGGGCAACTGAGCGAGATCCTGTCTCTAAAAAAATCAATAAATAGGGCGATGCTGGTGCCTCAGTGGGTAAGATGCCGGCTTCATATACCAAGGGTAGCAGGTTCAAACCTGGCCCTGGCCAAACTGCAACAAAAAATGGCTGGGTGTTGTGGTGGGTGTCTGTGGTCCTAGCTACTTGGGAGGCTAAGGCAAAAGAATTGCCTAAGCCCAGGTTGCTGTGAGCTGTGACGTCATAGCACTCTACCGAGGGCAATAGAGTGAGACTCTCTCTAAAAATAAATAGACAAATAAATTAATTAATTAAATAAAATAAAGGGAAAACAAAAAGTAATTGAACATGACTGGAAAGAGGTAAAAACCATGAAATGTCTGAGGTGACTGCCCCTTGTGTATGGGGGAGGGTGTCCAGGAACAGCAGGGAGAACTTCTAGCCCCAACCTCTTCTCAGAAGGAAGCTTTTGTCCAAGAAGACCTGTCAGCTGGCTTCTGAGATCTCCTTTAACTCAGGGTTTTCAACCCATCTTTAGGGGGTTCTTCCTTCTGTTTCTCTGAGCAACCTTACACCCATGTCTGAGTGAGGGACCTCACTGATACAAAGTGTAATGTGATTTCAAAAAAAATGCCTGCATGCACCTGCTGTACTTTCCCTGTCAGAGCCTCTTCCTAGGCAGTGGGCTATGGCCCTGGATTAAGAAGCTTGCAAAATCTCTGTCCCAGCCTTGCACTCCAGACCACTTTCTCCCAATGACTCACAAGCATTTTTAAAAAAGTAACTTCAGGCTTGACACCTGTGGCTCAAGTGGCTAAGGCGCCAGCCACATACACCTAAGGGTTCGAATCCAGCCCGGGCCGCCAAAGAACAATGATGGCTGCAACCAAAAAATGGCCGGGTGTTGTGGCGGGC
>NW_003852644.1:616837-620185 GCF_000181295.1 Otolemur garnettii | reverse complement strand
ACAGCACTCTACCCAGGGGGACAGCTTGAGGCTCTGTCTCAAAAAAAAAAAAAGTAACTTCACTGAGATATAATTCAAATACCATATAATTTCTCTTTCAAAGTGTATAATTCAGTGGTTTCTAATATATTCACAAAATTGTGCAAACATAACCCCTGTCCGTCATCACCTGTACTCATTAGCAGTCACTTCTCCTCCTCCCCCCAAGTTCCCAGCCCCTGGCAACCACTAATTTCTCTATGGATTTGCCCATGCTGGATATGTCATATAAATGGGAACATACACTATGTGACCTTTTGTGTCTGACTTCTGGTATGTATCATGTTTTCAAGATGCATCCATGTTGTAGCATATATCAGTACTAAATTTCTTTTTTTTTGAAACAGTCTCAAGCTGTCACCCTGGGTAGAGTGCTGTGGTATCACAGCTCACAGCAACCTCAAACTCTTGAGCTTAAGCGATTCACTTGCCTCAGATTCCCAACTAGCTGGGACTATAGGCGCCTGCCACAACGCCCTGGCTATTTTTTTTTTTCTTTTGGTTATAGTTGTCATTGTTTGGCAGGCCCAGGCTGGATGCAAACCTGCCAGCTCTGGTATTTGTGGCCTGTTCCCTAGTCGCTTGAGCTACAGGTGCCCAGCCCTAAATTTCTTTTAATGTCTTTTATGCCAAATAATATTTAATTGTATAGTAAAGAAAGCCCCAGGCATTACGGCACCAGCCACTTACGCTGAGGGTGGCAGGTTTGAACCCGGCCTGGGCCAGCTAAAACAACCATGACAACTACAACAACAAAAATAGCCAGGTGTTGTGGTGGGCTCCTGTAACCCCAGCTACTTGGGAGGTTGAGGCAAGAGAAACACTTAAGCCCAAGTGTTTGAGGTTGCTGTGAGCTATGATGCTACTGCACTCAACCCAGGGCCACAGCTTGAGACTCTGTCAAAAAAAAAAAAAAAAAGAACATATTTATCCATTTATCAGTTGATGGACGTTTTGAGTTGCTTCTAGCCTTGGATTGTTGTACTGCTGGTTTGAACTTGGGTGTGTGAGTGTCTGTTTGAGTCCCTGGTTTCAGTTCCTTTGAGTGTGTACCCAGAAATGGGCTTTCTGGATTATATGGTAAGTCTGGTTAAGTTTTTGAGGAGCCGTTGAACTGTTTTCCACAGTGGTTGTGGTTGACCATTTTATATTACCACCAGCAACATATAAGGGTGTCTGTTTCTCCATATCCTTGCAGATGCTTGTTACTTATTTTTTTAAATTATACTATGTGATTTTTGCCTATTTATTTATTTATTTCTCACTCTGTTGCCCTGGGGAGAGTACCCTGGCATCCTAGCTCACAGAAACCTCAACCTCTTGGGCCTAAGCAATCCTCCTGCCTCAGCTTCCTTAGTGGCTGGGACTACAGGTGCCTGCCGCCACACCTGGCTAATTTTTTTATTTTTAGTAGAGACTGGGTCCTTACTCTTGCTCAGTCTGGTCTCCATCTCCTAAGCTCAAGTAGTCCACCCACCTTGACCTCCCAGAGTGATGGAATTCAACCCACTACTCTGGGCTATTTTTGTTTTTTGTTATAGCTACCCTACTGGGTGTGAAGTGGTATCTCATTGTGGTTTTGATTTGCATTTCCTGTTGGCTAAATTATGTTGAGTACTTTTTCTTGGGCTTATTGGCCATTTGTGTATCTTTGGAGAAATGGCTGTCCTTTAGCCAATACCACACTGCTTTGATTAATGCACCTTTTAATAAGTTTTAAAATGAGAAAGTGTGAGTCCTCCAACTTCATACTTATTATTATTATTTTTTTTTTTGTAGAGACAGAGTCTCACTTTATTGCCCTCGGTAGAGTGCTGTGGCAACACACAGCTCACAGCAACCTCCAGTTCCTGGGCTTAGGCGATTCTCTTGCCTCAGCCTCCCGAGTAGCTGGGACTACAGGTGCCCGCCACAACATCCAGCTATTTTTTTGTTGCAGTTCAGCTGGGGCCAGGTTTGAACCTGCCACCCTCAGTATATGGGGCCAGCGCCTTACTTACTGAGCCACAGGCGCTGCCCTTCATACTTATTTATTTATTTATTTATTTTGGAGACAGAGTCTCACTTTGTCATCCATGGTGAGTGTTATAGCATCATAGCTCACAGCAACCTTAAACTCTTGAGCTCAAGCGATTCTCTTGCCTCCGCCTCCTGAGTAACTGGGACTACAGACACTGCTGGCCACAACACCAGGCTATTTTTTGAGACAGGGTCTCCCTCTAGCTCAGGCAATCCACCTGCCTCAGCCTCCAAGTGCTAGAATTACAGGCATGAGGCACCGTGCCTGACCTTATACTTATTTTTAAAAAAGATTGTTTTGTCTATTCTGGGACCCTTGAGTTTACATATGAATTTTAGGATCACTTTGTCAAATTTATTTCTGATTATTTTGTTCTTTTTTTTTTTTTTTTTTTGAGACAGTTTCATGCTTGTAGCCCTGGGTTGAGTTCTGTGTCATCATAGCTCACAGCAACCTCCAACTCTTGGACAAGTGATCCTCTTGCCTTGGTTTTACTATTTTTAGTAGAGATGGGGATCTCGCTTTTTGCTCAGGATGGTCTCAGAACTCCTGAGCTCAAGGAATCCACCTGCCTCCGCCTCCCAGAGTATTGTAACCCAGAGTGCTAGGATTACAGGCATGAGCCACTGCTCCTGGCCTATTCTTTTTTTTTTTTTGAGACAGAGCCTCAAGCTGTCACCCTGGGTAGAGTGCTATGGCATCATAGCTCTCAGCAACCTCCAACTCCTGGGCTCAAGCGAGTCTCCTGCCGCCATCTCCCAAGTAGCGGGGATTACGTAGGCACCTGCCACAACACCTGGCTAGTTTTTGGTTGCAGCCATCATTGTTGTTTGGTGGCCCGGGCTGGATTCGAACCCACCAGCTCAGGTGTATGTGGCTGGCGCCTTAGCTGCTTGAGCCATAGGCGCCGAACCTATTCTTTTTTTTTTTTTTTAATTGAGACAGTCTCACTCTCTTCCTGAGTAGAGTGCCATGGCATTGTCATAGTTCACAGCAACCTCAAAACTCTTAGGCTCAAGTGATTCTCTTGCTTTAGCCTCCCAAGTAGCTGGGGCTACAGGTACTACAATGCCTGCAATTTTTTCTATTTTTATTTATTTATTTTTTGAGACAGAGTCACACTGTCACTCTTGGAGAGTGCCATGGTGTCACAGCTCACAGTAACCTCAAACTCTTGGGCTTTTTTTTTTTTTTTGACAGAGCCTCAAGCTATCCCCCTGGGTAGAGTGCCGTGGCATTACAGCTCACAGCAGCCTCCAACTCCTGGGCTCAAGCGAGTCTCCTGCCTC
>NW_003852644.1:615555-616710 GCF_000181295.1 Otolemur garnettii | reverse complement strand
CTCATTCAGTCATCCTGGGTAGAGTGCTGTGGCATCATAGCTCATAGCAACCTCAAACTCTTGGGCTCAAGCGATTCTCTTGCCTTAGCCTCCCAAGTAGCTGAGACTACAGGTGCCCGCCACAACACCTGGCTATTTTTTGTTGCATTTGACATTGTCGTTTAGCTGGCCTGGGCTGGGTTCAGACCCACCACCCTTCGTGTATGTGGCCGGCACTGTAACCACTGTGCTTGTGCACCAAGCCTATTTTTATTTATTTTTATTTTATTTTTTTTATTGAGGATTCATTGAGGGTACAAAGAATCAGGTTACATTGATTGCATTTGTAAGGTAAAATCTCTTATACTTGTGACCCCCTCACCCCATCCCTCCTTCCCTCTCTGCTCTCCCCTTCCCCCATCGACCACCATGTACCAAGTCATTTATTGTCCTCATATCAGAATTGAGTACATAGGATTCTTGCTTTTCCATTCTGGTGATGCTTTACTAAGAATAATGTGTTTAATTTTTCTTTTTTTTTAAGAGACAGAGTCTCACTTTATCACCCTTGGTAGTGCTGTGGCATCATAGCTCATAGCAACCTCCAGCTCTTGGGTTTAGGTGATTCTCTTGTCTCAGCCTCTGGAGTAGCTGGAACTACAGGTGCCTGCCACAATGCCTGGCTCATTTTTTTGTTGCAGTTTGGCTGGGGCTGGGTTTGAACCTGCCACCCTTGGTATATGGGGCTGGTGTCCTACTCACTGAGCCACAGGCGCCACCCTAATTTTCTATTTTTAGTAGAGATGGGGGTCTCACTCTTGCTCAGGCTGGTCTTGAGCTCTTCAGCTCAGGCAGTCTACCTGCCTCAGCCTCCCAGAGTGCTGGGATTACAGGCATGAACTACCATACCCCACCCTGAGTATTTTATTCTTTATGATGCTGTTGTAAATGGAAGTGTTTTCATTTTTTTCTAGCTTTCTCATTATCACTGTATAGAAATACAATTGATTTTTGTACATTCATCCTGTATTGTGCAACTTTACTGAACTCATTTATCAGCTCTAATTAATTGTTTTTTAGTGGGTTCTTAAGAATTTTCCATATGTTAGGATCATGTCATTGGTGAATAGTTTTTCTTTCTTTCCAGTATGCATGCCTTTTCTTTTTTTTTTTTTT
>NW_003852644.1:613722-615244 GCF_000181295.1 Otolemur garnettii | reverse complement strand
CAGAATCTCACTATGTCTACCCTGGGTAGAGTGCTGTGGCGTCACAGCTCACAGCAACCTCTAACTCCTGGGATTAAGCAAGTCTCTTGCCTCAGCCTCCTGAGTAGCTGGGACTACAATTGCCCACTACAACGCCCAGCAATTTTTTGACTGTAGTTGTTGTTGTTTGGCAGGCCTTGTTTCCCAACCTACCAGCTCTGGTGGATGTGGCCAGCTCCCTAGCTGCTGAGCTACAGGCACCTAGCTGGTTTGAGTGTTTTTTCATGAAGGGTTGCTGTATTTTGTTAAATGCTTTTTCTGTGGCTGCTGGCATGGTCACGTGGTTTTGTTTCTTTATTCTACAGATGGTGTCTATAGCATGTGGCATAGTAGGATGTCAACCCCATTTCCATTATTCCAGGCATGTCCTCCTGGCATACTTAGCCAAGAAAGTGGTAGGGGGGAGAGAGCTAGGAAAATCTAGGACGATGCCCTCAAAAGGGGGATTGTTGCAGGAAGATGAGGCCCAACAGAGAGAAAGAGCACCCAAATACCATATTTATAAGAGGAAGGGCTTTATTCACTGGCTGAGAGCTCACAGCATAGAACAATTTGAAATGGCCACGTGCTCCCTGACTGGCTTGGTCTTTCCCTTTTTACCTCAGTCAAAGTTCCAACCCATAGGTACCTTTCTCATTGGCCAGTTTGAATCAAGCGGAAGATGCTATTCCCGCCCCTATAGAACTACAGGATTTCACAGAAGTTGGAAATTTCCAAGTTCCAGGAAGTTAAGTCTACAAATTCCCAAGAGCTGAGTCACCATGGAGAGGACCCTGCAGGTGTGTGTATCCTTGTGGTCTCCTTGAGAAGGCCTGTTCTCCTAGACTTCACCCTTCTTAGGTACCCTTTTTCAGGATGACTTTTTCACATTAAGTGAGGAAGTGGCCTGGTGACCAAGGGTGGAAAGGTAGGAAGGAGCATGCAGCTGGCACTGAGCTACAGAACCTTTTTTGGCACCCTGCTTGCCAGTCCATGTCCCTCTTGCCTGCCATCTGAGACCCCCATTGTGTCTCTAATCCTGCTCTGCACTGCACTAAGCCCTCTCTTTGCTAAGGTGACCAGATTTTAACATTGGTAAAGCGGGACACCATTGACCGAGGTGGGGAGGGTTCTTAATTAAAAATTTGGTCTATATGGAGCAACAAAAATTTTCATAGAATGCAAAAATAGTATTGTAATATATTTTTTAAAATTTCAACATAAGTATAATTTACAAATATAATACATTAAAAATTATGTATAGTATTATTTTATTCTTTGGCATATTTCTCATTTGAGTGAATTTTTTTTACTAGATTGCTGTCGTTGTTTAAAAGGTCATAAAATTTTTCACAAGAATTTGTTAAATTATATTTCACACATAAAATGGCTTTCAAAGTCTCAATACTTGTGATTTTTCTGATGTCCACACTTTATTTACTATACAAAAAACTCGTTCAGGCTCGGTGCCTGTGGCTCAAGTGGCTAAGGCGCCAGCCATATA
>NW_003852644.1:607784-612284 GCF_000181295.1 Otolemur garnettii | reverse complement strand
GTTCCCTAGCTTGTCGTGCATTCTTTCCAAAAATCGGGACTTTTTTAAAACGCCATGGGATGCAGGACAAATTGTTAAAAATTGGGACTGTCCCGGTGGGACGTCTGATAACCCTTGTCACGCTAGTCTCCCGAGTTACATGGGAGGTGCTGGCCTGGTAGGGCCTGGAGGCGGAGTGAGTCAGGACCATTGTCTTCCCTCTGGCCCCCTCAAGAGGCCGAAGGAAGCCTTTCCAGACCTCTGCTCACCTCCCATGTGTTCTTTCCTTCAGCAACTACACGTAAGTCCTCAGCCTACTAGGCACCAGGCTGGCTCTAGGGATCTGGCAGCAGACACTGTGGGTAAGGCCTCACTTCTTCCTCAGGGTCCTGCCCCTTTTTCTTTTTTTTTGGCTGGGGCTGGGTTTGAGCCCACTACCTCCGGTACATAGGGCCAGCACCCTACTCCTTGAGCCACAGGTGCTGCCTCCACCTTTTTTTTTTTTTTTTTTTTGAGACAGAGTCTCACTATGTCACCCTCGGTAGAATGCCATAGTGTCACAGCTCACAGCAACCTCAAACTCCCGGGCTCAAGCAATTCTCTTGCCTCAGCTTCCCAAGCAGTTGGTACTATAGGTGCCTGCCACAACTCCTGGCTATTTTTTTTATTGCACTTGTCATCATTGTTTTAGCTGGCCTGGGTCAGGCTGGGCTTGAACCCAACAGCCTCAGTGCATGTGGGCGGTGCCCTACCCACTGAGCTATGGGCATCTTCCCCTTTTCAGTTTCCCCCTTTAATTGAGACAGGGTCCTACTCTCTTGCCCTGAATAGAATGCCATGGTGTTAGCCTAGATCACAGCAACCTTAAACTAACTTCTGGGCTCAAGCGATCCCCCTGCCTCAGCCTCCTGAGTAGCTAGGACTACAGGTGCCTGTCACCATACCTGGCTAGTTTTTCTATTTTTAGTAGAGATGGGATCTCAAGTTTTTGATCTCCAGAGATCTTGCCTCAGCCTCCCAGAGTGCTAGGATTATAGGCATGAGCCACTGTGTCCAGCCAGAGGTCCCCTCTTTATTAGAGAGGAGACCTCCATGAACAAATAGGCAGCTGGGGATGTGTGACAGAGGCAGGAAGTGTTGCTGAGTGCAGGAGAGGAGGGTGGTGGCCAGTGTCCCCTCTGTCAGCATTACCTTCCCACTTGAGTTGGGGCTTCTTCTAAGCAGCAATTCGGGTGTGTCCTGTGTACACAGCTACATCCCACAGTAGGCCCTGGGGAAGTTGTGGTGGAGTGGATGAACTGAGGGAGGGGCACTCACTTCTGACAGCCATCATCTGGGTGAGGTCATCCTGCTTTGTACAATTGTCCCCCCAATTTATTTTTGTTGTTGTTTTTGGAGACAGTCTCACTTTGTCGCCCTCAGTAGAATACTGTGGCATCATAGCTCACAGCAACCTCAAACTCTTGGGCTCAGGTGATTCTCTTGCCTCAGCCTCCCAAGTAGCTGGGACTACAGATGCCACAATGCCCAGCTATTTTTTTAGAAACGGGGTCTTGCTCTGGCTCAGGCTGGTCTCCAACCTGTGAATTCTCGCAATCTACCTGCCTTAGCCTCCCAGAATGATAGGATTACAGGTGTGAGCCACTGTGCCCAGCCCTCCCCAAATTTAAAATTGCTCCTTTCTTTCTTTGGAGTTCTTGAGGACTAACTGGTCCACTGAAATAAATTCTGTAGTGCCAGAAAGCAGATAAGTAATCTTGGGGATGGGCAGAAGGGACATGAGGATACATTGGGGGATAGTAGAAAGGGCTATTAGCTTTCTCAAAGGGCCAGCCCTGTGGCTCATGCCTGTGGTCCCAGCATTTTGGGAAGCCGAGGTGAGAGGATCACTTAAGGCCAAGAGTTTGAGAGCAGCCTGGGTAAAACAGTGAGACCCCCCTCTCTGTTAAAATAAAGAACAGCTAGCCAGGCATGGTGGTTTCTCCTGTAGTCCCAGCTCCTGAAGGAGGCTGAGGCAGGAGGATCCCACCACACTCTGGCCTGGATGGGATGAGAGATGACATTGAGACCCTGTATCTTTTTCTTTTTTGAGACAGTCTCACTATGTCGCCCTCGGTAGAGTGGTATGGCATCACAGCTCATAGCAACCTCAAACTCTTGGGCTCAATTGATTCTCTTGGGTCAGCCTCCCAAGTAGCTGGGACTAAGGAGCCTGCCACAATGCCAGGCTATTATTTTATTGTAGTTGTCATTGTTGTTTAACAGGCCCTGGCTGGGTTTGAACCCAGCAGCCCCAGTATATATGTGGCTGGCACTGTAACCACTGAGCTGTGGTCACCGAGCCTAGACCCTGTATCTTTTTTTAAAATTATTTTTTATTAAATCATAAGTTTGTACATCAATGCATTTATGGGGTTCAGGGTACTGCTTCCATATACAGTGTGAAATGTTAGACCCTGTATCTTAAAAAGGTAAAAGGGACACTATATTAAAGGTGGTGGTGGCGTCTCAGAAACCTTAAGGCTGGAGGCACCTGTGGCTCAAGGAGTAGGGTGCCGGCCCCCATATGCTGGAGGTGGTGGGTTCAAGCCCAGCCCCAGCCAAAAACTGCAACAACAACAACAAAAAAGGAAACCTTAGGGCTGCACACTGGAATATGTGCAGCTCACTGTGTGGCAGTTATACCTTAACAGACCTTTTTTTTTTTCTTTTCTGAGACAGTCTCACTCTGCCCTCGGTAGAATGCGTCACAGTTCACAGCAATCTACAACTCTTGGGCTTAAGCGATCCTCTTCCCTCAGCCTCCCAAGTAGCTGGGACTACAGGCGACCGCCACAACGCCCAGCTATTTTTTGTTGCAGATGTTATTATTTAGCTGGCCTGGGCCGGGTTCAAATTCACCACCCTCAGTTCATGTGGCCAGTGCCATAACCACTGTGCTATAGGCGCAGAGCCCTCAATAGAGTTTTTTTTTTTTTTTTTTGAGAGACAGGGTCTTATTATCACCCTCGGTAGAGTGCCATGGCGTAGCAGGTGCCTGCCACAAGGCCTAGCTATTTTTTGTTGCAGTTTGGCTGGGACTGGGTTTGAACCCAACACCCTCAGTATATGGGGCTGGCACCCTACCCACTGAGCCACAGGCGCTGCCCTACATGCATCTCAGGAGTAAACAGGTGTGAGCACCAGGTCTGCATGGGGGTGTTGTGGGGGTGAGTGGGTGTTATTTCCTTCTGGTGGGGAAGGCAGTGTGGTGTGGTGCTAGGATTGGAGGCAGCCTCGGCTCAAATTGCCCCCTGCCACCAACCGAGAGCTATGTGACTAGGGGCAAGTCATTCTGCCTCAGTTTCCTTACCTGTTAAATGGGACTGAAAAGAGCTTTTGTTACCTGGGGCCATTGTGATGTGAAAAGCAGATTGCCTGTGCCTTGGAGATCTCAGGAGATGGAGGGTGGAGTTGCTGCCCCCAGGGCATTCCTTTGGTCATTAGGGGGTATAAATTAGAAGAAGGCCTTAAGTATGGACATGTCACAGTTAATGCCCAGTGACAGAAAATGTCTTTAATATTAAAGAGAAGGGAAGGGAAAAATCTTAGGATTGGGAGCCCAGGAAGTGTGACACCGTATCAGCTGGGTTTGGTTGTGGATGGGGCAGAAGTGGAGGCCAGCAGGGCCAGACTGAGCAGTCTGAGGCTTGGGGGCCATAGTTTTTTCTGCCTCTTTCTCATGCTTGCTTGGAGTATTGGGAGTGAAAAGCCCTGCACTGAGAAATCATTGACTACTGGACAGGCACTGTGCCCCTGGCCAGCTGGCTAGCCTGGGGTGTGTGTGTTTTTAGTTGCTGGGCCTCTTGCCTAGAAAGCTGTGAACATACCCGGAGGTTGATCTGGATCAGAAATGTGTAAGTTGGAGATGCCTGTAATCTCAGTACTCTGGGAAGCCGAGGCAGGAGGATCCCTTGAGCTCAGGAGTTCCAGATCAACCTGAGCAAGAGCGAGATCCCATCTCTATTACAAATAGAAAAACTAGCTAGGCATTGTGGTGGGCACCTGTAGTCCCAGCTACTTGGGAGGCTGAGGCAGGTGGACCTTTTCGGCCCAAGAGTTTGAGGTTGCTGTGAGCTATGATAGTGTCAGGGCACAGTACACAGGGCACAGAATGAGACTTTGTCTCAAAAAAAAAAAAAAAAAACTGTGCAAGTTGAGGCAGGACTACAGGGGTGTCAGAGAAGCCAGCTCTCCTTTAGCAAGGTGGGGCCAGGGTGGAATTATCAGATTTCAGTGGCCCCTGGGCCTGTACCACCTACCCAGCAGCTTGGGGGAGGAAGGGGGGAGGAAAGGGAGGAGAGCTGCAGGGAAGTCTTTGCCTCCTGGAGTCCTCCTTTATCAAAGTGCTCCATGGTTCCTCCAGGGGGCGCTCTGGGCCAGGGCAAACCGCCCTCTGCCCTTAGGCCCTTGTTAAAATGCACATTCTGGCTCGGCGCCTGTGGCTCAAGTGGCTAAGGCGCCAGCCACATACACCTAAGG
>NW_003852644.1:603693-606266 GCF_000181295.1 Otolemur garnettii | reverse complement strand
ATGCCCCCCCCCCCCCCCACCAAATTACTAAAAAGGCCTTTGAGGTGAAGCCCTCCGTCTTCTTCCCCTGTGCAGAACAGTGGGCAAAGAGTTAAGGAGGTGGGTGGGGTGGCTTGTCCAGGTAGCCATGACATTTGTTGGACCACTCAGATGTTGGTGGAGGATACTGCTGTGTCTCTGCTAGAAGAATTCTTATACATTAATGAAGACAATTGAAGTTACTAATGCAGTAATTCATTCAGGCAAGGATAATTACTGGATGGCCAAACTATCAGATGACAGGTTGTTGGGGGACAGAATAGTCACAGAGTCTTCAAGTACTATCCAAAATTACCTTCAAATCATGTAGGGAACATGCATCTGTGCGTGCAAGATATCTGGCAGCCACTACCTTGACCAGGTGAATGCCCCTACCAGTAGGACAACCAGCTCCTGCCTGCCTCCTTTTGCAGATGTGGGGCTGGGGGGCGGGGTACAGCATTGCCCACGTGGTGCTCTTGTCCAAACCATGGGAAATGAATCAGGCATTCTACAAAGACTGAACTCTTCAAGCGGTAATTGTCATGAAAGGAAAAAAAAAAAGGTGGCTAGATCCTTCTAGATTAAAGGAGCCATAATAACTACGGAGATGACAACCAAATGTAATTTGTGTGTTTTTTCTGAGACAGTCTCATTTTGTCACCCTGGGTAGAGTGCAATGGTGTCCCAGGTCACAGCAACCTCAAACTCTTGGATTCAAGTGATCCTCTTGCCTTAGCCTCTGGTGCTTGCCACAACACTTGGCTAGTTTTTCTATTTTTAGTAGACATGAGGGAGTCTTGCTCTTCTCAGGCTGGTCTGAAACTCCTGAGCTCAAGCAATCCCCCTGCCTCAGCCTCCCAGAGTGCTAGGATTACAGGTGTGAGCCCCCGCTGCCCACCTTATGTATGCTTCTTGATTGTATCCTGGATCCAAAAAAAAGTTCTAAGAATATACGTGGTACAGCTGAAGTGACTTGAGGGTGACTAACTGTATCAGTGTTCAGTGCTGTTTTATGGTGTCATGGCTTCACAGAGGATGGGAGTAATGGCATCTTGCTTTCAAGTGCGTTTGTGTGTACAGAGCTGGAGAGCAGGTGGCAATAATGTGTGCTCTGGGGCCAGCTGGCTGAGGGGAGTGTGCAGATGTTCCATTGTTCCTGTGGGCCGACAATTTTCTAGACCCAAAGTCAGGAAAACATAAATAGGGACTTATGCGAGAAGTCTGAAGTCATCTTCTTCGCTTCTGAAGTCTGGTGTCCATTGAAAAGACACCAACTAGTGCAGATAGCTTGGGGCTTCTCTGGGTTTCTCCTGTCTTCTCGGATGCTCACCCATTGTGAGGTCTCCCGACATCTGTCTGGGCCTAGAAAGCTAGAGTCACAGCTGCTTCCAAGTTGTCCCTTGGACATTGGAGACAGCAGAGCTGAGGGGGCCAGCACATGGGTTAGAACTCGAGGCCCCCAGGCATATGGTTAACTTCCAATTTCTGTTCTTTCCCAGCTTCAGTTTCCTATTCCGCAGAGGTGTGGGATAAGTAGAGTCCAAATCTGGCACAGCCATGGGTGTCCCTAGAAATGTAGTTCACCCCCTAACCCCTTGAGTTGCCAGTGAGAGTAAAAGAGGTGTCAGGCCTTGCAGGACCTGAGAATTTCCCAGGCCAAAGCTGTCCTTAGCCTCCCCTCCCTCTACCACTGCCTAGAGATTTCCTGATGGGTGAGAGAGCAGCCTGCCCCACTGAGTGGGCTGCTGGAGGGTCCCTGGGGAGGCAGAGACCAGGTCTGGGGTGGAGGTTGCTGGGTGGTAGGACTCACCTGCTCAGCGGCCACCAGGGCCACCAGCGCAGCAGTACAGGGACAGTGGAGTGCAGCGCTGCCTCCACCGTCACCCCCTAGGGCCGCCCAGCAGCTCACCCTCGCTCACGCGCTCTTTGTCTGAGGCCTGCGCGCCCAGCCGCAGGGTGGGGTGGGGCGGGGCGGGGCGAGTGCGCTTGTAACCCCGCCCTCTGCTGCCCTGCAGGATTGTGACCCCACAGCGACTGCCAATCTGCCCTCGAGTCTTGCTCCTGTGGCCCCTTCCCCTATCCCTGGTGTCCCCCCTCTTCTGCCTCTAGGTCTCCCTCTCCTTCCTGTATGTCTCCCTCATCTTTTCAAAGTGTTGGTGCCCACGCTTTTCCTGACCTTAGCAATTTGTTCTTCTGCTGAACCTCTTCCTGTGCTATGATGTCTCCACAGGAAAACCCAAACTGAGAGCTCTGCACCCCAGCTGTGTCTATATAGACTGAGCTTCTCCATCTGCCTTTGCCCTATCCCAGACAGCTGGGTGTCCTCCTCCAGCCCATGACAAACCCAGAGGCCCATTCTCTATCTGTGTCCTTGCCTCTCCTTAATGCTGTCTCAGTGCTATTGACTTTCCTTCTCTTTTGAAGGCTGACCACAAGGTCTCTGCCCTCCCCTGCCAGCTCCTTGAGCCTCTTCTGTTCTTGCTACATCCACTCCCCCAGGGACCTCCTCCATCTTATCAATTTTATTTTTATTTGTTTTTTTTTTTTTTTTT
>NW_003852644.1:599955-603443 GCF_000181295.1 Otolemur garnettii | reverse complement strand
GGCGCCTTAGCCGGTTGAGCTATAGGCGCCGAGCCATTTTTATTTGTTTTAAGGCAAGCATGAAAGAAAGGTTATTGAGAAAGAAAGATTTACACAGTAAGAGAAAGGTATGGGCTTACAGATCAAGATACCTTCGCCATAGACAGCAAATGGCCCCCATTGTCACAACAAAGAAAAGGGTAGGAGGCCCATCTGATGATTTTTTTCTTTTTTGAGGCAGAGTTTCACTGGTCACCTTGGGTAAAGTACTGTGGTGTCAGCCTAGCTCACACCAACCTCAAACTTATGGGCTCAAGAGATCCTCTTGCCTCAGCCTCCCTAGTAGCTGGGACTACAGGCACCTGCCACAACACCCAGCTAATGTTTCTATTTTTAGCAGAGATGGGGTCTCACTCTTGTGCAAGCAGGTCTCCAACTCCTGAGGTCAAGGGATCCTCCCACCTTGGCATCCCAGAGTGCTATGATTACAGGCATGAGTCAGTGCGCCTGCCCCACTATGATGATTTTTTTTTTTTTTTGAGACACGCTCTCACTTTGTCATCCTTGGTAGAGTGCCATGGTGTCCTAGCTCACAGCAACTTCAGACTCTTGGGCTCAAACAATTCTCTTGCCTCAGCCTCCCGAGTACCTGGAACTACAGGCACCTGCCACAATGCCTGGCTATATTTATTTATTTACTGAGACAGAGTCTCACTATTTCACCCTTTGTAGAGTGCAATGGCGTCACAGCTCACAGCAACCTCCAACTCTTGGGCTTAAGCCATTCTCTTGCCCCATCCTCCCAAGTAGCTGGGACTATAGGCACCTGCCACAACGCCCGACTATTTGTTGTTGTCATTGTTGTTGCAGTTGTCATTGTTGCTTTAGCTGGCCCAGGCCGGATTTGAACCCACCAGCCTCGGTGTATGTGGCTGGCTCCATAACTACACCGTGCTACAGGTGCTGAGCCAACCTGGAGATGAGGTCTCACTCTGAGTCAGGCTGGTCTCGAACCTATGAGCTCAGGCAGTCCACCTACTTCGGCTAACTGCGCTCTGCCCACTGGGATTTTTTTTTTTTTTTTGAGATAGAGTCTCACTGTGTTTCCCTTGATAGAATGTCATGGCATGACAGCTCACAGCTACCTCAAACTTTTGGGCTAAGTGATTCTCTTGCCTCAGCCTCCCAAGTAGCTGGGACTACAGGCACTTGCCACAGGGCCCGCCTATTTTCTTTTTTCTTTTTGGCTAGGGCTGGGTTGAACCCATCACTTCCGGTACATGGGGCTAGTGCTCTACTCCATGAGCCACAGGCACTGCCCTGGCTATTTTCTTTTTGTTGTAGTTGTCATTGTTGTTTAGCTAGCCCAGGCCAAGGTCGAACCCACCAACCCCAGTGTATGTGGTTGGCACCCTAACCACTGCGCTACAGGAGCCAAGCTGATGATTTTTGAAGGGTCGCTCTGAACCTCATCTCCATGAACCACCTGAAATGACATCTTTATCCTCAACCTCTCACCTTCCAATCTAGCCTCTTGCCTAGGGAGAGATGCTCTAAATCTGACCACCTCAAGCCCCTGCCTATAGCAGGAAGCAGAGTCTACCTGCCCCTCCCTTAAGTCCCTGTCAGCCCCTTTCCTGAAAGACACCCTGTGCAGACTGGGTGGGCACGAGAATCTGTCCATCTCCTTTGCTTTTTGGGCCCACCCCCCACTTTCCTCCTCTACCCGTGGGAGACAACACAGCACTGGCCTGTCCCAGCAGTCACTTGTCCATGTTTGCACAGGATTCCCAGCATGCCACCCTCCCCTTGGGCATTGTCCTAGCCCACATCCCGACTGTCAAAAAGGCCTTCTGAAGCCCTCTACAGCTCCCTCCAGTTCCTCCTCATTGGTTATCCCAGTGCAGAAGAGCTGGGTCCCTGCCCCAAACTGTCCCCTCCCCCAGCTTCCAGGCTGGGCACTGAGCCCAGCAGCCCTGGCAGCCCCAGTGGTGGGAAGGGGACACCAGGGGCCTTGCTCATCCAAGGGGCCAGGGGGTGATGGTGTCTCTTCTTCCCCTCACCCTGACATGGGCCGTGGGCCATGGGGTGCAGTCAGCAGCTTCCTTTGAAGCAGTGGTTCTCAACCTTCTTAATGCCTCCACCCTTTAATACAGTTCCTCATGTTGTGGTGACCCCCAACCATAAAATTATTATTTTTTTTTTTTGAGACAGAGCCTCAAGCTGTCCCCCTGGGTAGAGTGCCGTGGCATTACAGCTCACAGCAACCTCCAACTCCTGGGCTCAAGCGAGTCTCCTGCCTCCACCTCCCAAGTAGCTGGGACCACAGGCGCCCGCCACAACGCCCGGCTATTTTTTGGTTGCACCCGTCATTGTTGTTTGGCGTGTCCGGGCTGGGGATTCGAACCCGCCACCTTAGTTGTACATGGCTGGCGCCTTAGCCGGTTGAGCTATAGGCGGGGAGCCATAAAATTATTTTCATTGCTACTTCATAACTAATTTTGCTACTGTTAGGAATTGTATGAATCGACCCCTGTTAAAGGGTCGTTCAACCCCCAAAGGGGTCGGGACCCACAGGTTGAGAACCTCTGCTCTGAAGGCAGGCCAGCATGGGATCCTGCTGGCTCCTTCCCCACCCTGCTGTCTAGGGCCTGGGGCAGTATGGTATCCCCCCCACCATCTTGTCCTTTCTGCTTTAGACACGACTGGGGGAGGTCAGGGGGCTGCAGCTTTGCCACTCACAAATCCCTTTTTGCAAATCGTAGCAGGACAGGTGGGGGTCTTGCAAAGAGGGCTATGCTGGGATGGAGTGGCTCAGTCCTGCTTCTGGCCTGAAGCTCACCATTGGTCTCTCTTTCCTTGTTTTTAGCCACGGGACATCCCCCTAATGACCTCTCTCAGGAGCTGCCCCTTTGTTACTCATGCAGGACACCAGTAGAAGGCAGTGGATGTAGAAGAGCACGCAGCCCAGGCTCTCTAGGTCAGGTGTGCACATGTAGCCTCCCTTGAACCACACACAAGGAGCTTGGGCCCAGCCTAGGGTGACCAGTAGCATAGCCAATTGCCTGCCACCGTGTCCTCAGGCCCCAGAGAAACTGAGAACAACTCAGAGCATGTTGTGGGCTGGATTGTTTTTCTGTATTTTCTTTATGATTATAAAAGTAATATTCATTGGGGGACAATGCTGAAAAGAATGAAACAGAGCCTATGTGTGGTGGCTCATGCTTGTAATCCCAGTACTTTGGGAGGCCAAGGTGGGAGGATCTCTCAGGAGCTCAGGAGAGCAGCCAGGGCAGCAGTGAGACCCTGTCTCTACAAAAATAGTAAACTTAGCCTGGTGTGGTGGCATGTGCCACTAGGTGGGAGGATGGCTTGAGCCCAGGGATTTGAGGCTGCAGTAGCACTGTGATCATGCCATTGTACCCCAGCCTGGGTGATAGAATTAGATTCTGTCTCCAAAAATAATAAAAAGAAATAAGGAATGAAAAAGAAAACAAGGCTCGGCGCCT
>NW_003852644.1:597517-599665 GCF_000181295.1 Otolemur garnettii | reverse complement strand
AAAAAGAAAACAAAAGTCTCCTATACAGGGTGGCACCCACCTGAGGCTCAGTGAGTAGGGTGCCGGCCCCATATACTGAGGGTGGTGGGTGTGAATCTGGCCCCAGCCAAACTGCAACAACAACAACAACAACAACAAGTCCCCTATACATACCATCTCCCAGAGATAACCACTGCTAACATTTTTACATTTTCTTTCTTTTTTTTCTGAGACAAAGTCTTACTTTGTTGTCCCCGGTAGAGTGCCTTACCATGGCATCACAGATCACAGTAACCTCAGACTCTTGGGCCCAAGCAGTTCTCTTACCTCAGCCTCCGAAGTAGTTGGGATTTAAGGTAACTGCCACAGCTCCTGGCTGTTTTTACAAATGGGGTCTTCTGCTAGCTCAGGGTGGTCCTAAACCTGTGAGCTCAGGTGATCTGCCCACCTCAGCCTCCCAGAGTGCTAGGATTACAGATGTGAGCTACTATGCCTGGCTGCATTTTTCACATTTACATGAGTTTCCTTCCAGCCTTTAAAGGAAGTAAAGTGGAATAGCAGGCAGCCCATCCCTCCCTGCCAGCCCTGCAGCTGGTCTGCTCCACGCCACCTGTCATCCCAAAGTGTGATTAGCCCACACTAAGTAGTTTTTCCTTAGTATTTTATCAAGATAATTTTCTTTTTCTTTCTTTCTTTTTTTTTTTGTGACAGAGTCTCAAGCTGTCACCCTGGGTAAAGTGCTGTGGCATTATAGCTCATAGCAACTTTCAACTCTTGGGCTCAAGTGATCCTCTTGCCCCAGTTTTTCTATTTTTAGTAGAGATGGGGGTCTTGCTTTTGTTCAGGCTGGTTTCAAACTCCTGAGCTTAGGTGATCCACCTGCCTTGGCCTCCCAGAGTGCTAGGATTACAGGCATAAACCACTGTACCCAACCTGTAAACATTTTTTCAAAACTCAGTGTAGCCTTATTATATATAGTGTGAAAAATAGAAAAAAATTCTTTTTTTTTCCTTTGAACCAGAGTGTCACTGTGTAGCCCTTGTTAGAGTGTCGTGGCGTCACAACTCACAGCAACCTCAAACTCATGGGCTTATGCGATTCTCTTGCCTCACGCTCCCCAGTAGCTGGGACTACAGGCACCTGCCACAACGCCCAGCTATTTTTTATTGCAGTTGTCATTGTTCTTTAGCTGGCCCAGGCCAGGTTCAAACCTGCCAGCCTGAGTGTATGTAGCTGGTGCTGTAACCATTGTGCTACGGGCACTGAGCCAGAAAAAAATTCTAAGGTTTTCATTTCCCTTGCATATATAAAAATGATTTTATTTATTTATTTAGTTAGTTTTGAAACAGAATCTCACTCTGTTGCCCTGGGTAGTGTGCCATGGCATCATAGTTCACAGCAACCTCAAACTTCTGGGCTCAAGTGATCCTCTTACCTCAGCCTCCTGAGTAGCTGGGACTATAGGTGTCTGCCATGATGCTTGGCTTTTTTTTTATTTTTAGTAGAGACAGGGTCTCACTCTTGCTTAGGCTGGTCTCAAACTCCTGAGGTCAAGCAATCCACCTGCCTCAGCCTCCCATAGTACTAAGATTACAGTCATGAACCACTGTGCCCAGCCATAAAAATTATTTTATTTTATTCTTCCCTAGACTTTTTCCATATACATATGTATTTTACATGGTAATTGTCATAGGTTACATATCGTTTTATGTCTTTGAGAAACTGGCTTGTTTTCAAAAGACTCTAGGAGAGAGCAGCACTTCAACTAGTTAGAAATTTATTTATTTATTTGGAGATGGAGTCACAGAGTCTTAGTCTGTGCTCTGGGTAGAGTGCTGTGGTGTCATAGCTCACAGCAACCTCAGTCTCTTGGGCTCAAGCAATCCTCTTACCTCAGCCTCCTGAGTAGCTGGGACTACAGGTGCCCACCACAATGTCTGGCTAATGTTTCTTTTCTTTCTTTCTTTTTTTTTTTTGAGACAGGAGCCTCAAGCTGTCTCCCTAGGTAGAGTGCTGTGGCATCACAGCTCACAACAACCTCCAACTCCTGGGCTCAAGCAAGTCTCCTGCCTCAGCCTCCCAAATAGCTGGGACCACAGGCGCCTGCCACAACGCCCGGCTATTTTTTGGTTGCAGCCGTCATTGTTGTTTGGCGGGCCTGGGCTGGAT
>NW_003852644.1:578362-594125 GCF_000181295.1 Otolemur garnettii | reverse complement strand
CAGAGCCTCAAGCTGTCCCCCTGGGTAGAGTGCTGTGGCATCACAGCTCACAGCAACCTCCAACTCCTGGGCTCAAGCAAGTCTCCTGCCTCAGCCTCCTAAGTAGCTGGGACCACAGGTGACCACCACAACACCCAGCTATTTTTTGGTTGCAGCCGTCATTGTTGTTTGGCAGGCCCGGGCTGGATTTGAACTCACCACCTTAGGTGTATGTGGCTGGCGCCTTAGCCACTTGAGCCACAGGTGCCAAGTCCAAGTGTGCTTTCGTAAATCTGTACAGTATACCGGGAATTTTTGTGCCTATTCATTCTACGGCTGACAGACCCTGGGCTGTTTCTAGTGTGTGGCTATGTGCATCCTCTTGGCCCTCTTAGTTGCCTGGTGTGCCGTGCCCTGCTCTCATTCGCTTGAGTCCGATGGTCCTGAAGGGGATGTCATCTGGTCTCATCATTCCAAGTGGGTGTTGGTTGCTGTGGGCTCCCTTTTCTCAGAATACCCGTTGATATTCTTTGCCCATTTTCTTGTCGAGTTGTTTGTGTTTCTGTAGTATTCTCTAGGAATTCTTTGTATATTCTAGATAACCAGTTATCAGCTCTGTGCATAGTAGGGGCCTGCTTTCAGCCTTTTTACTATTCTCCAGATGTTGTATACCTTTTCCATTATCATTTGTCCAGTTTTTTATCTCAAGAATTTCTTCTCTATCCTAACACCATAAAGATACTGTTGTCTTGTTTTACTTTGTCCCTTTGATCCATTTGTAATTGCTTGTCTGGGGTTTGAATGGGGCCCTCAGTGTCTGTGTGGGGCTCACCCCAGGGTGTGGAGGGGAATGTGGGAGGTCTGGGTTTGTAAGTGTTCAGTGTGGTGTGAAGGCAGGGGCATCTTGGTGGTGGCTTTGCCAGTGTGCTGCTCTTGCTGGCTGGCCTCTGGGGCTCATTTCTTTCTTGTCACAGATTGTCTTTGCCCCACCCACCCTCATTAGCTCTTGAGGCCCACCATGATCTGCACAGGCAGGTGTCTTGAATGGAGGCCTGAGGACCACCTGTGCTCAAAGCCTGCTGGGGCTAGGGTGCAGCCTGCCTGGCTGTAAAAAGCTATCACTGTGTTATGATCTGAGGGGCTGAGGCTGTGTGTGCACCCATCCCCCACTTGACATCCCAGCCTCCACCTGCTCATCTTGCATACTGTTCCCAGTTTCCATAGCAACACTGCTGCTGGGTAATGATTCTAGGGAGAAAGACATTCCTGCATTTTCAGTGTCACCTGAGTATCCCACCTTGTGCTTGTCATACTGCCCTGGGGAGACACCTCTACAGTGAAACCCTAAGGACAGCTTCTGGGTTTGCTTCCACTTAAGTACAGTGGTAGCTGGTAAATGTTCCAAAACAATACCCACTGATTTGGACCATTTGCCAATTTCCTTGGTGTAAATACTTCCACAATAGCCAATTTCAAGCCACTACTGTGATGTCACTGGATTTGTAGTTAGGAAGAGATGCATCTTAGAATGTTGCCACCTTCCAGACAGGTGACATGTCAATAGCCCCAAGAGCACAGATAAAGTAAAGTGAGTAAAATAATTAGAAAGAGATGAGGTTTGAGTATTTATTGCCTTTGTTAATTAACATCATTCAGTTAGTCATACATTTCTATAGTTAAAATATTGATAATGACAATGTTTATCGGCTGGCTCTCAGACTTCCCAGCTTACGCCTGGTCCAGTGATCACTATTGAAGGATTCAAGGCTGTTCCCCCATGGCCCTTTGTCTGTAGCTTTCATAAGGCCACACTCGGCTGCCTCTTCTATCTTTTCCATCCTGCCCTTTGAACTGCAGCCTCTCTGGGGAGCATAGCCCAGCCCAGCCCGTCACAACAGTGTGCTTATGTGCTCCTGTGCTCTTCCTCTAAATACCTTCTTGCCTGAAAGCTGTCACCAATTTTCTCTACCATGACAACCACAGATTACACAAATATTTACCTATGAGCAAAGTATAAAATTCTCCAAAGAATGTGTCTTTGCTACATTCTTTATTATAACAAAAAGTCATGACCTGGCCCAGTGGCTCACACCTGTAATCCTAGCACTAGGGGAGGCTGAGGTGGGTGGATACCCTGAGCTCAGGAGTTTGAGACCTGCCTGAGCAAGAGCAAGACCCCATCTCTAAAAAATAGCCTGGCGTTGTGGCAGATGCCTGTAATCCAAACAGTCACTGTTTGGAGGCTAAGGCAAGACACTCACATAAGCCTGAGAGTTTGAGGTTGCTGTGAGCTGTGACGCCACGGCATTCTACTAAGGGCAGCAAAATGAGACTCTACCTCAAAAAAAATAGTAATAATAAAAAACAACTTCAGTGATGTGACATAGTGTAGGGCCCAGACCAGCCTTAGGAGACCTGCAGTGTGAAGTAGCAAACGTAGAAAAAAAGACAAGGAAATAATGCCCACATGTTCATAGCATTGACTTCCCTGAGATTGTGGGCAATTTTGGTTTTCTACCTTATGGTGTTCTGTATTTTTCTTGTTCTTTTTTCTTTTCTTTTCTTTTTTTGAGACGGAGTCTCAAGCTGTTGCCCTGGGTAAAGTACCCTGGCATCACAGCACACAGCAACCTCAAACTCTTGGGCTTAAGCGATTCTCTTGCTTCAGCCTCCCAAGTAGCTGGGACTACAGGCGCCTGCCACAATGTGTGTCTATTTTTTGTTGCAGTTCTCATTGTTGTTTAGTAGGTCCAGGCCAGGTTCTAACCTGCCACCCTAGGTGCATGTGGCCAGCGCCCTGCCGACTGAGCTACAGGCACTGCCCAGTGTGTTCTGTATTTTTCCAGACATTCTATAATGAACCTCTGTTTCTTTTATAATCAGACAAAATTCATTTCAAGAAAAATCTCTTTTTAGAACATAAGTTTAGGGGAGAGGGGAGACAGAAAACTTAGGTGCTTATCTACAAGGATGTAATCAAATAGCAGCAGGGTGACTGTTTGGGTTAGAGAGGCTTGGAGATGCCAGGAACTTGCTGCCGAGGTTCCTGGTCTGCTGTACTGCTGGCACCAAAATGGGGCCTTAAGGCCTGATTAAGCATCTTTGTGAGAAAGCCTGGGAGGGAGGTGCCACTGTGAGGGAGAGGGGTGCTTGTAATACTGGGACAGCTCAGCAGGGCAGGGCACAGAGCCAGACTCTGTGCTTAGTTGCGGCCTTCTCCCTGTGTCCCATGTAGGCTCCCAGCTTGCTCCATCCCCAGGTAGAGTCTGGGTTTCCTCTCCATGACCAAGGGTTTCCCCACCACCTGCAAACCTTCCCCCACCTCTTTTCTTGGTCTCTCTCCCTTCACTTGAGGCAGGCCAACTACCGCCTGCTCAGGGAGCCGTCTCTCTCTCAGGTCTCTCTCAGCACTTCCCAGCTAGGCATAGCCACTTGAGTACACTGCTGATGTGTGGCCTACTCAGGCCTGGAACACAAATGGGGAGACACTGCAAGGTCCTCCGGAAGCACGTCCTGCTTCCCCCTTGCTGGCCCCATGACACGTACCCTGAATGTTAGTACCATGCAATTCTCCTCAGTCCTTTATTGTGTCTGCCATCTCTACTTGTCTTCTTTTCCCAAGGAGGACTTCAGGGTTACAATAGGCTGTTCTGGACCCAGTACACACTGGGTGCTGCAGAAATGGGGGCTGGGCCAGCTGGACCCACGGGTAACTGAAGGACACTCCCTGCTCCACCCAACTGGGGTTGTTTCCTCACCTCCCCAGCGTAGGAGGCCTCCTTTCTCCACACCTTCCATGAAGGTGGTGTACTGCAAGGCTACTCCAGTGCCACTGCTTCCTTGGGCCCATGAGGGCCTCCCCATCCCCCCATCCTCACCACTCTGCAATCAGTCTTGGCTCTCAACCTTGACTTAGTGCCTTCACCTTGCTAAGTTTCAATTTTCCCATCTGCAAAGTGAAGGAAATAATGGCATCTCCCTCAAGATTATTGGGGATTAGGATTTAATGGGGACCCATTTTAGGAGCCCTTCCAGAAACCTGGTACATAGCAGGTGCTCAAGAAATGGTGGTGGTTTTATAAGGGTCCCTCCCTTGGCACCTTTCTTAGGCCAGCTTTTAACTCAAGGAGATTTCTCATGTGTTAAGACCTGTCCTCTTTAGCAAGCCAGTGGCCACTGTGAGGACACAGGGCTATGTTCTTATCTCTTATGTATCTCTTTACTTGTCTCCCTGCTGGCCCCAGCCTTCCCTAGAGAAGTAGCCCAGCTAGACTGGAGTCAGAGTCATCCTCCTGCCTTGACTGTGGATGAGCACAACATAGATGCTCACTGAGGGTTGGCTGGTATTGTTTGGTCATTGCCAAGGAACTCTCTGGATCTTCTAGATAAAGTGTCCTCAAACTGCGGCCTGCCTAGGACATTTATCCGGCCCACCGGGTGTTTTTGCTGCCACTGCCTGTCCTGCTTAGCAGCCAACTCATCCCGGGGCCCGCAGTTTGGTCCTCCAGTGGTCTGAGGGACAGTGAACTGGCCCCCTGTTTAAAAAGTTTGAGGACCCTTGTTCTAAATGCTAGCTCTGGTCTCAGTGCTGCCTGAAGGAAGAGCAGGTCCTGGTGGAAGAGAAGACAGAATCGGGTGGGCGGCTCTTGATGAAGGAGATAGAAGGCTGTTTTAGTCTAGGGTGAGGGGCATGACCACCAGCTGGGTAAGCAGTCCTGGCCAGGAAGGCCATTGGTATTGCCCACCCTCCTCAAACAGCACTCCCTGGGGCTGAGCAGTGGGGTTTTCTAGGAATGAGGGCACCAAGGGCAGCCAGGGCCATGGGTAGAGAGTGGATGGGGGTGCTGGTTGTCAGACCTCCAGAAGGTTCTCATGCAGGCATGTCTCTGCCACAGGTAAACGGAAAGGAGCTCTCCAAGCTGTCTCAGGAGCAAACTCTGGAGGCCCTGCGCTCCTCCAAGGAGCCCCTGGTGATCCAGGTGCTGAGACGCAGCCCCCGCCTCCGGGGGGACAGCTCCTGCCCTGACCTGCAACTGGTGGACAGTGGCACTCAGACCGACATCACCTTCGAGCATATCATGGCACTGGGCAAGCTGCGCCCACCCACCCCACCCATGGCCATCCTGGAGCCGTACGTCCTCTCTGAGCTGTGAGTCGCCCTCAGGAGGGCCCCGGGCCCTGCCTCCAGAGAGGGCATGCCACTCCAGGCAGCTGTACCCATGCTATCTACAGGCTGCATTGATGCAGCTCTGGGCATGGCAGGAGATCCCAACTCAGCCTGTCCCTCTCAGGCAGAGCACAGGCTCTTTGACCTCCAGAAATGACTGCCACCTGAGGGTTCAGAAAGCTCCAGGCCTGTAGCCTCAGGCTTGGCACCAGCAGTGAAGGGGGCAAGGGAAACTTCCAGGCAAGCTCCAGTTGCCTCTACCCCAGGGCTGAGGGAAGACCTTCCTGGCCTGTGAGTCTAGGCTGTCACTGCTGGAAATGTGGCTCCTTAAGCCACTTGGCTGGCCAGGGCTGAATCCCTCAGCTCCTCTTCCTCCTCCATCATCTGTCCTCTTCTGCCTCATGAGCATCACTCCTTGAATCTTCTTGCATCCCTTGTCTGTCCCATTCCTCTACCTGCTCTGAATTTCCTCCATCTCTTCTGCTTCTTTCTTTGGCCTGCTCAGAAGAAGGGCCTTTCATCCACGCTGGTGGCTCATGACTGCGTGAGCGCTGCCTCAACTGCTAATCTTAGCCTAGGCTGCAGGGAAGTGGTCCTGGGATGTCCCTTCTTTTGCATAGAGGTAGGCCACAGGCCTTGAGCAGCCAACTTTAGCTTTAGGACCCAGAGGTCAGCCCCTGGAGTAGAGTGGGTCTCCCTCTGCTTTGCAGAAGTCCTCCAGGGCCTGGCTAACTCCTGGGGGCGTTGCATGAGTGGGGCCATTGCTGGGCGGTCAGGGCAACAGCCAGTGTGGTCAGAGAGCTCTGGTTTGGGGGACAGAGCTAGGCATGCCTAGGTCTGCAGTGTGACCCGGCATCCTCCCATTTGGGAGCATTCCTGATCTTGGCATGACTGCATGTAGTTCAAGAGAGGGTTCTGGAGAGGCAACCAGCTAGGGTATGAGAGGAGTGGATGGCTGGCCTGACCTCCTCCCCCCTTCTCCTGGGCAGCCCCCTCATCAGTCATGAGTATTATGACCCAGCGGAGTTCATGGAGGGCGGCCCACAGGAGGCAGATCGTATGGACGAACTGGAGTATGAGGTGAGCTGGGCGGCTGGGCCAGGGCCCATAGGCAGCCTTGGGAGCCCGTCCTGGGCAGTTCATGCAGCCCTACTTGGTTCTGGCTCCTGTTGACCTCAGGCAGCCAGGCCTCTTGGCCCTCCCTGTGTGTGCCTGGCTGAGTCAGGGAGGGCACGGGTGAGGTTGTGCATTCGTCCATGTTGGTGAGTCCATGTCCCACACATCTGTGTCCTCTGTGTCCTGTGTATCTGTGCATGTCTCGGGCACTTCCCAATGGGGAGACCATGGAACACACGCACCGTTTGGGATGGTAAGAGAAGCCCTCAAACCTGAGGTAGTTCAGGGGACTTTGGAGATGAGATGCTGTGGGGTCCCTTGCTCATGTGTTTCCTGGGCTTTCTGCCCCTGTGGCAGGAGGTGGAGCTGTACAAAAGCAGCCACCGAGACAAGCTTGGCCTGACGGTGTGCTACCGCACAGACGACGAGGAGGACTTGGGCATCTACATTGGAGAGGTACGAAGGCGGCATTGACATAGGGCCAGGCCCAGGAGAGCCCTCCATGCCACTGTAGTCCTGTGGCCTTTCCACATGGCCCACACAGGACACAGAGGCTTCCCATAGGGTCCCAGCCGTTAGAGATAGGGTATCCATCGCAGGTGCCTGCTGGGGGTTTGCAGAAGGAAACTTGAGCCCAGTGGAGGACAGCAGCCAGGACAGAGGACAAGCCAGCACTAGGTCCTGGACAGGCTTCATTCTTTTCCTACATCCTGTGGCCAGCCACCCGGGGCTCGCAGAGGTCTCCTCCCTGTGTGTCTTGAGCAGGCAACTGTGTACCCCCACAGGAGGAGGGTGGCCCCCAGATGCCCTGCACACTACCAGCATCCCAATGAAGTCGACCTTCCTGATGGCACTGTAATTCAGCCCCAGGACTGACACAAGTAACAGGCTTCTGTGTAGAAGAGCACAAGAGTGCTGGTGGCAGTGGCTAAGGAGAGGTGCCAGCCTGTGGCCTTCTGCTCCTGTGTCCTGGGCACTAAGCTAGAGTGGGAGTAAGAGGAAGCCTTTAGCTAGCTTGGGGTCCCTGGGGTGAGGCTTCCCCTTCCTACTTGAAAGGGCTCCATAGGTGCCAAGTCTCCAAGATGCGTGTGTCCTGCAGGTAAATCCCAACAGCATTGCAGCCAAAGACGGCCGGATCCGCGAGGGAGACCGCATTATCCAGGTGAGGGCTTACAGGCCACAGGCCTGACCCCAGGCTCTGCTGTGCCCAGTGGCCCTGCTGCCTCTCCTCAGCTGTCCCCTAGTGCTCTCCCACTACGCCTTGCCAGATACCAGGTCCCACACCTGGGCCTCTCTCATCTCTCCTGCTTAACCAGCTTTAAGGAGCTTCCATGTGCCTGTGGGATCTGCTGACATCTAGGACCCATGCTGCTTTGGCACTTCCCTAGCTCCCTCATCCCCACCTCATGCTGTCCTGTGAGCACACAAATGCTCTTGCAAAGGCCAGGCCTTTCTCTTCCTGTCATCCTCCACTTAGTTATATCCTCCCAGTGCCCAGCCCTGCTCAGTGTGCCTGGGCTCCCTGCATCCAGCCAGGGCCTGCCCAAGGGCCCTCCTTAGCATCCTTGTTTTGATTGTCTCTGGCCTGTCACAGATTAATGGTGTGGACGTCCAGAACCGGGAAGAGGCGGTGGCCATCCTGAGCCAGGAAGAGAGTACCAACATTTCTCTGCTGGTGGCCCGGCCTGAGAGCCAGGTGTGTGTGCCTGGTAGGGTGACCTGGGGCCTCTGACATTGAGCTTTCTGTCTCCAAAGTTGCTGAGACGAGACTAAGGTATAGATATGGCAGCGGTGTTATTTCTAGCCTCTGATGGCTGAATGGGCCAGGACCTCTTTACCTGGTATTATTCACCATCAGTGAAACCAGGAGACCAAGCATGGGGCTTAGAGAGGGGACCAAAGGGTGTTTGGAGGTCCCTGAAGCTATGGGGACAGTGAAGGCCTTTCTCTGTAGCTTGCAAGGCGGTGGAAGGACAGTGACCGGGATGACTTCCTGGATGACTTTGGCTCTGAGCATGAGGGGGACCTGCTGGCCCAGAAGCTGAACCCACCCCCTGCCCAGCAGGTAAGGAAGGAGAGAGAGAGGAAGGTGGAAGGGGCTGGGGAGGTTTGTGGTCTCTCAGCCTTGGTGGGGAAGTGAACCAGACCTCCTGTGACGACTCTGTGTATGTGGGACCCAACTGAGTGGTGCTTGTCTCTGTCCCAGCTTGGACAGGAAGAGGAGAAGGCAGCTCCTGATGTGGGCCCAGGCCTGAGCAACAGCCAGGAGCTGGACAGTGGGGTAGGCCGCACAGACGAGAGTACCCGAAACGAGGAGAGCTCTGAGCATGACCTGCTGGGGGATGAGCCCCCAAGCAATACCAACACCCCCGGGAGCCTGCGCAAGTTTGGCCTGCAAGGGGATGTGCTGCAGAGCCGCGACTTCCATTTCAGCATGGACTCACTCCTGGCTGAGGGAGCGGGGCTGGGAGGGGGTGATGTCCCTGGCCTCACGGACGAGGAGTATGAGCGCTACCGGGAGCTTCTAGAGATCAAGTGCCACCTGGAGAATGGCAACCAGCTGGGCCTCATCTTCCCTCAGGCCTCTGGTGGCAACAACACCCTGGATGTCAACCGAAATGAGAGCCTGGGCCATGAGATGGCTATGCTAGAGGAGGAGCTTCGTCACCTGGAATTTAAGTGCCGCAACATCCTGCGTGCGCAGAAGATGCAGCAGCTGCGGGAACGCTGCATGAAGGCCTGGCTGCTGGAAGAGGAGAGCCTCTATGACCTAGCAGCCAGTGAGCCCAAGAAGCACGAGCTGTCCGACATCTCCGAGCTGCCCGAGAAGTCAGACAAAGACAGCACCAGCGCCTACAACACGGGAGAGAGCTGCCGCAGCACCCCTTTGCTTGTGGAGCCCTTGCCAGAGAGTCCCCTACGGCGGGTGGCTGCTGGCAACTCCAACTTGAACCAGACCCCTCCTGGCCCTGCTGCTATTGTGCCACCCAGGGCAGGTCCGCCACAGGGCAGCCCCGCTAAGTTCCGATCCCTGTCTCGGGAATCTGAAGCCTCACCCCGGAGACAGCACGTAGAGGAGCGTGTCCGCCGCAACCCCAAGGCTGCTGCAGTGGCTCTAGAGCACATGGGCCCTGAAGGCAGCCCTTACCTCTCGCGGCGCCACCGTGGCCAGGGCCAGGAGAGCCAGCACTACCATAGCTGCATGCAGCTAGCCCCCCCACGAGGTCTGGAGGAGCTAGGCCATGGCCCCCTGAGTTTGGCTAGTGGCCCTCAGGTGAGTGGGGTTGCGGCGTCCGAGGCGCCCCGCATGGAGTGGAAAGTGAAGGTGCGCAGCGACGGGACCCGCTATGTAGCTAAGCGGCCCGTGCGGGATCGCCTTCTGAAAGCCCGTGCCCTGAAGATCCGGGAAGAGCGCAGTGGCATGACCACGGATGACGATGCAGTGAGTGAGATGAAGATGGGCCGCTACTGGAGCAAGGAGGAGCGCAAGCAGCATCTGATCCGGGCCCGGGAGCAGCGGAAGCGGCGTGAGTTCATGATGCAGAGCCGGCTGGAATGTCTGCGGGAGCAACAGAACAGTGACAGCAAGCCTGAGCTCAACATCATTGCTCTGAGCCACCGCAAAACCATGAAGAAGCGGAACAAGAAGATCCTGGACAACTGGATCACCATCCAGGAGATGCTGGCCCACGGTGCACGCTCAGCCGATGGCAAGCGGGTCTACAACCCCCTGCTCTCGGTCACCACCGTGTAAGCCACCCTGGCAGAGCCTGGCCTCGGTCCTCCTGGGCTCAGGCCCTCACTCTCCTTAAAATCGAGTGTGTTCCTGTGTATATGTGTGTGCGCACGTGGCTTTGTTAGCAAAGAGAAGCCTCTGAGCAGAAAGGACACTTTTCTTGCATCACCTGCTTCCATCTCCCCAAAGTGACTGTGTTGGTGGCCATCATTTGGGGCACATCTGTACCAGGCACCCCTTCAGCTGTGTGTGTGTGTGGCCATGTGCATACATCTCACACACACACAGCTCTCTTGACCCCGTGTACTTGGAGACGGGGAGCTCGAGCTACACTGGGGAGGTGAGGAAGACTGGCTATCCTGAGCACAAGAGAATGGCTTAGCTGCTAAGCATGGCTTCTCCCTGCTGCAGTTTACTTCTAGACAAAGGCAACCCTGATTTTTGTGGTTTTTCCCCCTTCTGTGCTTGCAAATAGTTGTTTTTCTGTTTTGTGGACCTGCTCTGGGGGTTGGCAGCTCCTTCAGGCAGCCTGACAAAGGTGGAACCTCCCTCCAGTGATGGCTGGGAAGGAGGTAGGGAGAGGAGGAGAGGGAGGGATGAGGGTGGGAGGGAAGGGGGGGGGAAGGTGGAGGAATGGGGAGCAGCTGTCCTAGTGGCCTCTACTCTGAGGTCCATCCCCAGTGATTGAGGGAGAGCACGACTGCAGGGGTTGAGGGCGCAGTGTCCATCCAAGAAGTCACAGCCTGGGTCTGTGCGTGATGCTCTCTGGAGTGAGGGCTTCAGCAGCAAGGGTCTAGAAGCCTAGCCCCACGAATAGCAGTGGAAGAGCTCAGGTCTAGCCCTGGAAGACTTGCTGGTGACCTCAGCCTAAGCCCCAGTGAGAGGCAGTGGGCTGACCCAGGGATATTGACCCAACCCACTCAAGTACCACATGGGTGAACCAGGCTGCCCTTGGCTGCCTCTTAGGCTTGGAGAGCACCTGCTCCTGCCCTTGTCTTGAGAATAAAGCAAGCTGCCTTTTTACTTGGTTGAATCAGGCCTCTCTGTGTTCCTTCTCACCCCCTGCTGTGAGGGATGGGGATGGGGATGGAGGCAGGCAGGGCCAGAGCCCATTTAAAGCCATCCTCTAGGCTCGGCGCCTATAGCTCAACCAGCTAAGGCGCCAGCCACGTACACCTAAGGTGGCGGGTTCAAATCCCCAGCCCGGACCTGCCAAACAACAATGACGGCTGCAACCAAAAAATAGCCCGGCGTTGTGGCGGGCGCCTGTGGTCCCAGCTACTTGGGAGGCGGAGGCAGGAGACTCGCTTGAGCCCAGGAGTTGGAGGTTGCTGTGAGCTGTGATGCCACGGTACTCTACCCAGGGGGACAGCTGGAGGCTCTGTCTCAAAAAAAAAAAAAAAAAGCCATCCTCTAGCCTGCTTGGCTTGTCACTGAACAGTCAAGTGTGGGAGGTGTGGCACATTCAAGGGGTTGTGACCAGATGCAAAAGGATTGCAGAAGTCTGACTTCAGACTAGGTCATGCTCACCTTCACAGAGCGGCTGCTGGCATGTGCATGAGGGAGGCTGCATCCAGCTTCTGTTATCTATCCATGGGACCACACCTAAATGGAGCTACAAGCTTCTGGAGGGCAGAAGTCACTCATTTGGGGGGTCTTGTAGTGCCCAACAAGGTGCCAAGTGCGTAGACAGCACCAGGTAAATGTGTTTTGGCCAGTTGAATGCAAGGTGGCTGCAAGGGCCCTTCTGTCTCGGGAACTCACAGTTCCAGCCAGCACAGCCAGCCACCTGGCATCTCCCAGTATGGAGTCACAGGGACAGCTCCAGGAGCAGTATATTGCTGCCTGCTGTAAAGTCCTCTTGAGATAACACACAAGCCTGGAGATCTGGGCAGCAAGTCAGTGACAGAGATAAAGGGAGTGAGAGAAATGCCAGTGCCTGTTTCCAGAAGCCTGGAGCCCCACTGCTGAGAAAGCTGGGCCACAGGCTGCAGGTCACATGGCCAAGCTGGGAAGGGAAGCAGGGGCAGGGCCCAGAGATGCGGCCTCTGTCACCCCTCAGGGCCTCTCCAGCAGAGGGTTTGGTATACTCAACTCTTGTGACCAGCCCCCTGCTTTTGCCCCTTGGGAGGAAGATGAGGCTCCAGAGGCCTGGCCTGTGCCACAGAAAACTGGCTGGAGTGACCAGTGGCCAAGGCAAACTACTCCCTTGGCCGCCACCTCTAGCTGTGGAGGAGCTCACTCTGATAGCTCTAGAGAGACACCATACTTCCTCTGGTGGGGTGCCCTCCAGTGCTTACATGATGCAGGTCAAGACCGGACCAGAGCTTGGAATGCCCTGGCTGCCTCAGGAAGAAGTGGCACTAAGTAGGCTGGCAACACTTGGCCGCTTACGGCTGGGAATGATGACTTCACATTCAGACCCTACTGCCATTGGGTTGGGTGGTGGAACAGAACAAAAAGAACTGGGCAATAGATAGCTGCTGCTGTGCCCACTCCACCCTGCTGTTGGCAGAATACTGGGAACAGCCATTTGCACCTTTGCCAGAGATGGGAGCAGGTATTGTTCCCAGTGCTGGTCCTCATCTCTGGAATCCAGAAACTCCCAGTTGTCAAAGCTTGGCCTGGTCCTCTGTACTTCTGGCCCCAACACTCCTAGGAGACTCTTCATGCCCCTATAGACTGGCCACAAGCCACCCTCAGTTTCAAGCTGCCACTGCATGCTGGCAGAGCCCAGGTAGTGAGGAGCCCCTCCTCTCCTAGGTGGGTTTTGGGCCTTCCCTCCTTTTTCAGTACAGCCTCTGAGGGGTTCTGCTTCTCTCCAGTAACAGCCAATGGTGAGATCACGTAGATGCCTAGAGACTTTGCCAGCTGGTCCCACAATGACCCTTCACAGGCACCTTGGAGTAGACATTGTCACCATGTCACAGCTGAAAAGGGCTCACCTGGGATTTGTACCCAGCCTTTTTGTACCCCAGGACCTTTACTACCTCACCAGGTATGGAAGGCACTAAGGAACACCATTTAGCTAGCCAGTGACCAGCATGCACCAGACCTGTGAAGTGGGCTAGCAGGTGGAATTTCAGCAAGGATTCCTGCCCAGTGCCCTGAGAGAGCCAATGCTCTTTGGAGGAGAAACAGCTCCTTAGAGGTGTGAGGATATTTTTCTTTTTTTTTTTTTGAGACAGAGCCTCAAGCTGTCCCCCTGGGTAGAGTGCCATGGTTTCACTGCCCACAGCAACCTCCAACTCCTGGGTTCAAGCAAGTCTCCTGCCTCAGCCTCCCAAGTAGCTGGGACCACAGGCGCCCACCACAATGCTGGGCTATTTTTTGGTTGCAGCCATCATTGTTGTTTGGCGGGCCTGGGCTGGATTCGAACCCGCCACCTTAAGTGTATGTGGCTGGTGCCTTAGCCACTAGAGCCACAGGCACTGAGCCAGGATATTTTTCTAATCTGGAAATAAAGGCACCCTGCGGTCCCCTCTGGACAGCTGTGTGCTGCAGGTGGCTGGCACACATGCCAGCTATGACCACATCAGCAAGATGGGGTCACTCACTGTGCTCACTAAACAAAGCATGGGGAGTGCTTCAGTGTGTGGCTCATGCCCAGAGTTCCAAATGCAGGAGCCATTTGTGAAGACAGGCTGGCTTGTCTCGACGTGTGACCATGGTGCTAACTACCTGGACTTGGGGAAAGTTGAGAAGGGCCTTTGCTTTCTCTGGCCAGGCCAGATGGCTATTCCCAATGGCAGGTGTGGCAGAGGAGCCCTCCCTCTTGCTCTCCAGCCCAAGGAAGGAGAGAACAAGGCAGAGTCTTCTTTGCCAGATGAGGTCATGTGCTGGGCAGGAAGGGGACAACCTCCATTCCCTCACCCCTAAACCATGCAAGCAACCAATCAGGACAATGAGACAGGGAAAGTGGACATAGGACACTATGGGGACTAGGCAAGAAAGGCTTCACTGGGGGAGGGATTGAAGCCAGCCTCTTTCCCACTCAGTGACTCCTTGTCTATCTGGGCAGACAAAGGGATGCTAGGCCCCAGCACATAAGCCAGGAGGAACCCAGTGTCCTGAATGTACTCCTGACAGCCAGCAACCGTTTATTAAAGGAAGCAAGGGAGGGCTGAGGACACACTGTCAGGCCTGGATGTGACTCTTTGCACTGAAGGCTAGGTAGTAGATCACAAGGCCAATTGCTGCGGCCAGCACCTCAGTGGAGACCCATGGTCCGTTCCAGGTACCCTGCAAGAAAGGAGAGCAAAAGCCAGCTCAGCAGAGAACAGGTGGACTGGCCAGCCTCAGTCACCCTCCATCAGGGGGACAAAGACATGCTGGCTAATCACAGCCCAGCAGCTGAGGCTGGGGTTGCAGACGTGATAAGAACTTTCATTCAGCCCTGACCCTCCAAAAAAGGAAGAGGTGTGCCATAGCTCCCAATTTCCCTGGGACCAGGCAACTCACCCGATGGTCCACACTGACTGTGAAAAGGGGTGAGATGATTGAAATGTCCTCGTTATTTCTCTGAGCCTGGAAGGGAGGTGCGGGGGTCAGATAGTGCCAGATGGGCTACCTGGGTGGGGTGGGGTGGGCTATGAGAGGAAGGAACGTTGCCTAAGACCCAAAAGAGAAGAGAAATAGACAGGAGCCACATGAGGAAGGGCCAGGTGGGCCAGGAGCACAGAAAGGTGCCCATCTGACTCAGGACTTGCCACCTGGCCAGCCTGCTCTGCATAAGCAGACCCTCCAGTACAGTAGAGCAAAGCTCTAGGGAGAAGGGACCACAGGAGGAGCAGACTAGAGAATGCTGCAGAAACAGGGCATGCCCTTCCTCCTTTCAGTCTTGGGAGGGCTCTGGGCCACACTCACCTTCCTAAGGAGGCTGTAGGACTCCTCATCAAAGAATCTGACTTCGTATGTACCCGCGTGGGCATTCTTGTGTTCCAGACTCCAGGACACCTGGGTTGGGTGTGTTTGACAGGAGGTGGGCAGAGTGGACACATGAGGAGATTCCCTGCTAGTGCTGACACAGCACTGCCCTTGAGCCCATGAGCCCTGGGCCAGACTGGGCTACCCCTAGGGCTTCAAGTCAGGTCCATGAACAGGCGGCCTCCCTCAACAACCTTGAACTCAGCACCCTTACCTGATAACGCCCCACGTCCTGGCCACGGGTGACAGGGAATTGTTTTCCCCCAACATCAGCATAAAGAGCCATGTTCTGGGTGAAGAGACAAAGGGAGAGTCACCTCTTCTCAAAATGGGCAGAGAGGGAGGCCAGGCCCAGTGGGGGGCTGCAGCTTGTCTGGTAGGAGGCACCATGTAAGGCCTGGAACCACCCAGAGCCATCTAGGAAACCAATTGTCACTGTCTCTTCATGTCTGTCTTCCCTGAAGGAGGAGAGGTCAGAACCCCTCCATGTCCCAGGCTAACTTAACCCACAATGAGCCTATTAACAGTGAAGAAGAGTGGGATATTCAAAATGTCCTTGTTATTTCTCTGAAGGGAGGTACCAGGGTCAAGGAGTGCCAAATAGGCATGGGCTGCCCAAGGGATATTTCAACTAAGGAGTATTGTACAGAAAAATGTGTGACTTCCTGCTTTGGACTTTTGCAAATGCAGGTCAGAGGCTGAGACCAGGCATACTCAATCTTGAACATCCAAACATTATATGGATGGAGCTGGAACATATCCTACTTAGTAAAGTATCTTAAGAATGGAGGGGGGCTCGGCGCCTATAGCTCAACCGGCTAAGGCGCCAGCCACGTACA
>NW_003852644.1:573868-578114 GCF_000181295.1 Otolemur garnettii | reverse complement strand
AAAAAAAAAAAAAAAGAATGGAGGGGAAAGTATCCAATGTACTCAGTACTAATCAACTTACAATCACTCACACTTTTTTTTTTTGAGACAGAGCCTCAAGCTGCATCCTGAGTAGAGTGCTGTGGCATCACAGCTCACAGCAACCTCCAACTCCTAGGCTTAAGCAATTTTCTTGCCTCAGCCTCCCAAGTAGCCTGGCTATTTTTTGGTTGTAGTTGTCATTGTTGTTTGGCAGGCCTGGGCTGGGTTTGAGCCCGCCAGGTCTAGTGTATGTGGCTGGCGCCTTAGCCGCTTGAGCTATAGGCGCTGGGGCCACTCACATTTTCATGTGACAGATAGATCACAACTATGGCCAAAGATGAAGGGGGGGGGGTGGGATCAGATGGTGGGATCACACCTATGGTGCATATTGCAAGGGTACATGTTGGATCTATTGAGTATAAATGTGTTAACACAATAATTAAGTAAATGAGGGAAGGGATATATTAACCAGTACAATCTAAGCATTCCAAATTGTATATGAAATCAGCACATTTACCCCATAAATGCATTAATGTATACACGATCTACCTCTTTATAATTAAAAAAAAAAAAGCCCAAACAGATGCATTGGCAAACAGCAACCAGAAAAGGATGGAGGGGCCTAGGGGCTGACCTTGGCCCTTTCTCATGTTCCAGACACTTATTCTGGAAACAGTATCCACCCCATGTTAATGCATATAGGCAAAGCACACAAAGCAGTTAGGAAAATAATGTATAAAACACTTGCCAGTGTCTGGCCTTGTCATGTCCTGATCTCTCCCACACCCCTGGAATCCTTATTCTCCCTCTGTTAACTTGAGGCCTCAGGTTAGACTCTAGTGAACTACCAGTGAAGAGCACTTCACACCCCCACACCCACCTTTCACCCTTGTACCCTCCTGGCTGACCCCCACACTGACTTACCTGGACCCTGTTCTTGCACGTCAGGGAGATCTCCACAATGAAGACAGTTTCAGTGGAAATGACTGCGTCAGAAGTGGTATAGTAGGAAGGACTGATCTGGGGCTCCATGCAGGCCTCTGCTGTGGGGAGGAGGCACAGACACCTGGGTAAGTTCAGCTTGAGTGTGTTAAGCTAAAGGCAGAAGGGACTGCAATGCCATACTTCCCAAGCCTAGGCAGCTGAGGACACACATGACCCTTCTTTCTCTTCTAGACAGGATATGGGATTCAGGTCTGAGTGCTCAGTCAGAAATGCAGTGGCAAAGTGGGATGGCTATGAGGGAAGGCAGAGATGGCTTTGGGGAGGTGGCACTTCATTGAGTTGAGATGATGAAGAAGGGAGCGAGTATGTGTGTGTTTGTTGTGAATGAGTAAATGTACCACTCATTTTAGTGCCTGCACCTATGATGGGTTGGCCACATAACAGCCTGCCTTGGCCCTGGAAAACCCTCGAAGCCCTGGGGGCCACACTCAGCCCAGACAGTTCAGTGAAGGCATCCTCAGCAGAGACAGCCAGGGGGGTACAGGCAATGCTTGCAGCTTACAAGATGAGGGAAAAGATCTCTGGCCCCAGCCAGCTGACAGAAGGGCAAGAGTGGTTCCCGTGTTTCCTCAGGGAAGTAAATGGGAGAGGCTCTGGATCTGGAGGCACAAATTGTCCCCTTAAACTGTACAACTCTGACAGAAAGGACCCTGGTTTAGCCATCTCCAGAACTATTAGAGGGCCACAGAGAAGGAAGGGTGCGAAGCAAATGCTACCCCAAGTGGGCAACTGCTCTCTGAATGTGATGCCCTGGTAGAGGGATGGCTTAAGCTCAGGAAATCAGAGGAGGTGCTGGGTCTAGACAGAAGGCAGATGCCTGGGAATGGTAGTGGGGGTCAGTTCTTAGGGCCTAGGTCTCACAGCCCTTCTGTGTCCTGCTGAGTTGAGCTTTTTTCCTGTGGATACTGTGGAGTCCCTAAAGGGTTTCACAGCCAGGTTTGTTCTTTGGAGATGTCTTTGGCAACTGCACAAGGAATTCGTGAGGGGAGGGTGACAAGGTCACTCCAGGAACCAAAGGCCCCGGTATGACGTTAAGGCAAGACAGCGACCGTGCAGAAAGCAGCCCTGCCTAGTCCCGGCCCCAGACAGCGCCCCGACTGGGGCAACATCGTCCTTCACATATTCTAGACCCCAGTGAGAGCGCAGCCCCCCTGCCAGGTGTTAAGGATCATTCAGGAACGTAAAGCGACAGGGTCGTGGCTCGGCTTTGCAGAGAACCAGGCCTCGGGAAAAGCAGACAGTCTTTGGCCTGAACCTCAAGCCCCCCCCCCCCAGCCTCTTCAGGTCCCTATGTAATTCGCCCCGCTTTAGCTCTCCACCGCTCCCACGCCTCACTTCCCGAGGAAGCCTGGCCCGTACAGCACCAGCTCAGGTGCCCCCGCCGCGATCGCGCCATAGAGCTTTGCTCCTGACCGACCCTCTGGGAGCAGGAGCATGGACTTGAGTCACCCTGCCAGAGCTAGGGGCTGGGCGATGGTGGAGACTCCGGGACTTTCCTTCGCATGAGATTTGGCTGTTTCTAGCCACCGGGTAAGCGTGTGTGGTGCTTTAGTCGCCGCGCCCGGAGATCACTTGTCTCTTGTTGGAAGGCCCGGGCCACGGCGACGAGCCCAGGAAGGGCCAGACAGATCCCCACTTCACCCGCACCCCTCCTTCCCCCAGCACTACCTCCGTGGGACAGAGGCTAGCCAGCAAGAAGCTCTGGCCAGGCTGCTACCTGAACTGCAGGAGAGGCCGGACAGCAGGAGTAGCGCCAGGGCGCCGAGTGATGCCATTGCCGCCGTAGCCTTTTCTCGGCCGAGGGAAAAAGAGAAAGAGCTCCAGTGAACACTAGGGGCAGACGAGGAAGCACGATGCGCAAGCCACAGCGGCAGCCAATCGCGCGCCGGCTAGCCCCGCTGTCCAGGCTGGCCTCGTGACGTCGCTGGCTGCATTTACGTGTCCCCTCCCCAAGACCCGGGTCCAGCTGGTCACCCCCACCAAGATGGCGGCGGCGGCGAAGCGACAGGCGGTGGAAGAGGGCGTGGGAATGGGCGCGGCCGCGCGTGCGCAGAGCCAGGCCCACGCCACCCTTTGAGACTGCTTGCCTCAACGAACTCTCGCGAGGGTGGTGTCTAGCGCATAGGGGAGTGAGGTGGTTCTCTTTCCGTCATGGCGCTGAAGGTGGCGAAGGCTGCCGGCGGTGTTGCTCAGGCAGTGCTCAGGCCAGCTCTTCTCTGTAGTCCTCGGGAGGTGAGGAGGGAGCAGACCACGGGACGATCGCGGCGCTCGCTGGGGGGTTACCTGGGGATCAGCTGCTCCTGGAGCAGCCTAGAGTCCGATTGGCTGTGGGCCCCACGCGGGGCGGGGAGAGGGCTGTATGCCAGGGTTGATTGGCCGCCTCCATTGTCAGTGAGGCGATTGGCCAAAGTTGGCCCTGGTCTAGCTACTTCAGGGGTCTGCACCAGGTGGTGAGGGCCTTCTGGACAGGCCGGGAGAGTGTGCCGTGGAGGCCGAGTTTCACCTCCACAGTGTCCTTGTCAGACGCCTTTTGAGGCAGTCACGTGTCCTGCCCTGTCTTTCTCTTGCCACTTTGGGAATCCCATTCCTAGACTTTGATCCTCTATGGGTTTCCCTCTCTTGGACACCTTTGCCACCTGTCCTGGTGGCAAAGAATCGGACTTTGCTAGTTCCTCCTGATCCCTCTCACATTCTTAGAGTCTCAGATACTTTCCCCAGAGGCTCTTGGAATAGAAGGGAGCTAGTGTTTTTGAGGCTGACGGGGGAGGTAGGCTGTGAGTGGAGGGGTCCTTGTTTAGGAAGCTCTGTGTCTGGGGTCTTGATTATTCAGATTTGATTCCCCTTTCCTTATACACACTAAGATGAAGATAAATTAGGTCAGGGATGGGTTGGAAACCATCTGAAGCAGCAGCAACCCCATTGGGCCTGGAGGATAAGAAGGAAGACCTCCAGACCTCACTCTGCGGTGATTCTCAACCTTCCTGATGCTGCGCCCCTTTAATACAGTTCCTCATTGGGCGGCACCTGTGGCTCAGGGAGTAGGGTGCCGGCCTCATATACCAGAGGTGGTGGGTTCAAACCTGGCCCCAAACAAAAAAAAAAAAAAAAAAAAAAAATACAAAAATTGGGGCAGGCACCTGTAGTCTCAGCTACTTGGGAGGCTGAGGCAAGAGAATTGCTGACACCCAAGAGTTTGAGGTTGCTGTGAGCTGTGATGGCA
>NW_003852644.1:572695-573848 GCF_000181295.1 Otolemur garnettii | reverse complement strand
AAAAAAAAAAAAAAAAAAAAGTTCCTCATTTTGTGGTGACCCCCAACCATAAAATTATTTTCGTTGCTACTTCATAACTGTAATTTTCCTACTGTTATGAATGTAATGTAAATATCTGATATGCAGGATGTATTTAGGTGACCCTTATGAAAGGGTCGTTCGACCCCCAAAGGGGTTGCGACCCACAGGTTGAGAACCGCTGCCCTAATAAGATGCTTTGCAATGATCACTTTGGTGTTTAGTGCTTCTTTCCTTGGTATCCCAAGGGGGATCCTACGAAAATAATTTTATGGTTGGGGATCTCCACAACATGAGGAACTGTATTAAAGGGTCGTGGCATTAGGAAGGTTGAGAACCGCTGCACTAACCCATTGTGTGGCTCTTGGCCAGTCCCCTCTGCTCTCTGGGTTCCAGTTTCCCCTTTGACCAGTAAGGGGAGGGGACTTCATGGTCTCAGAAGATCCTGCCAGAACTGACTTTCTAGAACTCTGTGACTTTGCTTACACTTCCTGTGGACACCTCTGCTTGCTATGTTTCCTGTTTGATCCCTGAGGGAGACTGCTTGTGCCTTAGGGAGTTCTCTTTAAAATGCTGGCTTCTAACCTGCTGGTGGAAGGACTGTAGTATATAGAGGTTTTCCAGAGGCATCGATGGCTCTAGCAGCTAGGTTTCTGTAGGTTTTTGATGAAGTTACTGTCTCCTCCCTGACCTCCTTTGTGTGAGTGAGTTTGTGTATGTGCTAGGGTGGAAGTGGGGCACAGTGAATGGTTGGTAGCTGGGCAGTTCTTTGCCTAAGAATGGTTTTTCTGGGTATGAGAACCGTTAAGAGAGGAGCCCCAGATTTTGGTTCCCACCAATTGGGACCTCCTGGAAAAATATGGCAGCTGCCATTGGCACTTAATCTAACAGAAACATGCCAAAAGGCCAGGCGTGGTGGCTCATACCTGTAATCCTAGCACTGTGGGAGGCCAAAGTGGGTAGATTGCTTGAGTTCACGAGTTCAAGACCAGCCTGAGCAAAAGTGAGACTCCACTTCTCTACTAAAAATATAAAAATTGAGGCAAGAGGATCGCTTGAGCCGGAGTTGGAGGTTGCTGTGAGCTATGACACCACGGCACTCTACCCAGGGCAACAGCTTGAGGCTTTGTCTTTA
>NW_003852644.1:571134-572454 GCF_000181295.1 Otolemur garnettii | reverse complement strand
AGTGAAACTATCTCAAAAAAAAAAAAAAAAAGGCTCAGCGCCTGTAGCTCAGCAGCTAGGGTGCCAGTCACATACACCAGAGCTGGCGGGTTCAAACCCAGCCCAGACCTGCCAAACAACAACTACAAAAAAAAAAAAATAGCCGGGCATTGTTGTGGGCACCTGTAGTCCCAGCTCCTTGGGAGGCTGAGGCTAGAGAATTGCTTGAGCCCAAAAGTTGAAGGTTGCTGTGAGCTGTCATGCCATGGCACTACACCAAGGGTGATGTAGTAAGACTTTGTCTCAAAAAAAGAAAAAAAAAAGAGAGAGAGAAAGAAAGAAAGAGAGAGGAAGGAAAGAAAGAAAAGAAGTATAACAAAGAGCAGAGCCTCAGTAGGCTTAAGATGTGGCATGTGGGAGCCCCTCAGCAAGAGCATGTACTATCCTGGAGCCCTTTCTTTCTGTATAACTACCAAAAGGTGATGGACAGGTGGGAGGCATGTGCATGTCCCATTCTGCCTCATAGTGAGCTCCTTTGCTTGGAAATTGTACAAAGAAACCTGTGGCAACCTTTGTGACCCCCTGAAAGAAGGTGCCTGCATCTGCAAAGTAAGGTCAGGGAAATACTCTATCTGGAGAGCTGTCTGGGTTGTTGGCCACAGCCCAAAGGAATATCTGGTGTGAGAACCAGGCACAGGAGAGATTCAGCTCTGGTGGTGATGTTGCCATCCTTGGAGGAGGTGCACAGTTTCTCAACCAGGCTCCGGGAGGGGGAGGAACCTCCAGAGGCAGGTTTACCCACCACCACAGTTGAAGCCCAGGAGGAATTACTGTTGGAAGCATCAGGAGTCAGCCCCACATCCCTCAGGGACACCAGCCTTGAACTCTGATCTGAGGGACTGGTGGATGAATGGGTAAGCTGTTTAAGCACAACAGGAGTCCTCTCAATCTTTCCAATAGTCACCTAAAGTAGACACCTTTGTTTTGTGGATTTCAGATGAGGAACAAAACCATCTCAAGAACAGTAGATGGGCTGGGCACGGTGGTTCATGCTTGTAATCTTAGTACTCTGGGTGGCTGAGGCAGTGCATTGCCTGAGCTCAGGAGTTGAAAATCCTGTCTCTGGCTCGGCGCCTGTGGCTCAAGTGGCTAAGACGCCAGCCACATACACCTAAGGTGGTGGGTTCAAATCCAGCCCGGGCCTGCCAAACAACGATGGCTGCAACCAAAAAATGTCCAGGCGTTGTGGCGGGCGCATGTAGTCCCAGCTACTTGGGAGGCTGAGGCAGGAGACTCGCTTGAGCCCAGGAGTTGGAGGTTGCTGTGAGCGTGATGCCATGG